>NW_028318026.1:3384333-3692000 GCF_062004578.1 Staurois parvus | reverse complement strand
TGATAGATTGATCATCTTCGATTAATATTGAACAGTTCTTACGTCCCACTACATAATCAGTACCACTGAGAAAGTGATAAAGCTGTCCTGGGGAGGAGAAGACAACGGATTACAGTCAAAATGTAAAATACTGGGCTTTACAACAACGTGTACCAATCTAGTATTATTTATTACAGGTATTTATAAGATATATTGTACATTCACTTCTGTCTCTGCCCTCACAGATCTTAGGCCCCATGTAACGGGACACTTCTGAATGATGGAAACCGACAGCTGGAAAACGTAGGTTAAAAAAAGTCTGTTTAGCCATGTTTGCATAAGGTGTTTATGCACGTTTATGTGCGTTTGCGTATAGAAGCATTTTTTAAAGATAAGCACAAGAGAACCTCCCAAATGCCCAGAATGCACTGAAAATTGGCAAATTATTAACTATTTCAGACTGTTTCAGAGAAATACAGAGAGTAGAAGCAGAGAAAGCAGCATGTGTTGAGATTAGCTTGGTGTGAGTTGCTTATTAACATTTCTTTTGTTTCCAAGGGTGGGAAGGTGTCTGGTGGAGGGAGTCATTAAGGTCACCTGGCAGGGGGTCTTCATGAGAAATTTGAAGTGTGAATGATCAATAACATATTTTTTGTTTCCAAGGGTGGGAGAGGTCTTAGGTGTGAATTGATTATTACAATGTGTGACAAGCTTGATAAGAACATCCTGTGTTCAGTGTATTGTCCATCTGAGTACCTTGAAAACGCTTTGCATGCATTTTTCATGATGAAAAAAGGCTCTGGACAACATCGGGAACTGGAAGAGTTAAAAAAAAATTTAAAACGCAAATGCTTATAAACGCGTTGTGCCACGTTTACAAGAGTTTTGCGTTTGAAACGCTGATAAAATCGACTGCTGAGCACAAGTTTTCTGTGTTAAAAAAAACGACTGTAAACTCAAATGCCTGTAAACGAAGATGTGTACATGGACACATAGGAGAACATTAGGGAGAGTTCAGGGGCTGCTGAAAAAACGCTGAACAGCTCCTGCAGTGTACATGAGCCCTTACAATCTAAGGTTCCCCATCTCACATGCATACATATATACACACATGCCAGTGTCAATCTGGAAATGAGCCAGTTAACAGCATATCTTTGGAGTACTGCCTGCATTGCACTACAGTCTGAACTGAAAAATGACACTAGATGAAATTTTTTTTAATGTAATTGGTTGCTCTGGGGTGATTCAATTGGTTTCTATTTGATAATCTGCTTTTTACTGACATTTATGGGAGCTGTTCAAAACAACAAAATCCTCTAGTAAACAGTAAAGGTGACAGAAAGGGGCTTTAACGGGGATGGCAGAACTGACAGACCAATGATGTCTCCCCCTTCCTAATGAAGCGATAGGTTGATCGATTTGGTTTAGCCCACATAATTCCTTTACGGAGAGGCAGACTCATCAGTCGTATATAAAGAAAGAAACAGACATTCAATATACATCTGCCTTCAAGTTGATTCTAAAAACAGCAGCCATTACTCTACAGGCTGTCTAAAGATATAATAGCATTAAGGAAGATTACCAGCAAAGTACCACTTACACTTAAACTGGCTGACAGATCATAATGTCTGACAACGCCAATACAGATAATCTAAGGAACAGACGGGCTGAAAACTGTCTGCTAAGGGAAAACTTCATGAGAGGAGCATAAAGGCTGCCAAGGCAGACTTTCTTCTATTGGCCTGGCTGTAATGCTGCCCATCCTTACTTCAATGCTTTAACCACTTGCCGTCCGCCTACTGTTTATAAACGGCAGGACGGTGGCACTCCAGGGGCGGGTTGCAGTTCATAAACGGCACCCACATTCTCTAGCTTTGCACGCTCCCTCGGAGCGTGCAGCACTGCGATCCGGACACAGTGGAACACCGATCGTTGGACAGGACCTCTGTGCGAAGTCCCGATCATGCGATCACTTGTTGGCCAATCAGTGATTACATGCAGAGTAGTAAGCAAGATTTCACTTGTGACATCATTGCTTACTACGTGTGAAATCTGTGAATGATCACAGAGGTCACATGGTATAAGGCTATTCACAACAGCCTTGTACCATGTGACAAGCTGTGACCAATCACAGCTCACACAGTAGTTCTCAATGGCTGCAAGAATGCAGCTAGAGAGAAGGAGAAATGATTGCTTTTATAAATAAAAAAGACATAAATAATAGTATAAAACAATAAAAAAAAGTTTAAAAATTATAAACTAATTTGGGTTATTTTTTTTTTTTTACTAAAAAGATAACAGAATAAATTTTAGCCAAGATTTATGATGAAATACTATTTGCAAAATTTTATAAGAAAAACATTTTTTTTCAAAATGTTTGGACTTTTTCATTTACATAGCAAAAAAATAAAAATCCCACCAAAATAAAGCGTTATCTGTCTCAAAAAACAATGCTAAAAAATTCATATGGGTACAGTGTTGCATGACCGCGCAATTGTCATTCAAAGTGTGATAGTGCTGAAAGCTGAAAATTGGCCTGGGCGGGAAGGGGGTGAAAGTGTCCGGACTTGAAGTGGTTAAAGTACAACTAAAGGCAAAACTTTTTTTTGTGGAGAGGGGGTAGGTCACCTGTCAGTTTTTACTGCTGTCTGTGTCCCCAAACTGCTTTTACACTGCTCAGTTGCAAAAGCATGTTAAAAACACATGCATTGTTGCTGCATTTTCTGGTTGCGAGACATCAAAATGCACTTGTGAAACATGGACATGTGACTGAAAAACAACAAAACAAAAAACAAATCCAACCGTGGGTAAATTTTTGATGCATTTTTCATGCATTTCAATGGGTGGGTGTGTTTTTGATGCGGCTTTAAACATGCACCAAAAATGCAACAAGGAGGACTTTTAAAAACGCAACTGACCAGTGTGAAGAGTGCTATAGGACTTGAAGGTATGCATTTTTCTTCTGCTTTTTTTAACTGAAAAACTGATCAAAAATGAATCAGTGTGAAAGTGTTCTCAGGGAGATTCACCCTCTCTATCTTTCCTGTTTAACATTATCATTGAAAGTGAAAGTAAAAGAAAACCCCACATTTTGTGTTGTTCCCAGAAAAGTAATAGGAGGGGAAACATTCAAATGGAAATACCAGTTCTGGTGACCTGGGGAAGGGGGGGGGGGGGGGGGGTCAAGAGATTCCCATCGTTTTCAGGGATTTCCTCTCACTTCCTGTTTTGGTTATGGGACAGGACGTGAAGGGAAATCTCAATGGGACAAAAAAAATAAATAAATAAGAAAACCGACAGGGGTTATAACCCTGCCTTGCTCTATCCAACATAAAAAAAAAATGTTTTGCCTATATTTCTTCTTTAAGGTTCCATGCAGTGGGCTTAACCTCTTCGCCGGCTGCACGCAATTGTGCGGCCTCCCGGTGTCTGGGCCTTAGCGCCGAGCGACCGCACATTTGCGTGAAATTAAGAAAAACACTTGCTGAGAGCGCAAGCCCTGCGCGCTCCCAGCACACATATCCGGAACTCACTGAAAGGTCCCGATCTCCTCTTTCCATCTGGACCTTTCCCGATCATGTAAAGGTGAATCATGGCGGTCACATGACCCTAAAACCCCGCCCCACCTCCCGGCTTCTGAAACCCTTAAAGTGCCAGGAGGCGCCGGCGCCAAGGGGTTAAAAAAAAACACCAGTTCCCCCAGCAGAAAACAAAATGCTGATATAGAGCTTTTTTGCACACAATGTAGGCACGTTTAGCATTTTTTCTACCAGAAAGCTCCAATCAAAATGTTCCTGCCTCTAAACGTTGAGCCTAAAATACGCCTTTAATCGTCCTAATGTGCATGGCCCCATAGGAGAACACTGAGCTAGCTGCTGCTACAGCAAAACACAACACTCCTGTTTTTCTGCTCCTAGAAGCTAACTAGTGTTATCCTACAGTGCCTTGAAAAAGTATTCATACCCCTTACAATTTTCCACATTTTGTCATGTTACAACCAAAAAACGTAAATGTCTTTTATTGGGATTTTATGTGATAGACCAACACAAATTGGCACATAATTGTGAAGTGGAAAGAAAATGATAAATGGTTTCCAAAATATTTTTACAAATAAATATCTGAAAATCTTGGTGTGCATTTGTATTCAGTCCCCTTTATTCTGATACCCCTAACTAAAATCTAGTGGAACCAATTACATTCAGAAGTCACCTAATTAGTAAATAGAGTCCACATGTGTGTAATTTAATCTCAGTATAAATACAGCTGTTCTATGAAGCCCTCAGATGTTTGTTAGAGAACATTAGTGAACAAACAGCATCATGAAGGCCAATGAACACACCAGACAGGTAAGGGATAAAGTTGTGGAGAAGTTTAAAGCAGGGTTAGGTTATAAAAAAATATCCCAAGCTTTGAACATCTCACGGACGGAGGACTGTTCAATCCATCATCCAAAACTTGAAAGAGTATGGCACAACTAGGGAGGTGCCGCTAATTACTGTGTACACAGCGCATGGCCTTTATGGACGGCTGGCGGCCATCTTGGATTTTTATGTAAGTGTGATTCATCTTATATACTCTATTTTTGACTAATAAAGAATACTACACCATTGGAGGCTTTTTTCTTGGGCTCGTTCTTTCTTGTGAGCCCCCCCTCTTTGAAGGTGATTCCTGTTGACCTAACGCATGGTATTGTACATGATCCCCCTGGTGGCTGTTATCGGCATCTCTGGAGGCTGGTTACCTTATCCGGATGTATGACACCTGGTGGTTGCTGCCCTGATTACTTCAACCGTCTGCAGTGTTCCAGATCCAGAGAACCAGGAGTAGGTCTTATATACTCCATGCGCAAGCAATTGTGTTATCTGGTTAGTGCAATCTATGTCCATTTCCATTATCACAGGAGTCACGGATATTATTCATCACAAGTTTATTGACTTTATCACACTTGTCACGTTATACATCCCACCTCATTGGGATGCAGTACCTTATATGTCATTCAAGACTTTGGTTTATGTGATTGCTATTTTAGGTTTTATCAGCACTGCATATTTTGTACACACACCTGTATGGCACAAGTGCAAACCTACCAGGACATGGCCGTCCACCTAAACGGACAGGCCAGGCAAGGAGAAGATTAATCAGAGAAGCAACCAAGAGGCCCATGGTAACTCTGGAGGAGCTGCAGAGATCCACAGCTCAGGTGAGAGAATCTGTCCACAGGACAACTATTAATCGTGCACTCCACAAATCTGGTCTTTATGGAAGATTGGCAAGAAGAAAACCATTGTTGAAAGAAAGCCGTAAGAAGTCTTGTTTGCAATTTGCGAGAAGCCATGTGGGGGACACAGCAAACATGTGGAAGAAGGTGCTCTGGTCAGATGAGAACAAAATGTTACTTTTTGTCCTAAAAGCAAAACACTATGTGTGGTGGAAAACTAACACTGCACATCACCCTGAACACACCTTCCCCACTGTGAAACATGGTGGTGGCAGCATCATGTTGTGGGGATGCTTTTCTTCAGCAGTGACAGGGAAGCTGATCAGAGTTGATGGGAAGATGGATGGAGCCAAATACAGGGCAATCTTAGAAGAAAACCTGTTAAGAGTCTGCAAAAGACAAGACGGGGCGGAGGGTCACCTTCCAGCAGGACAACCACCATAAACATACAGCCAGAGCTACAATGGAATGGTTTAGATGAAAGCATATTCATGTGTTAGAATGGCCCAGTCAAAGTCCAGACCTAAATCCAAGTGAGAATCTGTGGCAAGACTTGAAAATTGCTGTTCACAGACGCTCTCCATCCACAATCTGACAGAGCTTGAGCTATTTTGCAAAGAAGAATGGGCAAAAATGTCCCTCTCTAGATGTGCAAAGCTGGTAGAGACATCTCCAAAAAGACTTGCAGCTGTAATTGCAGGGAAAGGTGGTTCTACAAAGTATTGACTCCGGGGGGCTGAATACAAATGCACACCACACTTTTCACATATGTATTTGTAAATAAATGTTGAAAACCATTTATCATTTTCCTTCCCCTTCACAATTATGTGCCACTTTGTGTTGGTCTATCACATAAACTCCCAATAAAACACATTTGCGTTTTTGGTTGTAACATGACGTGGAAAATGTCAAGGGGTATGAATACTTTTTCAAGGCACTGTATTTGTCCATGCATACTACTTTAGGTTATTAGCATTTTTTGAGCTTAAGCGTCTAGGAGCAGAAAAATAATTGTTTTCGTAGTTTTTTGGAGCATTTTTCCAGCAGAATGCATTTTTTGCATTGAGATCACTATGGGGCGCAATTTTGCACTGAAGCCTACGGGACGCGATTTTGCACTGAAGCCTACGGGACGCAATTTTGCACTGAAGCCTAATGGACGTAATTTTGCACTGAAGCCTACGGGACGCAATTTTGCACTGAAGCCTACTGGACGCAATTTTGCACTGAAGCCTACTGGATGCAATTTTGCACTGAAGCCTACGTGACGCAATTTTGCATTGAAGCCTACGGGATGTAATTATGCATTAAAGCCTATGGGACATAATTATGCACTGAAGCCTATGGGACGCAATTTTGTATTGAAGACTATGGGACGCAATTTTTCATTGAAGCCCCAAGATGCATTTTTACACTGAAGTCAATGGCAAACAACTTTACATTGAAGTCTATGGGGTGCAGCATGCCATTATCGGCACATTTTTATTCTATCAGCAAAATGCCAATAACTCTATTTTTGGCCAATATTTTCCAGCGGCTAATATATTGGTGCATCCCTACTTTCTAGGTCAGCACACTTGTTCTATGTCAATGACTTAGAGGGTATTACAGTCTTAAGATCATCACAACAGCCAAGAAACCAAAGGTAGCCTCCAATAATGATTTATGATTAAGCTATAACATACTTATTGCCATAGGACACCATGATATTTGTAAACTAGTTGTAATGGTTTTTGTTGCAATTACTTCAATGAGACCTGTTGTTTCTCATCGAAACTCTGCCAAATTCTTGCCTGGAATTCAGAGGTTTCAATCTCATTTGCCATCTAGTGGTTTAAATTTATAACTGTCTTTGAGTAATCCACAGGACTGCATCCAGGTCTAGTGGATGTGGGTAATACTAGATAAGAAATTTCCAGACATACCAGTGGATTTTCTTAAAGGCATAGTCCACTTTAAAAAAAAAAAAAAAAAAAAAAGAAATAAAGCCACCAACAATAAAATTAAAAAATGCATTTTCTAAATGTTTGCATTGAAGCCTGGAGAACATTGCAACACTTACAAGTGCAATGCACAGGCTCCTGCAGACTACTCCTCCAGCCCTAGGTCCATACGATGGATCTGTGTGTGGGCGGAGCAATGCATTACCATTCCCAATTTGAGAAAAACAGGAAGATGCAAGGAGAAAAACCCTGCAAATCAGAGAAGTGGAGGGTAGTGGGGTAGTTTGAGGGTGGGAAGTTGGGGAATGTGACCATGTTTTATGTTACACCACAACATGAAATATGGTCATAAAGTTGGATGTTTGTAGGTGCTGTAGAAGGAAGTGCTCAGCTTCAGCAAGATGTCTGACCAAAGAATACTCTGGAACTAGAAATTGGGAGTGAGGTCACTGGGACAGAGTGTCAGTTTCTGATACTTGGCAATGACTCCTTCTCTGACCAGAATTTCGGTCTGCTGCCCACTCTGACCATTGCTTGTTTCTGAATGATCATTTGCAGCCAGTCCTGACCTCTTGATTGTCTAGTCCACAATCTTATTGCTCATTCCTCAGCTCATTGCTGTCAGATCCTCCCAGTCCTAATGTATCCGAGGGCCCCAACCTGGGAACCATCCTGTAGCAAAGCCCATCACTCTTTTGTAAAGGACAGCTGGTGAATATTGAGTGGCTCATTAGCTTTTATGGCTCAGCTCTCTTTAGGGCTTGTATACAGTCATGGATACAAATATTGTAATTGTAACCAAAGTACACCTCAAAAAGCACCAAGAAATGGTTTCAGACAAAGCGCTGGAGACTACTGAACTGGCCCACAATGAGTCCATATCTCAATCCTATAGAGGACCTGTGGAGAGATCTCAAAACAGCAGTTGGGAAAAGGAACCCTTCCAATCTGAGAGACCTGGAGCAGTTGGCGAAAGAATAGTAGTCCAAAATTCAAGCAGAGAGATGTAAGAAACTCATTGATGGTTACAGGAAGAGATGGATTTCAGTTATTTTTCCCAAGGTGTGTGCTATCAAATATTAAATTTAGGGTACCAATAATTTTGTGCAGTCCATTTTTGGGTTTTGCAATGTGTCAGATTTGGCTTTTTTTTCTCCACTTTTTTTTGTGTCATACCAATACAAACAAAGTAAATAAACATGGGAATGCCTAAACATTTGTAATTGGAACAATTTTCTGGGCGAAGTGGCACATTATCTGACAGAAATGCAGGGGTGCCTATTTTTGGCCACTAGTGTGTGTGTATGTATATTATATATATATATATATATATATTATACATACACACATACATACACACACACATATATACATACACACAGTGCTCAGTATAAATGAGTACACTCCTTTTGAAAAGTAAAATTTTAATCAGTATCTCAATGAACACAAGGACAATTTCCAAAATTTTGACAAAACTGAGTTTTATAGAACATTTGTTTAGCTCATTACATGAAAGTAAGGTTAATAATATAACTTAGATTACAAAATCTTCAGTTTTACTCAAATTAGCTGAAAGAAAAATGAATACACCCCACAGCAAAAACTACTCCATCTAGTATTTTGTATGACCTCCATGAATTGTAAGGACAGCACCAAGTCTTCTAGGCATGGAATGAACAAGTTGGTGACATATTGCATCTTCTTTTTCCATTCTTCAAGAACGACCTCTTTTAGAGGCTGGATTCTGGATGGAGAGTGATGCTCAACTTGTCTCTTCAGAATTCCCCATAGGTGTTTGATTGGGTTAAGATCAGGAGACATACTTGGCCACTGAATCACTTTCACCCTGATCTTCTTCAGAAATACAACAGTGGCCTTCGATGTGTGTTTTGGATCATTGTCCTGTCGGAAAAGTGCACGACGACCGAGGGCACAGAGTGAAGAGAGCATCTTCTCTTTCAATATAGAGCATTACATCTGTGAATTCATGATACCATCAATGAAATGCAGCTCCCTGACACCAGCAGCACTCATGTAGCCCCACAGAAGGACATTGCAACCACCATGTTTCACTGTAGGTACCACGCATTTTTCTTTATACTCATCTTTGAGACGCCATACAGTTTTGAAGCCATATGTTCCAAAAACATTTATCTTGGTCTCATCACTCCAGAGTACAAAGTCCCTGTAGTCTTCTTCTTTTTCAACCTGTGCCCTGGCAAATTCTAGACTAGCTTTTTTGTGTATGGCTTTCTGAGAGGCTTTGTGGATGACACCCATGCATACCATTCCGTGTATCCCTTATTGTGTCACAGGAAACAATCACCCCAGTTTGGCTTTCTACTTCTTCAGCTAACTACAGTAAACTTGCATGGTGATTTTCTTCAACCCTTCTCATCAGAAGATGCTCCTGTTGAGGTGTTAACTTCCATGAATGGCCTGGACGTCGCTGTGAGATGGTTGCAGTTCCATCTTTGTTAAATCACTTTTGATACAGTATTCTGACTGATAAGTAAAGCTTTGATGATCTTCTTCACCTTTCTTGTGTAAAAAAAATTATTTTCTTTCTCAAGCCTTGTGACATTTCTCTTCCATGTGGTGCCATTGCTAACGGCATGAAATGGGAAGGCGTTTTCTTTGTAAAAGTGTTAGTAAAGTACAAATATTTTAGTAAATATAAACTGCTAAATACTTTTTCTCATCAGCAATTAGCGCAGTCTTGTGACTTCAGCAGAGCACTGGTTAAAGCTTGTAGGAGGAGTTTTCTTTCTTCGCTAGGAGCATGCAAAACCCCTGATCCTCTGTCTGGAGAGTGCTGATTGGCCCTGTGCTGATCACATGCACTCTCCCAAGAAAAAAAAAAACCTCTCTAGCAATACACACTAAACATGGACATCTGAACAAGAGGGAGGGGCAGGGAAAAGAGGATCAAACGGCTATTTTACACAATGCAGAGGATTAACCCCTTAGGTTCCACAGTGAGTATACTTACTGCATATACAGACTGATTTTACTGCTGTGGGTTTAGTAACACTTTAAGTAACGCCCTTTTATAATCAGCTGTCTGCTGGACACCTGTTTAATGAATAATAAGACTCACCTGTAGTTGAATTCTTGTTAATTAGGATTTTGTTGTCTAAAATGTATCTTTGCTCTAAGACTTTCATTGGGGTGTATTCATTTTTAATTCTTGAATTAATATGTTAGGAAAAATGCTTTTTTTTGTGTGCAAATTAACAAATCTTGTTTGCAATCAATGGCCTGCATTTCTGAGAGTATTTTGTAGTATAGTGTCACAGAGAAAATGTTGATTCTGAAAGGAAAGGCAAGGTTTTCTGACAAATCTGTCAGTGTACTCAATTATGCTGAGCACTGGATATATCACTTTTTTATCAATCATATCTTGGTAAAACAAACAGTCTTTATTTCTTCACAAAGGGCAAACAAAACAGCTTATCTTCAGCATAAACCAACAAAACAGTCCACAACTCTGGTAAAAAAAAAAAAAAGAAAACTTCAGCATGAACTTGTTTCACAACAGTACTTAAAGTTCATGTCTGCTCCAGATGTCCAGATAAAAAAGGGAAAAGGGCACAACAGGCCAGCAGTGTCTCAGCAATGCAACAGCTCACAGCCCTCTCGCACCACTGAGTGACAGTTCATATATATGCGGATTGGATGCAATATGAACCACATCCAATCCGCATGACGTGAAAACACATTGTTTCCTATGGTGCCAGTTCACATATGTCCAGTGCACTTCTGGTGCGGATTCAGTGCGGTTTGAAAAAAATTCATGCATGATTTCTGGGCAGTGCCAATCCTGGTCCACACAAGCCGTCATCAACCTCTCATAGATGGGTTAACCCTGAGTACTGAAACTTGCTTCACTTGTCACCCCCCTTAAGGGACCACAACCCAAACAACACTGAAGCATATCTACTCATATGACATACAACCATCCCTGTTGTCCTGTACAATAGGAACATGGGCCCAAGCTAACATATCCATACATGGAATTCTTCTTTAATATAAACAAGGTAAGTAGGATACCTAGTGCACTGATGTCTATACGTTTCAAGACACAACTTTGAAGCAAAATAAATCCAACAACTGGAAGGAGAAACTTATACATCCATGAAGAAGACTAAACAAGCTAAAGTAAATTAAATTAGTTTGCCAGAAATCAAATCCTCCATCGCTACCCTGTTGATTAAAGCTCAATTAAAAATGAACATACAGGGTGTACATGACAAAACAGAACATTGTGAGAGGGTACAATAATCAGATGACAATGATCCCAAACATAACAGCACTTATCAGTTTGCAAATGTAGATGAACCAGGACTTGACAAATTTGCTTTGAATCTAGGAGCCAACTAAAAATATTAGGAGCCACTTTTTTTTTTTTTTTAAGCATAGTGCGGGTTGTCAGCGCTCAGGGCAAGGCAACTTTTGGGCAACAAGCTTCACCCGATACAGTTTGCCGTGTGACAACCATGGCAAAACCACATCACATTTTAGGTGCCATTGAAGATAATGACAACTGAACCTGCGTTTTGCAATCACAGCAATTCTGCTGCGATCCCAAAACGTCCAGGTGTTAATGGAGCCTCCATGGTTCACATGCGATTCTGGATGCGTTTTTAAACTCTCAGATTCACATGACAGGCTTGATATTCTGTGTTCCTATTGAGGTGGTGCACACAAATGCAACCCACACGTCTTGTGTTTTGAGTGACGTTACAAAAAGGGTTCTGTGAGAGTTTGTAGCAGTGCATTCCAGACTTGCAAGATATAGAGTGACAAGCGGAGAAAAGTGTTCACATAGGATTGCTATTGACAGGAGTTTTTGCATTGAAGTCTATGGGAGGTGTTTTTGCATTGAAGTCAATGGGACGTATTTTTGCTTTGAAGTCAGGTTTAAGGCAGGTTTTTTAAGCAGCTTCAAGGCATTCATGGGAACTGAGCAAACACTCAGTGTGAATGAGGCCTTAGAACAGTGGTTCCCAACCCCAGTCCTCAACTACCCCTAAGAGGTCATATCTTCAGCATTTTCTTCATCATGCACAGGTGCTTTATTGCAATGGCTAGGTATTTATGAAAAAGAAAATTCTCAAAACATGGCTTGTTAGGGGTATATGGCGAATAAAGTTAGGAAACACAGATGTAACTCTGTTTTTCAATAGAATAAACTGTCCTTCAGATGTAGCAGTTAAAGAGTGTTGAGACTAGTGGTGCACAGAAAAGAAAATTCTGGTGCCGAAAACAAAAATTCAAAATGCACTTCGCTGAAAACCGAAATGCGCACTTTTTAAAAATGAATATATATTTTTTATAAAAAAAATAAATTTTGATTAAAAAACAAACAAAAAAAACACAATATATACCCAATTTGTTTGTAAAATATGAAAGAGGATTGTACAGCGAGTAAATAGACACCCAACATGTCACGCTTTAAAATTGCGCATGCTCGTGGAATGGCGTCAAAATGCAGTACTTAAAAATCTTCATGTGTGATGCTTACAAAATGTCTACAGGTTAGCAGTGTAACATTACAGAGGAGGTCTAGTGCTAGAATTATTGCTCTTGCTCCGATGTTCGTGGCGATACCTCACGTTTGATTTGAACACATATGTGGGTGTGGCCTACGTATGCGCTCACTACTGCGTGCGAGCACGGAGAGACAGGGGCACGGTAAACTTTTTTTAAAAATGTATTTAATGTTTGGTTTTGTGATAGAAATAAATAGTGACAGGTTCACTTTATGGAGAGATATTGGGGTCAATAAGACCCCACATCTCTCCTCTGCAATGTAAAGCATTGGATCAAAAAAAAAAGAATTGATCTAAAAAAATGGCCAGAATTGGAAGCGACATTGATTTGGTCCTCCAAGGGCATAGAGATGAGTGGAGGCCATCTTTCCTTCACTAATCTCTATGCCCAGCGCCAGGATCATTTGATGGTTTCTCAGGTAAGGCTGAGAACTTCTGAGCGGCGGCTGGTGGCGAAGGGTGGCAGCGGCGGGCAGGTACAGCGGCGAGGGGGCGGGGGTTTTTCGGCACCTGCATTGGTGCTTTTTTTATATTGGCCAACGGCCAATAGGGGTGTTTTCGGCCACTGAAATTTTGGTGCACCCCTAGTTGAGACAAACCATTTACCACTGACAGGGGCGCTTACAATGATCAGCTTTTATTAATTTATGTAAAACTTTTATCCCACAAGGATAATAAAGCTCCGGCCTGGTGCTGTAAGCTGAGCTGTGGTCACTGGATCGGCTAGAAAACTGCAGGAAAATGATATTGGGGGGGGGGGGGGGGAGATCAAGCACTGTGCCATGATGAAGTGACTATCATGCAGCAGCCCAGAAGTTGAAGTGCCAGAGAGCAAATCCAGAAAGAAGACCAGGCGAAAATGAAAGCACCTGGGAGCTAGAGCGGTAGCACAGCACTGGAGGGCACTGTTTGACAGGTAAGCTGGCCATAATGTGCCAATATGTGGTGCATACTTGCACATTATGGCATAAACCTCCTGGGGGCCCAATTAACCACTTAAGCTCCAGAAGTTTTTACCCCCTTCATGTCCAAGCCATTTTTTGCTATTCAGCACTGCGCTACTTTAACTGGCAATTGCATGCAACTCTGTACCCAAATTAAATTTGTATAATTTTTTTTTTTCACACAAATAGAGCTTTGTTCTACTGGTAATTTGATCACCACTGGGGTCTTTATTATACAAACAAAAATTATGAAAAAAATATATATATATTTTCTATTCTCTGTTACAAAAGATATCCAAAAAAAATCTAATTTCTTTATAAATTTAGGCCAAAATGTATTCTGCTACATGTCTATAGTAGAAAAAAATCCCAATATGTGTATATTACTTAGTCTGTGTGAACATTATATATATATGAATAAATACTCCCCAAATTACCCCTTTTTGGAAAGTTGACAGTCTGAGGTATTTAGCAGGGTGGATAAAAATCAATGATTTTTTTTAAAAAATCAAAAAAAAAAATCAGATTTTTTTTATTTAAATCAGATTTTTTTAAATAAAATGCTTTTTGAGGAAAATATATTACCATCCAAAGGTTATTCCATCATGAAATAAAGATTAGTTTTTTAATTATGTAGAATAAGGCTGTATAAGTTTAATTTAAATAAATTCCATGAATCCATTCACAATGTCATGCTCTTCCAGAGGTTTTTGTAAGATTATTGGGCAGTTTCTCTGCCTACAAGATATTATCACAGATGCTTGGTTTACTTTTGCAGTTCTCAAAACTGAATTTGACTCAGCAGAGATCACATGCCTCTTCTTCACAGCAAAAATGTTATAACATGAACAGAGTTAAGAAAAAGACCTTAATCCTAACTTCTACAAACCTATGAATACAGAATCAACCCCTTCAGTGCTAAGTTTCAAGAAGTTCAGTGAATAGAATAGAAACAATATTTTTCTGATTGTTTGGAGTGGAATAGATCTGCACAAGAAGAAAGTGAAACTAAGTGTGAGGAGGAAGGGGCTGACAGTCTAAATTTCTTAAAATATATAGATTTTGTTTAGCCAAATGAGTTAACAAACATGGATGTTTGTTTAAGCAAATCACATATGCTGTAATGCAGGCATGTCCAAAGTCCGGCCCGCGGGCCATTTACGGCCCGGGGGTCGGTTTAATACGGCCCTCCAACAGCCCTCCCTGCTCTGTGTAATGTGGCCCTCCCACGGCCCTCCCTTCTATGGCAGACAGTCTTCTGCTTGAGAGCAGTGCGCATGCCTGACTGCGGCGCGTTCTCTCTGCTCTCTGGTCTGTGTAAATGCGGCTGTCGCACGGCCCTCCCTTCTGTCGCAGACAGTCTTCTGCTTGAGAGCAGTGCGCATGTGTGACTGCGCCGCGCTGGGAGCGACAGAGGGCGGTGATGTCAGGGCCGGGCTTCCAGCGTGAAGTGTGTTTCTCTTCCCCTCCCGGCTGCCGAGCAGAGACTTCAGCTCCAGCTACCTTTTTCACCCTTCACATTAGTGCAGGTAAGTTTTTTTAAAATTTATTTTCAATACATTGTGAAAACTCAACTGTCAGTTGATCTTAATGTTATGAAATGAAAAGTATGTCGTTTGCAATTAACTTGGCATAAAATAATTTATTTGCATTTAATTGTAATGGTTCAAAGAATGTTCGGAAAAATGTTCGGCCCTCCACCATGTTCACTTCATCCAATCTGGCCCTCTTTGAAAAAAGTTTGGACACCCCTGCTGTAATGTTATTGTTTCAGTTGAATAAATCTATTTAAATTGTTATTATTAAGGTAATGATTATTTTTCTCCTTCCTAAGTACAACAGAAAAGTTGTCCAAATATGAATGATTAACCTATTAAACTGGGGATAAAAAAACTAATATGAAAAGTTGTTATTCTAAAAATCTTCATCTACTTGCATATTAAAGTTATACCAGCAAGAATTAGTCTTTATGTAGAAAACTAGGATTTAAATCAAGCCTTACTGACTAGTGATTTAAATCAGTTTGATTTAAATCAAATCCACCCTGGTATTTAGTAACAATTTGTTTTTGTGGAAAATTAAGAAATTAAATTTACATACTGTCACCAGTGCAGTACAGCGCCATCATATGACTGGTGTGGCCAGGTTCAGGGACACTGACTGGTGACAGTATGCAGGTGAAACTCGAAAAATTAGAATATCGTGCAAAAGTTCATTTATTTCAGTAATGCAACTTCTTTTGCAATTACCTTTTGAGGCTTTCCCTCCTTATGGAGGGTGTCAATGATGGTTTTCTGCACAACTGTCAGGTCAGCAGTCTTTCCCATGATTGTGATTCCTACTGAACCAGACTGAGAGACCATTTAAAGGCTCAGGAACCCTTTGCAGGTGTTATGGCATAATTAGCTGATTAGAGTGGGACACTTTGAGCCGAGAATATTGCACCTTTTCACAATATTCTAATTTTCTGAGATTGTGGATTTGGGGTTTTCATGAGCTGTAAGCCATAATCATCACAATTATGACAAATCACAGCTTGAACTATCTTGCTTTGCATGTAATGAGTCTATCTCATATATATTAGTTTCACCTTTTAAGTTGAATTACTAAAATAAATTAACTTTTGCACGATATTCAAATTTTTTGAGTTTCACCTGTATTTAAAAAAAAAAGTTAAATTATTTTTATTCAAAGTCTTTTACATTTTTTATATACCATAGTAACACTGTACTGTAGGAGGAATCAGGTTTTTTTCTATTTTTTACACTTTGATTGCTGTTACTATTATGATCATTGTAACAGCAATTTTTTGAATTGTCATGAATGGGTTACTTCATACAGCTGTGATTACTAGTGATTTGTGATTGACTACAGCTAATCACATGGTACAGGGTGCTATTATTGGCCCTAGTACCATGTGAGAGCTGTGGGCCAATCACAGCTCACTAGTATAGGAAGATGAGCTGTTATGAATGAGAGTCATTCATTACAGCTTTGTTAACATTATGATCATGATCAAAGCGGTCCGGTACCTGAAGCAGGGGGGCACGTAGCACGCTCCTAAACTGGAGCAGGAACAATCAAGTACATATACGTGATTGTGCCTGCATGTGCTGCCTGCCCACAGTAAACTTACTGTGGGTGGTCGGTAAGTGGTTAATAATATATATTTAAACAAAAAAAAAGAGCTCATTTACACTTGTTTCATCGTTAAAGTTGATCTCCACCTTTTGTTATACTTTACAGTTTGTTTGGGCCAGCTTGGCCCAAATGAACTATGTCCCTCACTTCATTTACTTTCACTTTCGATGATAATGGTAAACAGGACAAACAGAGGGTTAATCTCTCTAACGGGGGCACAGAAAGCAATAAAAACCTAACAGGGCTTCTAATCCCTCTCCACTCTGCGCAAAAAAATTTCTGCTATACTTTAACCACTTGCTAACCGCGCTATAGCTAAATGACAGTTACAGCGCGGTCGTCCAGTTCCAGGAGGGCGTCATATGACGTCCTCCCATAATCACGCTTCCTGCGGCGCGAATCTGGCACTCTCTGTGATCGCTGTGTCCTTCAGAGTGCTTAAATAAGCATCCCTCAGACACAGCTGATCACATGACCCGATAAAGGGCCAATCACAGCAGCCTTTTACCACGTGAAGAGCTGTATGCAATCACAGCTGGTCATGATGCAAACACTTGCCGGTTATCAGCAGTACTTTCCTCAGGATGAACAGCATGAGAAAAATACTGCCAATAACCGGCAAGTGTGGAAGGAGACATCTACACTGATTATCAGTGCAGCCTAAAAATGTCAATCTGTGCCCAGCAGTGCTGCCAATCTACCCTTCAGTGCCACCCGCCAGTGCAGCCTTATCAATGCACATCAGTGAAGGAGAAAAATTACCTGTTTGCAAATTTTTATAATAGAAACAAAGAAAAACTTTTAAAAAAGTCAGTCTTTTTTCATTTGTTTAGCAAAAAATAATACACTAAGTGGTGATTAAATACCACCAAAAGAAAGTTCTATTTGTGTGAAAAAAAAATAACATTTTCATATGGGTACAGTGTTGCATGACCGCGCAATTGTCATTCCAGCGCTGAAAGCTGAATATTGGCCTGTGCACGAAGTGGGAGAACATGCCCGATATTGAAGTGATTTTCTTAAGGGTCTTCTAATACGATCAAAGCAATGTCTCTCAATCCTCTAGGGACATGGCACAGCCCTGTCACCAGAGAACTAACATCACCCAGAAATCAGGAAGCTCAGCTATGCATGACAGGTACACTTTAATGGACATGCAGGTACACATCATCACACAAGTCACAGCTGTGATCTCTCTGCTGCACATGAACGCGCTCAGACTGAGCTTGACGAGCACAGTGACTACTCAGTGTAACAACATGCCTTTCTGACAACATTTACCTCCTCCACCACTCTCCCTCTCCAACTTCCACATGGCTGCAGCCTTCTCCTCTGTATACCCTGGCGCGAAAACATGACGTCACGTAGCAGCCTTCCATGTGTACACGATTCCCTCTCCGTACTGTGTAATATTACATCACAGCGCCACCTACTGGCCGTAGTTGTAAGAGCAGTTGCAATATTATTGCCATTATTTTTTATTATCACCATGGAATGAATGAAGGAATGATTGAATGAATGATTTAAACTTTAATCCTACCCTATACAGATATAAAATATGATAAGCACTAACATTTGATCAGCTTTTGTATGGTAACACCAGATTAAAGTGGTATTAGAACTGTAGACAAAACTTTTTTTTTTTTCATTTTGGATAGAGTAAGGCTGGGTTACAACCGTAAAACAGTGTAGAGCTCAAAAAAGTGAATATCCAACTAATACCACATAAAAATGTGAATAGACAAAACGTGTGTCTCACTAAAACTCAACAAAATGAACAATTCATAAATGTAGATATTTCATGCTCATAAATAAGTAAATATAACGTGTACTGTAAATATTTCATGCTCATAATTAAATAAATAAAAAGTTAATCTGTAAAAGTCCCGTCTGCATGTGAAAATCTTCTATAGAATAACTGGATACTCTTCAAATGGTGGAATGCTGAAATCGTGTTGTCAACACATGCAAGTGTGTCACCCCACATTGTGTGCAAAAAAGGCTTACCAGATGTGATTGACCATAACTAAAAACATTTATTAAAACAAAATTGCATTTACAAGGTACCAGGTATGAAATAGCGGTGTACAAACAAAATCTCCACATCAAAAGTCAAGCCTTGACCCTTGATGACATCACATCTGACGAAACGCATTGGAAGGAGCCACGGTGTACGTCACCACGCATGCATGCATTTTCACGTCCATCTGCGTTGTGGGGATTGATCGGGAGTTTGTTTGTACAGCGCTGTTTCATACCTGATATCTTGTAAGTGCAGTTTTGTTTTAATAAAAGTTTTTAGTTATGTTTTTACGCTATGGATAGCTTTCTTGCTTCCCATATGTCACAATTGGATGTCTGATATATCAAGAGTAGGTGTCCCTGTGAAGCATGCCGAGATTTAAGGAGTCATATCTGATGGTGTGGAGGGAGCTGTGACTGACAATATCTGATATCATTGAGCTGTTTTTGACTACTCTGTGAAAAGGGGGTCAAACACATCTGGTAAGCCTTTTTTTAGCACGATGTGGGGTGACACATATGCATGTATTGAAAACATGGTTTCATCATTCCACCACTTGGAGAGTATCCAGTTATTCTATAGATGATTTTCACATGGAGACGGGATTTCCACAGATGATCTTTTTATTTATTTAATTATGAGCATGAAATATTTACACTTTATATTTACTTATTTATTTATGAGCATGAAATATCTACACTTATGAATTGTTCATTTTGATGATTTTTAGTGAGACCTGGACCGGATGGCATACACCCACGGATCCTTAAAGAATTGAGCTCTGTCATTTCAATGCCATTGTTTCTAATTTTTAGGGACTCTTTAATGACTGGCATAGTTCCCCTGGATTGGCCAATGTGGTGCCAATATTTAAAAAGAAAGCTCTAGTTGTGTGGACAAAATGCTAAACATTTAGTTTGGGTATAGTGTTGCATGACTGCGCAATTGTCATTCAAAGTGTGAGAGCGCTGAAACATGAAAATTTGCCTGGGCAGGAAGGGGGTACAAGTGCCCAGTATTGAAGTGGTTAACCACTTCCTGCTCAGGCAAATTTTCAGCTTTTAGCGCTGTCACACTGAATGACAATTGCACCATAATGCAACACTGTACACGTATGACATTTTTATAATTGTTTTTCATACAAATAGAGCTTTCTTTTGGTGATATTTAATTACCACAGTTTTTTTTTTTTTTTTGCACTATAAAGAAAAAAAGAGCGAAAATATTGAAAAAAAGTTTTATTTGTTTTTATTATAAAATGTTGCAAACAGGTAATTTTTCTCTTTCACTGATGGGCACTGATAGACTGCACTGATGAGGTGGCACTATTGGGTATTGATGAGAAGACACCGATGCTGCTGCACTGATATGCGGCACTGATGGGCAGCAATGATGGGCACTGATAGGTGGCACTGAAGGGCACTAATTGGTAGCACTGTAGGGCACTGACTGGCAGGACTGACTGGCAGCACTGACTGGTGGCAATGCTAGGCAGCACTGACTGGCACAGATTAGCAGCACTGCTAGGCAGCACTGTTGGGCACTGATGGGCAGCACTGCTAGGCACTGATGAGCACTTTTTGGGCTGCACTGATAATCAGGGCATTGATAACCAGTGCCCTGATTATCAGTGCAGATGTTTGATTTGAAGGTTGCCGGTTACCGGCTTTACTGTCCTTTCAAGCACTCAAGCACTGCCCGAGGGCCCAGGGTCAGTGGGGGTCCCCATGAAATGCCCCTGGTACCTTTTATAGGCTTTTTTGGGTGTGCTTTGAGTGTGGGCAAGGACACAGGGGCCCCATGATCCCCTATTGCCCGGGGGCCCCATGAGTTGTCAGTCCACCCCCTGGTCCTCACGCTGTCACAGCATGAGGAAAGTACTGACGATAACCGACAAATGTTTTTACATAGTGGACAGCTGATCACATGACAAAAGACCACTGTGATTGGCCTTGTAACATGTCATGTGATCAGCTGTGTCAAATGACACAGGTATCACGTACAACGCTGGGTGTGCACACGGGGGGCATGTTCTGGGAGGACGTCATATGATTCCCTCCCAGTACTGGACTACCTTAGTGTAGCCGTCATTCGGCTATAGCGTGTAGTAAAGTGGTTAACAAAAAAACATACATTCCCCATTAATAATTATGCTACCAAAATTAGTGTGTGCTGTAAATTGCCTTCATCATTGCTCCTGTTTCTGCTTACTGAAAGCCGCCATTTTGTTGAAGCTCAGAGCAGCCACTTCCTTATTGGAAACTCTCCTTGGTCTCAAGAATGACATGTGACTTTCTGCAATTACATTATGTACATTTCCAGCCTTGATTATATGTTTTGGCTCTGATAGAGAGGAAGTCTGACAGAAGCTTTACAATGCTGAATTTCACAAGTTGCAATGAGGAAGAAAGAAGTAAATATCTAAGAGATAAAATAAGACACTATCCTTGTAAGTTTGACTCTTGTATGCTTTTCTGGCAGCAGAGTTTGTCCTGTCATCTCTCCTGCTTTTCTTTTCTCCCTCCATAATCTGTGTTCCTACCACACAGTCTGTGTCACTCCTGTTGTTTTCTTCCCCCTTCAACAACAGTAAATCTTAAAGCTGTCAGCTGATTGGCCTTTAGTGACTCACTGATTTTAGGCACTGTGCAGCAACTATAGAGCAACTGAGCATGTGCAGAGCAGGGTGAGACAGTGTATTACTGGATTTACTGGTATAGGCACTTATTTGTAATGTTTTACATGTAGCAGGAGCAGGGGCGGACTGACCAATCAAGCACTCAGGCACTTCCCGAGGGCTCGGGGTCAGTAGGGGGCCCCATGAGATGCCCCTGGTACCTTTCATTGGCTTTTGCATAGGCTTTTTATGGGTGTGGGCTAGGACACAGGGGCCCCATGATCCTTTATTGCCCGGGGGCCCCATGAGTTGTCAGTCCGCCCCTGAGCATGAGTGATTCTAGGTTCACACTTGTGCGGTGCGGGGCACCACATGTAATTCGCTTAGGAATCGCAGTGCATGTAATTCGCACATTCCTGTGCAAGTCAGAAGGGATTTCTGTGCAGTGCAATTTCAGCCATACATTTTGTATGGCTCAAATCAAATTACATCCACACCAAAAAGGGTGCAGGGCCCTTTTTTTCCCCACACCTGATTTGGATGGTAGGGGTGTTCACACCCCTGCAATGTAAATTCTGGAAACTGCACTGCATTTTGCAATCTATTTTGCGGTGTTGTTATTTTACCATTGACACAAGCACCAGATCACATGGACGCTGTGCAATTGCTATGTGGTGTGGGAAACGCACAGGATGCACTGCGTTTCCTGCACCACATTAGCATGAAGCAGGTCTTAAAGTGGTTGTAAAGGTTCATGGTTTTTTACCTTCATGCATTCTATGCATAAACGTAAAAAAACCTTCTGTGTGAAGCAGCCCCCCAAGTACTTACCTGAGTCACTTCTCGATCCAGCGATGTGCACTAGAACAGCGGCTCTCTGGGGACTCCCCCTCCTCATTGGCTGATACAGCAACGGGAGCCATTGACTGTTAATCACAGCCAATGAGGAAAGAACAGGTGTTCGGCTGAGCCACAGCCGTGTGTGAATGGACCCGCAGAGCAGCGGCTTGGGAGAGAGCCTGCTTGGGTGCCCCCATAGTAAGTAGCCTGTTCTGGGTGCACTCGGTGGGAGGGAAGGGCCAGGAGCACCGCTGGGGGACAGGAGAAGAGGAGGATCGGGTGTGCTCTGTGCAAAACCACTGCACACAGCAGGAAGTATAACATGTTTGTTAATTTAAAAAAATGAATTTAACACAACTTTAATTTTCTGACTAAAGTTCCACTTTAATATGCAGCCCTGCATGTGCGTTTACATGCATTTGTAATGTTTGCTGTGCGTTTTGGCTTCATTATGGTTACATTTCCATGCATTTGCAGTGCATTCCCCTCCTTTTTCACGATTCTTGCCCAAAAAAATGTAATTAAAATTCATAAAAGGTGATGAAGAAGTTGCTAAAAAGCAATGGGGGCTCACAAAGGGTTAAACTTTTATTTAGTTATGTTTAAAAGTCACACATTTATGTATCCTGAGAAACTGACGAAGAGTGGAACTAGGTACTCAGGTCTCTCAGACTCTGCCCTCCTCTGCACTGTATGTGTGGAAAGGATCCCATACCAAGTCTCACAGTTCACACACACACACACAGGTCACGTGTTGGGGAACCAGCCAATAGAATCCCAGTCTGAACACAGCCCGACATTCCATACCTCTCCGTCTATCATAAACTGGTATTGTGTCACGTGATAGAATTACAACGTGATCCCGGGAGAAGTTTTGTGCGAGAACGTCCGTGTGAATAAAGCTGTGTGCCTTTGTATCACCTCTATTCTGAGTAGCTGAGGGATGGCGGCGTTGGTGTCTATGTTGGGCCGGAGGGCTCTCCTGAGGACTGGGGGAGCGGTGTGCGGGATCAGGGTAAGAGTTCCCGCCTGTCTGTAAGCTGAACAACAGGCTGTACGAGAAGAGGCGCTGCACGCTGAGGGCAAACTGTCATGTGACCAGTCCTTGTCCAATAGCCGGACACCTGGAGGTAAATGACAGCTGTCACTGTGCAGGTGCCCCTTGGGGTGAGTTTACATTTAACCACTTGAGCTCCTGAGGATTTACCCCCTTGGCCTGGCCTCTTTTTGCTACTCGGCGCTGCACTAATTCAACTTATAATTGCGCAGTCATGCAATGCTGCACAAAACGAAATTTATGTCCTTTTTTTCACACAAATAGAGCTTTCTTTCGGTGTAATTTGATCAGCTGTGCGCTTTTTATTTTTTACGCTATAAACAAAAAAAGACCAAAAATTTTGAAGAAAAACAATATTTTTTACTTTTCAGCTATAAAAAATATATAGTAAATTCAAAGTTGGTTATAAATTTAGGCCAAAATGTATTCTGCTCCATGTTTTTGGTAAAAAAAATCCCAGTAAGTGTATATTGATTGCTTTATGTGGAAGTTATAGCGTCTACAAACTATGGTATAGATGCTGCAATTTACGCCATTTTTCTGCTATACAGCGCTGCGCTAGTTTAACAGACAATTGCGCGGTCATGCAATACGGTACATAAATGTAATTTACATCCTTTTTTCCCCACAAATTGAGATTTCTTTCGGTGGTATTTGATCGCCTGTGCGGTTTTTATTTTTTGCGCTATAAAAAAAAAGGCTGACAATTTTGAGGACAAAAAAACAATATTTTGGACTTTTTGCTATAAAACATGTCCAGTAAAAAAAAATGCAAAAATCAAATTTAGTCATAAATTTCTGCCAAAATACATTCTGCGACATGTCTTTGCTAAAAAAAAAACCAATATGTGTAAATTAATTGGTTTACGTGAAAGTTATAGCGTTTACAAATGGCGGGAAAGATACTGGGATTTTTAATTTTTTTTATACTAATAATGGCGGCGATCAGGGACTTATGGCGGGACTGCGGCGGACATTTTGACACTGGGGGGGAACTGACTTGGGGTCACTGACATCCCCAGTGATACCAATACAGTGATCAGTGAAAAAAAACCCACTGATACTGTACTAATGTCACTGGGGAGGAAGGGGTTAACATATTTAGAGTTTACTGTGTAAGGGGAGTGTTTTACTAGGGGGCGGGGGTGTGTACTGGACGGGGGGGGGGGGGGGGGGGGGAGCTGATCGGGTGAGAGAAATTCTTCTCTCCCTCTTCAGCTTGTCGGGGAACTGTCACAGAGCAGGCTGTGTGTAAACAATGCAGCTCTGCTCTGTTTCAGTGATAACAGCTCATCGCGGGAAAACGCCCGGTAAAAACCAGCCGTGACCCGGCGGCTGACACCCGCTGCGGGACAGGCTACCTGTTTTGCGGAGGTCCGTTTTAAAACGTCGTTTTGCCTACGAGCGCCGCCCTGCCGCCGTTTATAGGCGGTGGCTGGGCGGCAAGTGGTTAACCACTTCCCTACCTGGCCAGTTCTGACACATCTTTCCTACATGTAAACATCTGATTTTTTTTTTTTTTGCTAGAAAATTACTTAGAATCCCCAAACATTTTATGCAGGTGTACTTCGGTTTACGAATTTAATGCGTTCTCTGGGACATTTTGTATTGTGAAGAATTCATAAACCGAAACTCGGTTTCTCATAGGAATGCATTGAAAACCGATTAATCTGTTCCGGAGGTCAGAAAAATGTTAAAAAAAAAAGGTCGCTATCAATATAGGTCAGTGCCGGTTTTTAAAATCAATTACCGGGGTTTTTTTCTTCGCTATAGCTCAGAATCCGCTGTCGCTTTACCCCCAGCTAAAAAGAAAGCAAGTTTTAGTTTAGTTTATTTCCCTGAGTTAAAAGAAACAAAGTATCTTTTAGCTCCGGGGAAAGTGACAGCTAATTCTCTGAGCTATAGTGAAGAAAAAAAAAGCCGGCAATTGCATTTAAAAATTATACACTTCATATTGCGAAAAAAAAAATCGTAACAAATTTGTAAACCGAGACATTATTTTCAATGGATTTTCATATATATATATATATATATATATATATATGTATGTGTATATATGTATGTATGTGTGTGTATATATATATATATATATTACATAGACACCCTACAGAATAAAATGATGGGTGTTGCAATTTTTTATGTCACACAGTATTTGTGCAGCGGTTTAAAAAAATAATACAGTTTAAAGCGGAACTTCACTCTTTCAGTCAACATTGGCTATTTTTAATCCTTATGCTGCTAAATTTAGTAAACCTAGGCAAATATACTACATTTACTTGTTTTAAAACTGTGTTTTACATTTCTTCAGTTACTTGCTGGTTTCCATGCCTAGGAAAATCTCATACATCCCAGGAGTCTTTCTGAGAGAAGGAGGTGCTTTTTCAGGTAAGCACACCCTCCTGCCTGAGCTGAGGGCAGATGGCTTCCAGATTCCAGGAAGTAAATTCATCTGCCCTTACTTAAGATGGCCATGGCCAGAAATTCTGGAGGGGGGGGGTCAAAGTGATTTTTCAGCAAAATAAAGCATGGGGACATGGATGGATGGAGGAGTTTGTGTTGAATAATACAAATGAATTCAATAGTGTTTTTGATTTGTGCTGCTCAGATGCAGTGTAGTTCCATTTTAAAGCGGTAGTAAACTCAAATACTTTTCCCCTGCAAGGCAATGCCATAATGTGCTAGTATGCATCGCATACTGGCACATTATGGAATACTTGCCGTAGAACGGAGTCCTCCAGCGACACGCTGTCACTGCTGACAGGGCTTCTGTCTTAGCTCGGTCTTTCTTCCGGGTTTGCGAACTCTGGCCACCTGACTGGCTGAACTGCAATAACATCACTCTCTCACACATGCGCACGGGAGTCCCGGCTGCAGCACGGAGCTCTGAAGGAATGGCACAGGTATGCCCAGAGCTTGCACAGGTATGCCCAGATCATGCAGCCTGCAGGTGGTGAATAGGAGAGGCAGCCGAGCAGAGCATAGAGCAACCAAGAAATGCACGGTCCTCTGTGCCGCACAGCCACTTCTCCTATCGAGGCGGCCCCGGCCCACCTGACAAAGGCCCTATGGACAGTTTGGGCCTGCCCAGTATAACCACTGAATCTCAAGGACATCCTTGAGCAGGAAGAAGTTAATGCCAACCCAACTGGATATTGATAGTGCTTGTTAACCTGTTGATGCCAGCGTAACACAAATATGCGCACTCTCAGCACAAAGACTGCGGTGTCACTGAGAGCCCCGGGTCCCGTTCTAACGATCAGGACCCGGGATCTCCGATTCCAGGTCACATGATTGCTGTGATAGCCTCTGATTGGCTATCACAGTAATCAGTCTCTGTACAGCCCAGCCCCCTTGTGGTTTTCTTTTTTTTTCTCTCTCTGTGAATGGAGGGGAGAGATACATTGTATCTCTCTAACTCCTGGCATAGAGGGGAAAAAAAATGTTTGTAAAAAATAAACAAATACATATTAAAAAATAAAAAAAAAATACCTAGATCAAGGTTTGATCTAGTTCAGTGCCAGGGTAAGTGTTTGTTTGGGTCAGGGTCAAAGGTCAGGATTAAAAAAAAAAAAAAATTTGGTGTCAGTGTGTTTTTAGGTAAAAACAATGCAAAACAAAATGTGCACTATTGTTTCTGGGCTGTACTACCGGTACAAATAACATACACATATATTATTATTATACAGGATTTATATAGCGCCAACAGTTTGCTCAGCGCTGTACATTATAGTGGGAGACAGTACACGAGACAGTACAGTAACAATACAATTCAATACACGAGGGGTTCGAGGGCCCTGCTCCTTGGAGCTTACAATCTAGGAATATATATGGTATCGCTGCAATCGTCAAGAGCTGGAAAATTTATTTTGGGTTGTTCTTTGATGGTAGTAACAAGAAACACACAGCTAAATTTAAAAAAAAAAATTTTTTTTACTATTTTTGCCCAGTTTTCCTCTGATAATAAAAAAAATCAGGATATATCCATTACCATTTACCACCAAATGAAAGCCCAATTTGTCCTGAAAAAACAAGGTATAATTCACCTGGATATACAAAATAGTTGTGATGATATGTACGGTTTTACTAACACATGTCAAAGTTGAAAATTTGTTCTTAGGCATTTAGATTTGTTTTACCCTTGGACGTGCAGGGGTTAAAATACACTGGGGGGGGGGGATTCAATAAAGCTGCTGCACCACTTTTCTGGTGTTAATCCCTCTTGTCAGTATGTTGCACCAAACTTAAAAAAAATCTGACACTTTTTGGTTCTGACAGGGACTTGTGTGACAAATTCAGGTCATTCTAAAAAGCCTTCTGTCAGCTGATTCTGGGTCTTAGGAGGGCACAAGTAAGCTCACCCCTGTGACCCACATGAGAAGTATGACAAAAAAAGTTTTGGCTATACTTCTCTTTTAATGCTAGTTCCAATAGAAAGGTGTCAGGACACACGTGCATCACAGTTTGTTGTGTTTGGGGCTGTGTAGCCACAGACCAGTCTGGGTGCCCATGCTGACCGTGTCCGGAGCCAAAACCACCTACAATAGGCACGTGAGCATCAGAACTGGACCATGGAGCAATGGAAGAAAGTGGACCGCTCTGGTTTATCTTGCAACTTGCAGGACTAAAAGGATCTCCTACTGTTGGCTTGGTGCCAGAGACCACGGAATAGCTTCAGAGGTCTAGTGGAGTCCATGCCTCCATGGGTTATCGTGGGTGGTCATAATGTTATGACTGATTGCTAGGGATGCACCGAAAGATCAGCAGTTGAAATGTATCAGCCGAAAATAGTGCGACAGGCATTTTGCCAATAGGCGAAAAAGTGCCAATAATGGCTGCTGAAAACCTGCAATTTTGCCTGTGATTGTACCCGCGATTTTTGTCGCGATTTTAGGGTGTGTGTTTTTTATAGGTCATGTGACTAAAAACATCAAATCACAACACATGTGCGTTTTTGATGGGTTTTCAATGCATTTCAGGCCTTGTTTACACCAATGCAGTTTGTGTTTTGTCCGTTTTGCAGTGCGCTTTGCGTTTTTGCATACACGTTTTTGATGCTTTTTTTGCAGTTTTTTTTTTTTTTTTCTTTTGTTCAACTTGTTGCTGGACAGATTAAAAACACAAAATGCATCAAAAACGCAACACGTTTTTGTTACATTTTCAATGCATTTCAGACCTAGTTCACATCAATGCAGTTTGCGGTTTGTCCGTTTTGCAGTACGTTTTGGAATGCACATTTTTTTGATTGATGCGTTTTTGCATTTTTTTCTTTTCTTTATGGCCAACTTGTTGCTGGGCAGATTAAAAATGCATTAAACACAACACTTGCGTTTTTGCTGCATTTTCAATTCATTTCAGACCTGGTTCACACCAATGCAGTTTTTGTTTTGTCCGTTTTACAGTGCATTTTGTGTTTTGTTTTTTTTTTCCATGCACATTTTTGACACTTTTTTTAAAATGTGTTTTGTGCATAAAAACTAATAAAAAATGCAGCAAAAGCATCTAAAGCCCTACATGCATTTTCTGCAGCGTCTCCATTGAAGTCTGTTGAACCAAAAACGCAACATTTTGCATTTAAAGAACGTCTGACTCTTTCCAGAAAATCCTTTCCAAAAATCCTTTAAAAAAATCATAGATCTGAACATGTCCCATAACAAATATAAAAAATGTGAACACTCCCAACTGTATATACAAACCTTCCCCAAAAGAAAAGAGAAAAACTTGCACCCTTTAAAGTGATATAATATGTGAACTCTTATCTTAACCACACTCTAACTTAATCCTAAAAATGAATTCTTGAATACATCAATAAATGCAAAACATAAATATAGTCCCAAAAATGTCTCTGAAAAATCAAAATGTTCCAATCACTTTCTTTCTACCTTCAAGACACACCTCGTGTAAATATTCAACGTATGATATTCCAGTGATGATGAACCTCGAAAAATATAAACAAAAATAGTGCATTATCTCTTTAACTGTTTGTGCAAAAATAATGTGTCATGCACACTGCAAATCATGTGTCAACAATCGTAAAAGAGAGAGAAGAAAAAAAAAAAAAAGTGTGTGTGTGTGTATATATATATATAATGTATATAGTGTGTGTATATATATATATGTATATATGAGGTATAACACACAAACAATATAGATAAACAAGTTGTCACTCGTGGCAAAAGTAAACTCTCCAAACCACAAAATCGTGTTCTTTACTAAATATGGTAGTGGACTACAAACACTAAAAAATTTACACAATCAACTAAAGTGAAAAAAGAGAAAACTCCAACTTGGTGCAACAATGAATAATTGCCCTATTGAGGTAATATCACACTCTGAGCATAATAGATGGTGGCACCTCCAAACTTCTTAATCTTCCTTTTGGTGTGCTCCCATGTCCAGTCAGTGAACACAGGAGGGCGCCGCTACCTATGGTATATATGGGGAGCTCTCATCTGCCTCTCCTCCAGGCACTCGCTGCTGCTCCAGCCCCGTTATGAACCATAGAGAGCGGGAGTCCCATAGCAAACCATACTAAATGGACTGTAATGCGCTTCTGCAAAAATCCCTACAAAAAAACTTGTTGGTGCGAACCAGACCTCAATGGGGAGGTGAGTGTGTGTGTTGTTGTTTTTTTCTCGCCAAAAATGCGACAAGCTGGATTTTTGACACCGCATGGGAAGCGTAACGGAGCAGTATGAAGATACATTGAATTTAATGGGATGAATTTTTATTGTGCCTTTTCTTCCTTTACTTTTTTTTTCTTTTACTGCAAAAGTTGCTCAGTATAAAAGCAGTTTATTGGCCGTAAGGTGCTGAAAATAAATTCATATTCATTTAAATTCCTGATATTAATTCAAAAGTCGAATATAATATAATTGTATACAAGAAACCTATTTCTAAAACTGTCCATTTCGGTTTTAGGCCAAATGCATCCTGAATATTCATTTTCGTGTACCACTACGATTGCTTTATGTGCTGACTGTAGAGGATTGCCATGTGCAGGTGAAAACATCCTGTTGGACTCCCACACATGGGTTTTGATCTTGGCCCAAACATGCCCAAGTTTTGCCAGACTTCTTCCTGTCTACATGCCCTTGCTCTAATATTGGCTGCTCCTTATTCCTTTGCATCCACTTCTTGATGATGAAAACCGTGGACTACACCTGTTCAATGTGTGTCTGCACAGCTACTCGTAGTCTGCCTGGTGCATGTGGCTGAGAGACTGGGACAGAGTGTTATTTCCCTATAGCAGGAGGTACTCATCTCCTTGTCTACAAAGTTACAGTATATTTCTAAACATCCTGGTATTCCAGGGAATAATACAAGCTTACATCAGCTGCAGCCGTGAACTTGTTATGGATTTTTTGAGCTGGCAAAGGGCTTTCAGATAAAAGCGAGACACACTTTTTTATAGTGTGCTAAAGGTGTGCCCCTTCCCTCCAGCCAGTAGTGGTTTCTGGGCTTTCCCTTTCTCCCTGGGGACCTTGGGAGCCCTGCAAATGGCTGTACCATTTAGAGCAGGAGGTGATTTGGGAACATCTGTTCCCCCCCCATCACCCCCATGCGACAAATGAACCCAGAAGCAACATGTATTTTGCCACTTTTGGGGTTGTATCCTTTCATTCCTTGGCTCCAGTTTTCAAAGCCAGTGTCATATAAAAATGATCACTTTTACTTCGCTGGGAAGGGCCGCCCGCCACCACCACCTGTGCCCTTTCCTGGGCTCACCCCTTCCTTCATGTTCACTCAGCTGTTTTGGATAGTGGGGAGACATAAGAGCCCTAATTTGCCCCCTTGGTATAGCAATAAAGTTTAAATGGGGGGGGGAATAAAGATGTAAATTAAGAAAAATTGTTTTTAAAACACCCCACAGTTGACCCATGCAAATGCAAAAGTGCGTACAGGTCCAGTGGACATATGTATATGATTGCACCACACGTGAGGTATCACTTCAAACTTTAGAATGAGAGGAATAATTCTAGGGCAATAATTAATGATTAACTCTAAAACTGATAACTGTAAAGGGTTTTAAAGAGTTACCTATGAACAGTTTTAGGCCAGCCATAAATGAGTCGAAAACTAAATCAAAAAACAAAAATGGCACATATGATTGTACCTTCATTTGTTTAGTTTTTCTAAAAAAAAAAAAAAAAACTTAAGGTACAGCAGTTTGTCCTCTTAACAGGTGTGTGCAATTTTAAATGTTGATATGTTTGGTATCGATTTACTGGGAGCAATATCATCTTTTATGTTGTACCGAAAAATGGTTATGATATTGTGTTTTGTGTGCACTAAAAATCATATAAGTGTATTTTTTTTCCTGCAAATTTGCATTTGATAAATGGCTGCACTAATATTGTGTGACATAAATAATTGCAACACTCATTTTATTCTCCAGGGCCCCTGCTTTCAGTAAATGTGTAATGTTTGGGGGATCTCAGTAATTTACCAGCCAAAAATGCAGATTTTAACTTGTATGTGAAAATGATCGATTCCGAGCACGGATTAAAGTCACATGGAATAATTTGATACCACCTGTGGAATAGGATTCGTGTGCAGCACAATTTTCTGACCGGTGCTTGTCAGATCCTCACCATCATATGAACACTTTCTTTGCTTTATGACTTTCACAACCGCACTTGTTTAATTGCACTCATTCTAGCGCTTCATTCACTCCTGTGTTATCACTTGTATTTAATATTTTCATATTAATAATATTTTGAGCATTGCACTTTTTTATATATTTTTTTTTTTCAGCGCTGCACCAATTTTTGTTTATGTACATCAACATTGCATTCAATAATGGGCTTCTAATTAATTCCATGTTTTGACAAGTTAAAGAATTGTGCTATTAATACATACATTGATTTACTCCAAAATGCTTTAAAAATGTAAAAACACTTTTTATTAGTATCACCGTAGCACACTTCTACAATATGCTGGTTACCAAGCTCATATGTAAATTTAATTCTTGATTAACAGTGCTGTAAAAGGTGTCTATACACAATCTATAACATAGCAAGTTTAAAAAAAGACAAAAGTTATAACACTAATAGTTCTTGAAGCGCTTGTGAAAAAAAGTGTAGTTTAACTGATGAAGGTCCAGTAATACTGAAACATTCTAATAGAAGAGCCCATTATAGACAGTTATAGATGAAACTTTACATTGTAATTCACAGTATGTTCCATTAGGTGGCAGTGTTGATATGATGTGTAGTTTGGTTTCAAGTACAGTATTTAAAAGGGATTCTGGTGGAAATGTTACATCTTCATAGATGTTAGCCCTGCATTACTCGTATTAACCAGCTGCAGACCGCCCCATGTAGCTTTACTGCTACATAGAATCGCGCGCGTGTGTGTATATATGTGTGTGTGTGTGTGTGTGTGTGTGTGTGTGTGTATATATATATATATGTATGTATATATATATATATATATATATTATGTATATGTCTGTGTGTGAGTCTGCATTTCCGGGAAGGAGGCGTGCGCACCTATCCGCTCAGCTGTGCTGTGATTTGTCACAGCACATGCTGATCACCAGGTACCTGCCAGTGATTGACCGCCGGTGCCCTGTAAACCTCACAGAGCTGTATTCAGTGACAGGGGATCTAGTTTTCATTCCCTACCAAGCAGGGAGTGAAAGCAACTAGATCCCCAGTAAAAGCAGCACACAGTACACACACAAATACTTATTATTATTATTATTATTATTATTATTATTATTACATCGAGTTTATATAGCGCCAAAGGGTTTGCTCAGCGCTGTACAATAGGGGGGACAATACATGGCACAGTACAACAAAAACAGACAGCGTACGAGGGGTAAGAGGGCCCTACTCTTTCAAGCTTACAATCTAGGAGGGAGGGGGTAGTGGAGCAATAGGAAGTGGCTGAGGAGAATGAAGTGGCTGAGGGGGATGAAGTGGTGGGAGGAATGAGGGAGGATGGCCGTTAGGTGAGGGTGGGGTAGGCTTCCCTGAAGAGATGGGTTTTGAGGGAGCGCCTGAATGTGGGGAGGGAAGGCGACAGTCGGATGGATTGGGGCAGTGAGTTCCAGAGGATAGGGGAGGACCTGGAGAAGTCCTGCAGTCGTGCATGGGAGGAGGAGACCAGGGAGCAGGATAGAAGGAGGTCCTGTGAGGAGCGAAGGGTACGGGTAGGGTGGTACTTGGATCAGGTTGGTGAGGTAGTCATGGGCAGTGTTATGAACGGCTTTGTAGGTCAGGATTAGAAGTTTAAATTTGATGCGTTGGGCAATCGGGAGCCGGTGGAGCGGGTGGTGAGGTGGATGAGTCTGGCCGCTGAGTTCAGGATGGTCTGGAGCGGGGAGAGCCTGCACTTGGGTAGGCCAATGAGAAGAGAGTTGCAGTAGTCAAGGCGTGAGATGATGAGTGAGTGTACAAGAAGTTTGGTGGTGTCTGGGGTGAGGAAGGCACGTATCTTGGCAATATTGCGGAGATGGAGCCTGCATGTGTTTGCAAGTGATTTGACATGAGGGAGGAAGGAGAGGTTCGAGTCAAGAATGACGCCAAGGACTTTGGCTTGCGGGGCGGGAATGATAGTGGTGTTGGTGGTGGTGATGGATAGGCTGGGGGGGGGGGGGTGTGGGCAGCGGGAAAGACGAGGAGTTCGGTTTTGGAGAGGTTAAGCTTGAGGAAGTGGAGCGACATCCAGTCTGAGATGTCATTTAGGAGGTGAGTGATGCGGGCGGAGATAGTGGGGGTGAGGAGAGGGGTGGAGAGGTAGATTTGGGTGTCGTCAGCATAGAGGTGATAATTGAAGCCATGGGAGTGTATGAGTGTGCCCAGGGAGGAGGTGTAGATGGAGAAGAGAAGGGGTCCAAGGACAGAGCCTTGGGGGACCCCAACAGAGAGGGGGAGGGAGGGGGAGGTGGTACCATTGTAGGTGACGCTGGAGGAGCGTCGGGATAGGTAGGGTGAGAACCAGGAGAGAGCGGTATCTCTGATGCCAAGGGAGAGTAGTTTATTAAGGAGGAGGGGGTGGTCAACTGTGTCGAAGGCCGCAGAGAGGTCCAGGAGAAGGAGGACAGAGTAATCACCCTTGGCTTTGGCGTTTAGTAGGTCGTTAGTGATTTTGAGGAGGGCAGTTTCAGTGGAGTGTAGGGGACGGAAGCCGGACTGTAATGGGTCAAGGAGGTTATTGTCAATAAGGTGGGCGCTTAGGCGATCGTAGACTATGCGCTCAAGGAGCTTGGAGGTGAGTGGCAGCAGGGAGATGGGTCTGAGGTTGTTGGGGTCCGCGGGATCCAGGGAGGGCTTTTTGAGGATGGGGGTGATATGTGCGTGCTTTAGGGGGGAGGGGAATGCGCCAGTAGAGAGGGAGAGATTGAAGATGTGGGTGAGGGAGTGGATGAGGGAAGAGGGGGGTGACCGGAGGAGTTGAGAGGGGATAGGGTCCAGGGGGCAGGTAGTGAGGCGGGCTTCTGAGAGGACCTTGACGATTTCCTTAGTAGTGATAGGGCTGAGGGAGTGCAGTGCAGGGGGGGTTACGGTGGGCGGGACCTTGGGAGTGGTGGAGGGCAGTGCGGTTGTGAGGGCAGAGGAGGGGGGAGAAGGGGTGACGGGGGTGGGGAGGCTAGGTGGGGAGGTAGATTGCGAGTTGACAATGTCCTTACGGATAGTGTCAATCTTGTTATGGAAATGGGTGGCAATCTCGTGGGCGGTGAGTGAGGTACTGAGTGGAGTAGGGGGGGGAGAGAGCAGGGAGTTGAAGGTGGAGAAGAGTCGGCGAGGGCAGGAGGAGAGGGTGTTGATTAGGTTAACAAAGTAGGCCTGCTTGGCGGCGTGGAGAGAGGAGGTGTAAGTGCGGAAGGCAGATTTGTAGAGGGAGAATGCGTGAGGGGACCTGGTTTTGCGCCACAGTCTCTCCAGTGCGCGACTGCGACGTTTGAGGCGTTTAGTGCTGTCATTCTGCCATGGTTGAAGCGGCCTGGGTTTGATGATGCGTGTGGTTAGTGGTGCCAGAGAGTCTAGGGCAGCTGACAGTGAGTCGTTGTACAAGGTGGTGGCTATGTCAGGACATGACAGTGGGAGGATGCTGTCGTGTAGGCGGTTGGCGGCTGAGTGGAGGGGGGCCGGGTTCAGGTTGCGGAGATTGCAGCTGGTGATGGTTTGGCGTTTTTTGGGGGGGGGAGTTGGGGGAAGGGGAGATGGAGAACGTGATGAGGTGGTGGTCAGAGAGAGGGAAGGGGGTGTTAGAGAACTGGTTGAGGGTACAGAGGTGGGAGAAGACAAGGTCCAGGGTGTTCCCTCCGATGTGGGTGGAGGATTGCGTGTGCTGTGTGAGCGCAAAGGAGGAGGTTAGGTGGAGGAATTGGGAAGTGGCCGGGTTGTTGTCATTGATGGGGATGTTGAAGTCCCCGAGGATGATGGTCGGTAGCTCAGAGGAGAGGAAGAAGGGGAGCCAGGCGGCGAAGTTGTCCAGGAAGTGGGGTATGGACCCAGGAGGTCTGTAGATCACTGCGATCCTTAGGGGGGTGGGTGAGAAGAGTCGGATGCAGTGCGCCTCAAAGGAGGGGAAGGATAGAGAGGGTGGGTTAGGGAGGACCTGGAAGGTGCTCAGCGGTGAAAGGAGCAGGCCGACACCACCACCTCTGCGATCGCTCAGTCTTGGCGAATGGGTCCAGATGAGACCTCCATGGGTGAGTGCCGCAGGGGAAGTGGAGTCGGTGGCCTGTACCCAGGTTTCGGTGACTGCTAGGAGGTTTAGGGAGCGGGAGATGAAGAGGTCGTGGATAGCGGTAAGTTTGTTGCAAACCGAACGAGCATTTAGGAGTGCAACCGAGAGAGGGAGGATAGGTATGGGGAGGAGGGGTACATGTATGAGGTTGAGGGGGTCGCGTTGGCTGGCGTGAGCAGGGGGTGCTCTAGGGGGGGGGGGTGAGGTGGTGAGGGGCCAGGGTTCGGGGAGATGTCTCCAGCTGATATGAGAAGGAGGAGGGTGAGGAAGGTGGCATGGGAACGAGAGGTGTAGGAGCGTGTGGGTCTGGAAGTGGTGGCAAGTGGGTCAGCGGGGAAGTGGAGAAGCAGGTGGAGGTGGTGGGTGCCGTAATGGGGAGAGGGGAGAAGCGAGGGGGCGATATAGAGCTGCTTAGTGGGGGTGGGCGGGTAGAGGGAGGCGGTTTTAAGGATGGAGGAGAGGAGGAGGAGGAGGAGGAGCGCGGGCGGCATGTTGGGGTGAGCGGGGTGCTGGAAAGGTCAGGGGGGTGAAGGGGTGCTGGTCAGGGATGGCAAAGCGAAGTGTCCGAAACGCCATGGGAGGTGAGGGGGTGCAAGTTCGGGATGGTGAAGCAGAGCGTCTGAAGCGCTGTGGAGGAGACTATTGAGTTCTTCTGGGAGGGGAGAGGGAGAGTGGAGGGCAGCAAGGATAGCAGCTGGTTGGTAGTAGTCTGCGGGTGAAGTAGGTTGGTGTCCGTGGCATGTCATCAGTGGGTGCGGTGGTTCGTTGAGCGGAGGGGTCGTAGGGCACGACGTCTGGGGTGCAGTAGGCGCGGCATCTGGTGATGCTGGCGGCTTGGAGACCGGAGAAGTTGAGGCCAGGTGTTGAAGGCTTGGCGTCGGGAGGCGCTGATGGTGCTGAAGAGCCCGACGTCGGGAGGAGTGGAAGGGTCGTCATCAGGAGGTGGTATGGATCGACGTCTGGAGGTGGAGTAGGCTAGGCGTTGGCATCTGTAGTAGGCTCAGCGTCCGTGAATGAAGTGAGCCGGCGCAGGCGGATGTTGAGGGCCAGGCGCTGAGGACTCGGCGTCGGGAGGCGCTGATGGTGCTGAAGGGCCCGGCATCAGGTGGTGTATGAAGGGACCGGCGTTAGGCGGTGTAGAGGGGCCGTTGGCAGGAGGTGGTGAGGACCGACGTCTGGAGGTGGAGTGGGTTAGTCGCAGTCTGGCTCAGCATCCGTGGGTGAGGTGAGCAGCGCAGGTGGATGTTGTGGGCCAGCGACTGGGGGTGCTGGGGGCCCTGCGTCGGTGGGAGCGGTAAGGCCGCGTGGTAGGCTTGGCTCCGCCGAATTGGATAGGGTTTGGGCAGTTCAGTGGTAGGTGCCCCAAAGGGGAGGCTTACCCTCTCGGTGCAGGTAGCGGAGGTGCGGCGGCGTCCTGGAAAGGTCCCTGGTCTGGGGCAGGGTGCAGGGCAGCCCGCAGGGTGCTGGGAGGCCCAAAGCAGTTCCCAAGCAGGATCGCTGGGTGCGGGCCGCTGGGTGTTGGATGCTGGGTGCCCCGAGGTGGCGGCAGGGTGCCAGCGGCTGGACGCGGGCGATCTGGGGTGGTCCCTGAGCTAGCAGGGAGGGCTCCAGGGAGACCGTGAGGCCGTGCCGGTTCCTGGTGGTCCAGGGTAGTCAACGAGGACCCAGGGCTGATGGGGAGGGCCCTGGGCAGGCAGGCAGGTTGGTGGGACCCAGTGGGCAGAGCGGAGACGGTCCGGGCGGATGTCCGGCGATGCCGTCCGGTCGCGGCTGAGCCGCGGCAAAAATTGAGGCCGCGGCTTCAGGTGTGCGGGTAGGCCGCGATTCCCGGAGCTCCAGGAAAAGGTCCAGAAGCCTTCCCTGGTGGGCGGGCGGGGTCGGGAGTGTCTTAGGGGCCCCGCTGGGGTCCGCTGCCGCCCGGATGGCAGCGGATTGGGGCTAGGAGCGCAGGAGCTCCTAACGCATGTCTGCTCCTGCCACCATCTTGAAACTTTTACTTGTTAGGCACATCTGAAACCCCTTGATTGCCCTAGATGTTAACCCCTTCCTGCCCGCTGTCATTAGTACACTGACAGTGCATATTACCTATTAGCACTGATCACTGTAATAATGGTACTGGTGATGTCAGTGGCAGTTAGTTCCCACAAAGTGTTGGATAGGCCTCCGCACTATCGCAGTTCCGTTATAAGTCACTGATCACCGCCATTACTAGTATAGGAAAAAAAAAAACCTTTCACACAATCCAATCAATATGCACTTACTGGGATTTATTAAGAGATTTGATTATTTTTTTATTAATGGAGTATGTTTTATAGCATGAAGGGGGGTAAATCTTCCAGAAAGCAAGTGATTAAAAAGAAACAAAAGTGCTTTTGCTTTTAGACTTTCTAATTTTACACCTAGTGATTTGTCCAATAACACACTTTCCTGTCTTAGGGTGTCTTCACTCTGAATGGAGGAGCAACAGAGACACCATTGGACAACAGCATTGTTTGTCTGGGGAGAGGGGAGAGTTAGAAGCACTAGCAGATTTAGATTGATTTGACTCGCAAATTAAACTTGAACTTTAGCTAACACTTTATAAGCCGTCACAACAACCATTTTTTGTTGTTGTGGTTTTTTTCTTTTTAACCTTTTGGGATAAAGGTTTTACATAAATGAAGGCAGGTAAACTCCATCCATGACTGGTCTCGGGAATGACAGGGACTGCTTGTCGTCGTCATTATCATCATCATTATTATTATTATTATTAGTAATAGTATTATAGAATTACTGTGCAAATGATTTAGACAGGTGTGAAGAAATGCTGTAAAGTAAGAATTCTTTCAACAATATATATTGTTTATTTTTATCAATGTGCAAAGTGAGCAAACAGAAGAAAAATCAAAATCAAATCAAACCAATATTTGGTGTGACTACCCTTTGGCTTCAAACCAGCATAAATTCTGGTCAAAGATATTGTGTTTTTTTTTCTCAAAATCAGCGGTCCCTTTTTTTTTTTATAGCGCAAAAAATAAAAACCGCACAAGTGATCAAATACCACCAAAGCTTACTTTCCTTCGATATTGGAAGGTGTCCAGCAGTGCCATCAGCACAGAACTGGTGGAAACCAGTGGGACCCAGGTACACCATCTACTGTCCAGTGAACTCTGGTCAGAAGTGGTCTTCATGGAAGAAGTGTGACTCAACTATGCATGAAAACATAGGAACTGGGGTGCAGAAAAATGGCAGCAGTTGCTCTGGACCGATGAGTGAAAATTTGAAATATTTAGCTATAGCAGAAGGCAGTTTGTTCGCCAAAGGGCTGGAGAGCAATACATTGAGTGTCTGTCTGCAGACAACAGTGAAGCAGGTTCCTTGCAAGCCTGGGGCTGCATTTCTGCAAATGGAATTGGAGATTTACTGGCAGACTTGACCTAGAACTGAATGCTGCAACCATAGTTGGAGCGTTATAGTTAGATTAGGTTATATATGTAAATCTTCATATTTTAACATTTTTGTGATTTATACAAGGTAAGCCACATCTCACCAATGCAATGCTAGCTTTTGGCCTAAAGAATTAAAATAAGTTGGCTTCCCAGAAGAGTTATTTTGTGTCTCTATAAGCTTTGTGTTATTAAGCTGAATGAGGAGTCCATTATGTTAGATGCCTCTACTGTCTGATTCACTTACTTTTCTATCTGTTTGAAAGTCCTATCTCACTTTGCAGCACATCGGTCCTTCAACATTATATGAGAGTGATTGTAGTTATCACTTCAAAGACATCAAATTACTAACAAACATTTCCCTAAGCAAAATGTAAAAGTTTAATTAAACGCTTCATTGACTTAGATACATTCAGAGACTCACCTTGCTGTGGAGGTTTATTCTGAATTCATCTTGCTTGCCTTTTAATTATGAGGCTAATATATATTTTATGAGGAACTTTGTTCTCAGTATAAAACTAAAATTGGTGTCTCAAAGCTAAACCATCTTTAAAATGTTTGTTTATGGAGGTCACAGTAGATAGACTTCGGGGGTCTGTGTACCAAAAGATCTGGGCCACCATTCTGCCATCTGTAAGGCGTGTTTTCCCACACAGAAATATGCTGAATAGATGATTTGGTGAACTGGAGAAACTAGCAGAGGCGTCCCAGGTTCCTTATAGACCCGAGGCACCCCTAGCCACTTGGATTCAAGTGCTGTGGGGCTACTAGCATACCAGGGCAAAAAGTAAATGAGGCAGTCTTTTGTCCCCCATAGCATTCCCACTGTCACTTTTCTCTTTTCTGCCTTCCTTCCCTCTTGGTCTCAAAGCAGAGCTCCAGGCTCAAATACTGGAGCTGCTGACTTACCTGTACAGGAATCCAGTGATCTCCTCATGCGAGCCGATTCTTCAGTTGGCTTCGGGTGCGGGTGTTGGCATCTTCAGTAAGGGAAACTGGAAGTGAGGCTTTGTGGCTTCACAGACTGTTTCCTACTGGACATGTGCGAAGCACACTGCACTTTGTGAGTGGTCCTACAGTCTTCTGGGACCTTGAAAGTGTCCCAAAAGTCTGAGGGCTAAGGAGGGGGCTGAACTTCCTTGTCAGAGATCGCTGCAGCATATCTGACTGGAAGTGGGAGCGGGTACCTGTGAAAACCAGTGGCAGTGGAGGGTGGGGTGGGGAGGAAAACAAATGAAACTTCCCCTTTTTGGGTGAAGTTCCACTTTAAGGTGAGAATTCACAACCCAACTGCTCCTTTTTTCTTTTTTCTTGACTTTAACAGGTACCTGCTCTGGTCGGATCGCCGACAATCCGAGCGAAAGTTCAGCCCCCTTCCTTCCCCCTGCAGCCTTCTTGGATAAATCACAGTTCCTAGAATGCTGTGGGACCATGCACATTAAGTAGCCAGCTGTGAAGCCGAAAGCAGTCATGGCTGGCTACCCACAGTTATTATGCTGGCGTCCGGGACCAAAGCGTGGTGAAGAAGCCAGCCGGGTGAGTACAGCCCTGGATCGTGGGACAGGTGAGTGTCTGTTTATTAAAAGTCAGCAGCTGCAGTTTTTGCAGCTGCTGACTTTTAATCTTTCATAAGATAACTGAAGAACAGCTTCATTTCCCCCTCCGCCCCCCCCCCCCCCCCCCTTTCCTGTGCTTTTTTTTTTTTTTTTTTTTTTTTTTGATTTTCTGCACCAATCCAAAGAACCCAGGCTCATAAATGATTCCTTGCAATGCCTATTCTTCCACCATCTACATCCTGCATACAGTGCATAGAAGTTGACATAAACTTGGGAATGCCTTTTACTGGCCAAAAAATTTACCTCTGTGGATTATACCAGGGTGTGATATATATATATATATTTTTTTCTATGGATAAATGTATTGGTCTACAATAATCCTAACTGTAGATTCATACATTCATGACTTGGCCAAAAATTAGGATCACACAAACCAAAGTTTAGAAATTGCTAATGTGTTGTCTAGAGCAGGACTTAAAATTTCAAGTCCTGAGCTACTAGCCAGGCCTTAGAGTTACTTGCACCAACAAACACACACAGACATGTACAGACAAACACAGAGACACATGTATACACACATAGGCACGTACAGACACGCATACACACAGATCCATGTACATACACAGAAATACACACACACGTACACATCGACACGCACACATGTGCGTACACACACACACACGTGCGTACACACACAGACACATGTACAAACACACAGACACATGTACAATTGTACATACACACACAGACACACAAACACACACATGTACACCCCCCCCCACATAAAAAGTTGCAGTACTTCGTTGTTCACTCACAGATCTGAGTACTGCACCCTAGGGGGAGGCAGAGAGCATAGCACACACTCCTTGCTTTGCTTTCACTGTGCTCAGCTATTGAGCAGTCTGACGGCTCCCAGTGCCAATGACAGATCCGGCCTGAGCTCCGAGGCTGCTCAGCAAGACGGCCCTAGGGGGCACACTCGCCCCCACCATAATTTCCACTCGCCATTGGCGAGCAGGCGAGTGGAAATTTCAAGCCCTGGTCTAGAGAACCATTATCTAGAGGAATTACTGCAAAGGAGACATAGAGCACTTAAGTCTCGTTCACACGGGCGTACTTGAGCGTACAGCAGTGTGAGGTCCATGTTTTGCCTGCAGAGGTGTTCTGTACATGCTTGTTTAGGCAGTGCTATTCACATCTCTTGGGATGCAGGGACTACCTGGACATAGCCGCTGATCCCAATTTGACGTCCAAGTGCATCTCCCCCAAACACAGACCGTTTGAGTTCAGGGACGTTTACATGCACCCAAGCAACTGAATATACATCCCCTTTGTGACCTGTTACAATGTTGCAATCATAATACTGTGGGAACATACCTGTAGTGGACTGGATAGTGCTCTCTCTATCTAGGCAAAAACACTTCACTGGGCTTGAAAGACTCCATTTTAATGATCAGATCGAGAGAGATTTTTCGATAAATTCCGGGGCGTATCTACCACAAGGCAAAGAAGGTGTTTGTCTAGGGCAGCATTTTGCAGGGGGGCAGCGCTGCCCCTAGGCAGAAGGGACACACAAGCCGAGCTGATGCCCCCAAAAAAGGCCAACACAGCACTGCTATACTCAGACAGTAATCAAGTATTGGTGTCCCGTACGTCAGAGACTCATTTTTGCTTGTTCTACCACTGGTGTTACTACTCCCTGGTTGCTAGGACTGCCTGGTGGCTAGCAACCAATGATCTTCCATAACCTAAAGCAGAGCAAGCCTGAGGCCTCTGCATTCAGAGCAGAGGAAGATTTTGCTTCCTCTTCCTCAGCTCCTAATGGTTAGCACTGCCCACCTCCTCCAGCATCTGTGGCAGCATTGCTCAGAGGGAAGGGAACTGGATTTGAGTCTTTGAGGTGTGGCCAGGCAACGGGGATGGAACAATATGTGTCATGACTGAGGGAGCCAGGCAGAGACATATACAGAAAGGATAGCAGATGAGCTGACAGCAGAGGACAGATTACACCCTCATAGGGATGTGAGGAGAGGTCACATCCTTAGATTTCAGGGGTTCATGCTGGGACTTGTAGTCCTTCACTTTTGAGGGATGTGACCTCCCCCCCCCCCCCCCCCGTTCCTTCCCAACTAGTAAAGAGCTACAGGTCCCAGCATGAACCCGTGAGATCTAAGGGGTCACATCCTTAGATTGCAGGGGTACATGCTAGGGCTTGTAGTCCTTTAATTTGGGGGGGGGGTCACATCCTTAGATCTCAGGGGTTCATGCTGTGCCTTGTCTGCACTGCTTTTGTTTTAGTTCCTGGAGGCCATGGTGGTACAAGTCTCCCAGGGGGCCTGAATGGCCATATTGTCCTCCCCTCACATTTGTGATCATGGAAAACCTTAGACTATTTTTCCCTATCCATCACTCTGCCACCATTGGCTCCAATTTAGACCAAAATACACCACTGGATGGATTATACTCTTGTTGAGGACTCATGCAGATCTGTAGTTGAGAGTTACTGAAAGGTCCTCCTTAATACAACCAGTAAGATAAATGGGGCCCCTCTGCAGAAAAGCACACTTACCTTTTAGCCTCCAATCCATATGTGTTCCTTCACAGAGAGCGAGAACACTACATACATCGTTTACTGGGGCGTTTAGTAGGGCATATAGGCTCCTTTAGAACAACAGGATCTCAATGTGAGTTATGACTTCTTATGCTTTTCATTTTCAGCAATTTGAGTGTCAGCTTATTTTTATCTAATTATGGCGATGGTGCTTAAACCAGATGTCACTGGAAATTAAAACAATGGATAACAAAAGTGACCTTTTCATTTGAAATTTGCTGTATGTCAAAACCAGCGTGCTGTCTTGTAGCATGAAATCATGCTTCTGTATTTGAGTACATTTAACACCAACCTTGACACTTTACATCCTTTTTATAATGGGGGGAGAATGTGTAATGCTCTTAATTTAATTGCTCTTAAAAACTGAGGTCATTCATTACACTTGTAAATTTTAAGACAGGTCACCTCCATATACCTCCATATTTGCATATACATTTACCGTATAATGTATTGGCTAACAAGAAGCCTGATATGGCATCTGTTTTTAAATGTATTCATATTAATGGTAATTAATTTCTAACTTACTGACGTGGCTAAATGGAGTTTTAATATGTCCAACTCACACCAGTATAGTGAAGCTTTTTGTAGAATGCCATAGGTAGGGACATACAGTAGTCGTTTTTAGAGTATGAATCATCAAAAGATTAGTCTGTCCACCAAAGAAGGAGATGGCTTTTCAATAGTGAGCAGGAAAAAGGTTTATTGGATATCTTGGTTACACATGCAGACTCCAAAGGTATGAATTTTGAATTATGAACAGTGTCTTTCCTGATCTTTTTTGCCTCTCCCCCCCACCTGCTTTTTCTTACCTTCTCCCTCTTCCTTTCCTAAGGTGTGTGTGTGTGTGTGTGTGTGTGTGTGTGTGTGTACGTACAGTGGGGCAAAAGAGTATTTAGTCAGCCACCAATTGTGCAAGTTCTGCCATTTAAAAAGATGAGAGAGGCCTGTAATTGGCATCATAGGTAGACCTCAACTATGAGAGACAAAATGAAAAAAAAAAATTCAGACAATCACATTGGCTGATTTGGAAAGTATTTATTTGCAAATTATGGTGGAAAATAAGTATTTGGTCACCTACAAACAAGCAAGATTTCTGGCTCTCACAGACCTGTACCTTCTTCTTTAAGAGGCTTCTCTGTCCTGCACTCATTACCTGTATAAATGGCATCTGTTTGAACTTGTTATCAGTATAAAAGACACCTGTCCACAACCTCAAACAGTCACACTCCAAACTCCACTATGGTGAAGACCAAAGAGCTGTCGAAGGACACCAGAAACAAAATTGTAGACCTGCACCAGGCTGGGAAGACTGAATCTGCAATAGGCAAGCAGCTTGGTGTGAACAAATCAACTGTGGGAGCAATAATTAGAAAATGGAAGACATACAAGACCACTGATAATCTCCCTCGATCTGGGGCTCCACGCAAGTTCTCACCCCGTGGGGTCAAAATGATCACAAGAACGGTGAGCAAAAATCCCAGGACCACACGGGGGGACCTAGTGAATGATCTGCAGAGAGCTGGGACCAACGTAACAAAGGCTACCATCAGTAACACACTACGCCGCCAGGGACTCGGATCCTGCAGTGCCAGACGTGTCCCCCTGCTTAAGCCAGTACATGTCCGGGCCCGTCTGAAGTTTGCTAGAGAGCATTTGGATGATCCAGAAGAGGATTGGGAGAATGTCATATGGTCAGATGAAACCAAAATAGAACTGTTTGGTAGAAACACAACTCGTTGTGTTTGGAGGAGAGAGAATGCTGAGTTGCATCCAAAGAACACCATACCTACTGTGAAGCATGGGGGTGGCAACATCATGCTTTGGGGCTGTTTTTTTGAGTGCAGACCTCCTTCCATCAGCAAGGGTATTGAAGATGAAACATGGCTGGGTCTTCCAACATGACAATGATCCCAAACATACAGCCCGGGCAACAAAGAAGTGGCTTCGTAAGAAGCATTTCAAGGTCCTGGAGTGGCCTAGCCAGTCTCCAGATCTCAACCCCATAGAAAATCTTTGGAGGGAGTTGAAAGTCCGTGTTGCCCAGCGACAGCCCCAAAACATCACTGCTCTAGAGGAGATCTGCTTGGAGGAATGGGCCAACATACCAGCAACAGTGTGTGCCAACTTTGTGAAGACTTACAGGAAACGTTTGACCTCTGTCATTGCCAACAAAGGATATAAAACAAAGTATTGAGATGAACTTTTGATATTGACCAAATACTTATTTTCTACCATAATTTGCAAATAAATTCTTTCCAAATCAGCCAATGTGATTGTCTGGATTTTTTTTCTCATTTTGTCTCTCATAGTTCGGGTCTACCTATGATGCCAATTACAGGCCTCTCTCATCTTTTTAAGTGGGAGAACTTGCACAATTGGTGGCTGACTAAATACTTTTTTGCCCCACTGTATAACCTTCCTTTTTTGTTTGTTTTTTTTTATTGTTTTTTTTTGTCCTGCTTACTATTATCGAAAGTAAAAGAAAAAACTACATTTTAGGTTGACGCCTGAACAGTAAAAGAGGGGAAATCTTCCAATGGAAACACTAGTTCTGGTGACACCTCAGGATTCCCTCACTTTGGAGGGATCTCCTCTCACTTCCTGTTTTATCTATGTAACAGGAAGTGAAGGGAAATCTTCATGGTGGGTCACAGATAGCAAAAAGAAAAAAAAACGGTGTTGTAACCCAGATCCCTCATAGGATTATTGATACAGTGAATGTTTGTTTTTAATTGATTTTAATTTTAAATATAATGTGCAGATGGGGTCCATCATGATCGATGAACTTGTGTGGAGCAATAATGTACAGCTGACAATGGAGCAAATGCAAATAGATAGGAAGTGGCTCAAATAGGACAGAGATCAGCAACGCTAATATAGTATACAAAAAAGCATGGAAAACAAAGTGAAAATCTTATTTGTTATACAGTGCTTAAGCAAACTAAATGTCATTTAGTTAGTGTTTAGATCTACTTTACAATGACTTGAGGGAACAGAGTCTGCCAACACTTACACAGGAGGCCACCTGTCTGCTTTTTTACTTACCTGGTCCTTATTTTATAAATGTCTAAGCGGTCCATTTACCGCCTCCCACCCACCGTATAGGGAAATGACAGATGGGCGGGAGCTCTCTTGTTCTGGGAGGATGTCATATAATGTCCTCCCACTCTAGCTGCGCCTGCGGCTCTTTACCGCAGTCGGTGATCCGCTGTGCCCCTCAGACACAGCGGATCACCAGTCGCGGTAAAGAGACGATGACATACGCTGTACCATGTGATCAGTTGTGTGCAATCACAGCTGATCACATGTAAAAGGGAAATGCTGGTTATTGGCAGTCCTTTCCTCACCCTGACAGCGTGTGAGGAAAGGAGAACCGGCAAGCAGCATTCCTCAGAGGGAACATCTACACTGATAATCAGGGCACTGATTATCAGTGCTGCTTTTTAAGTGCCCATCACTGCCGCCTATCAGTGCCCATTAGTGATGCCTGTCAATGCCTATCAGTACTGCCTATTAGTGCCCATTACTGCCGCCTATCAGTGCCCATTAGTGCTGCCTGTCAATGGCTATCAGTACCGCCTATCAGTGCCCATTAGTGCTGCCTGTCAATGGCTATCAGTACCGCCTATCAGTGCCCATTAGTGCTGCCTGTCAATGGCTATCAGTACCGCCTATCAGTGCCCATCACTGTCGCCTCTCAGTGTCACATATCAGTGCTGCCTATGAGTGCTGTCTTCCGGTGCCCATCAATGATGCCTGCCAGTACCTATCAGTGCCACCTCATCAGCACACATCAGTGAAGGAGAAAAGTTACTTATTTACAAAATTTTATAACAGAAACTAAGAAACATTTTTTTCGAAATTTTTGTCTTTTTTTTTTTTTTTTTTTTTTTAGCAAAAAATAAAAAAAAAACCCAGCGGTGATTAAATACTACCAAAAGAGAGCTCTGTCTCAAAAAAATGATAAAAATTTTGGTTTGGGTACAGTGTTGCATGACCACACAATTGTCAAGCGCGACAGCGCTGAAAGCTGAAAATTGGTCTGGGCAGGAAGGGAGTGAAAGTGCACAGAAGGCAAGTGGTTAAGGATACTATAAATGGCCAGAATTGTGAACCTGTGAATGTGTTCAGCACCACTATCTCTCCCATCCCACTGCCAGCGTTGCCCGCTCAACATGGAGGGTTGAACCAAGTCATATGGGAGAGACAACAGTCCTTTTCACAAGACTTGTAAAAGCCTGCCAAGTCTGGCTGTAGGTGACTGCATAACAGGTAAAGTGAGCTTAGCACAGTTGTAGTGCCTTCTTGCCATTGGTAGTGGATCTTTCAATAATGGGATCAACCTTGGGTTATATCCTTCACCCGTAACTGTCTTTTACAGCAAGGAACACATGGACAGGCAATGCATGTCAAGAAAAGAAAGAGAGTTCTCAGCTCAACTTAACCTGTCTAACAGTATGTGTTTAAAAATGGGTTTAGTTAGCAAACATTTTCAAATACATACTAGAGCCACGTCGCAGCACCCCGATATTCTGTGGTCCTAACTATACAAAATTTGAGAGCCCCCATAGTAGAGGCACATGTATTTAATGGATAGACCAAGGGCAGGTGAACCTGGGGGAGCCCATCCCTCCTTAAAGGTATAGGAGCGCACTGGACACCCAACATGTAGCACAATGGCAGCCAGGGTTTTCAGTTCACCCCTCACTAACAACTCAACAGTACAACAACTCACCCAGCATGTGCTACATGCTGGGTGTCCAGTGCACTCCTGTACCTTTTATGGAGGGGTGGGCTCCCTCAGGTTCACCTGCCCTTGGTCTATCCATTAAATACAAAATTGTATTCTTTGCCATAATACACACCATGGTTGGAGGTCAAATGGCACTGCACATCATCCCAAAAACACCATAGCAACAGTGAATTTTGGAAGCGGGAACATCATGGTTTGGGGCCGTTTTTCAGCATTCGGTACTGGCCAACTTCATATGATTGAAGGAACGGGTGTGGAAATTTTTGAAAACAAAAACTACTTTTCCAGGGACTAAATCAGGGTCCCAATCTTTTTTTACCAAACCCGTATTTAGATCCGAGGTGCTTATAGGAATGTCTGAGGTGACTTAAACTTTTTTTTTTTCATTGCACTATATATCTTCTCTTCCCCTTCCTGCCTGTCTCCAGCACCGCTCCTGGGGACTAGCAGGGAGGGGAGAGACCTTGCAGTGTAATGAGCACCGATTGGCTGCTTTATCAGGCAAGGGGAGTGTCGGGCTTATCCTTTATCCCTTTCGCTGCCAGAGCCGTTTTTGCGTTTTTTGTACACTTTTCTAAATCATTTTAGGCTTGAATATTACACAAGCCACAAACATTTTATTTTTTCTCAGAGCAGAGACCATAGAGGTTAAAATAGTGGTAGTTCCAATTTTTCATGTCGTACAATATTACTGAAAAGGTCTAGGAAATGCAAAATTTAGGTTAAAAAAAATACACTTAACTTAACTGCATTCGTGAAATAGCAACAAACTTCAGTACCCTATATTTTGTATAGGCGATCCTTTTTAAAGCATTTATCGGTCATCAGTATAGAATTATTGCTCTCATTCTGGTGTGTGCGGCAATATGTAACGTGTATCGCAATCAACTCTTTCATGGGTAGGCACCCCAGAGAATGCTTTTATGTTTGTACGTGCGTATATGTAGGGGTAGGGGCTCAATTTTTTTTTTTTGCTTGAGGGGATGTTATGTGCTTGGGTGTAACTTTAATTTTTGTAATTAAAACTTTTTTTTTTTTTCATCACATAGGGGACAAAAAGTCCCCTATCTGATAATTTTTGCTGACAGGTGTTTTTTTTTTTTTTTTTTTTTTTTGTTTTTTTTGTTTTTTTTTGAGACATCCAGGGTCTAAAAGACCCTGCATGTCTCCTCTGAATGTAATGCAGTATACATCACACTGCATTACATTCTTTTCCGGCCTCGATAGCCGGAAAATCTGTGAACTGGGACCTGGAAGTGACATCATAATGTCACGTCAGGACAAGGAGAGGGGAGCAGACGTGTCCATTCTACTCCTTCCCCTCTAGCTACCAGTGCACGCTGAACCAGTCCCGGGCCCACAGATGGACAGGCGGAGACCAGGAGACATAGCGGGCGGGGGGGAGGTTTACATGGGAGGGGGCGGAGGCTGGCACCATAGTGGACTGTGTGAAAGCAATCGGGTGGCAGCGCAGACGCCCAAATGCTTTCACCTGACAGGTGAGCCCTGCTGTTTTCCCTCAATAAGGTTGAAAAAAAAAAAAAACTACATGTCCCAGGCTTCGGGCTATACAAATTCAGCATCCATGAGAAAGGATGAATGGAGAAATGTACCAAGACATTCTTGATAAAAATCTGCTGCCATTTATCAGGATGATGAAGATGAAACAAGGGTAGACATTTCAACAAAACAATGATCCCCAACAAAAAGCCGAAGAAACTATTGGTTTAAAAGAAATAAAGAGAGAAAATAAAGCTGCTAGAATGGCCCAGCCAATCACCTGACTTGAATCCAATAGAAAATCTATGGAAAGAAATAAATATCAGAGTTTATAGAAGAGGCCCATGGGAACCTTTAAGATTTGAAGACTGTGTGGAAGAATGGGCCAAAATCACACCTGAGCAATGCATGTAACTAGTTTCTCCATACAGGAGGCACTTGGAAGCTGTCATTACTAACAAAGGATTTTGTACAAAGTAATACATTTCAGTTAGCGTGTTCAATACTTTTTCCCTGTGTCATTCCATTATATTACACACAACTTAGTTTCTGAACACATTTTGTTTTGGTTTCTTTGTATGTATGGATATGAACATGTGGTGAAAGTGTGTGTGTGTGTGTGTATGTGTATATGTGTGTGTATGTATGTATGTGTATATATATATATATATATATATATGTATGTGTGTATATATGTGTGTGTGTGTATATATATATATATACACACACACGTGAGACTCGAAAAATTAGAATATTGTGCAAAAGTTCATTTATTTCAGTAATGCAACTTAAAAGGTGAAACTAATGTATGAGAGACTCATTACATGCAAAGCAAGATAGTTCAAGCCGTGATTTGTCATAATTGTGATGATTATGGCTTACAGCTCATGAGAGCCCCAAATCCATAATCTCAGAAAATTAGAATATCACATGCAATCAATAAAACAAGGATTGTACATAGAACAATATCGGACCTCTGAAAAGTAGAAGCATGCATATGTACTCAGTACTTGGTTTGGGCCCCTTTTGCAGCAATTGCTGCCTCAATGCGGCGTGGCATGGAAGCTATCAGCCTGTGGCACTGCTGAGGTGTTATGAAAAGACCAGGATGCTTCAATAGCAGCCTTCAGCTCTTCTGCATTGTTCGGTCTCGTCTCTCATCTTTCTCTTGGCAATGCCCCATAGATTCTCTATGGGGTTCAGGTCAGGAGAGTTTGCTGGCCAATCAAGCACAGTAATCCCACGGTCATTGAACCAGGTTTTGGTGGTTTTGGCAGTGTGGGCAGGTGCCAAGTCCTGCTGGAAAATGAAGTCAGCATCCCCATAAAGCTCATCTGCGGAAGGAAGCATGAAGTGCTCCAAAATCTCCAGATAGACGACTGCGTTGACCCTGGACTTAATGAAGCACAGTGGACCAACACCAGCAGATGACATGGCTCCCCAAATCGGCACAGACAGTGGAAACTTCACACTGGACTTCAAGCATCTTGCAATGTGTGCCTCTCCATTCTTCCTCCATACTGTGGGTCCTTGGTTTCCAAATTAGATGCAAAGGTTGCTCTCATCAGAATAGAGGACTTTGGACCACTGAGCAACAGACCAGGTCTGTTTTTTTTTAGCCCAGGTAAGACGCTTCTGACGTTGTTTGTTTGTTGTTCAGGAGCGGCTTGACAAGAGGAATACAACATTTGAAGCCCATGTCCAGGATCCGTCTGTGTGTGTGTTTTGGCTCTTGATGCACTGACTCCAGCCTCAGTCCACTCCTTGTGAAAGTCCCCAACACTTTTGAATGGCCTTTTCCTGACAATCCTCTCCAGGCTGTGTTCATCCCTGCTGCTTGTGCACCTTTTTTCTTCCACACTTTTCCCTTCCACATAACTTTCTATTAATGTGCTTTGATACAGCACTTTGAGAACATCCAGCTTCTTTTGCAATTACCTTTTTGAGGCTTTCCCTCCTTATGGAGGGTGTCAATGATGGTTTTCTGTACAACTGTCAGGTCAGCAGTCTTTCCCATGATTGTGATTCCTACTGAACCAGACTGAGAGACCATTTAAAGGCTCAGGAACCCTTTGCAGGTGTTATGGCTTAATTAGCTGATTAGAGTGGGACACTTTGAGCCTAGAATATTGCACCTTTTCTCAATATTCTAATTTTCTGAGATTGTGGATTTGGGGTTTTTATGAGCTGTAAGCCATAATCATCCCAATTATGACAAATCACGGCTTGAACTATCTTGCTTTGCATGTAATGAGTCTATCTCATATTAGTTTCACCTTTTTAAGTTGCATTACTGAAATAAATGAACTATTGCACGATATTCTAATTTTTCAAGTTTCACGTGTGTGTATATGTATGTATGTATGTATGTATGTATGTATGTGTATATATATTTATTATTATAATTTTTTTTTTCAGCACAGGTTACTTAGTATAAGTGTTGGGTAACATTTTTAAAACTAGTTAGGCTTTATTGGGAATTTCACTTCAAATATATATTTATTTATTTTTTTAATACATGCAATGTAAAGCCCTATATTTAACATGGCATCAGCCCTTGCAGTCTCCCTACAGCAGGGCTCAGACTGGGGAAGGGAACAGCAGAACACAAAGCAAATCAGTTGTGTTGCAGTGCAAGGAGAATGCTGATAGGAGGAAAGTATAGAGTGAAGGAGAGAAGAGTTCTTCAGTCTGCTGCTTTTCCTTTCTTTGTCCAGTCACAGGCTGGGGGAAACCTTACCTGGAAGTGTTACTTAAAGTGGTTGTAAACCTCTAAGCACTAAGTGTCATTCCTGTCCACTGCCTTGTTCCTCTGCTATAAGAATGAGTCACTTCTGATATGTTTTCCTGACACCAAGAGAAAATGGTGACAGGGGATGGACCTCCAGCAGATTGACGGGCTCAGCTCTGTTCCTGTGTGTTCTGTGAAGGGGCTGTGTCCCTTCCCTCCAATCAGGGCTCAGAGCTTTCCTCCCTGATGTAACTTCAGCTTTCATCTGTGTATCGTCAAAGGGAAGTTACTTCACTGGGTATAGGTAAGGGTTTACAACCACTTTAACTGCAGCAGAGCAAAATCAGGTCTCTTGTCCTGCCAGACAGGGATGTCTATTGACAGAGCTGTGTAAATCACAGGACTGGATGGAAAGAAATGCTTATGCAAGTAAATCCATTTCATATATGTAGTTCATCTATTTAGCTGTTTGCCTGAAGTAGTGGCTTCTGCAGTCAAGGTCAGAATTTTGTCTTTTGGTAACTCTTATGACATTTAGGCAGCTGGGTGGGAAGGGTAGTGGCAACAGAGCTTTTTAAATGATTACAAATACAATTAGACCACAGGGATTACTAAAACAAGCTGAGCTTTGAATTGCAGAAAAAATAAAAGGGACACGTCCGGGATTATTTACTAAAAGTGGTGCAGCTCTGCATAGAAACCAATCAGCTTCCAAATTGTATTACCAAAACTTTACTGAACATGCTTAAGTTAAAAGCTGGTTGGCTATCATGCACAGCTTCACCATATTCTGGGTGCTCCAGTGTTAGTAAATCTACCCATTTATCTTGGTATAGAATCATTTTGGAATGATTATTAATGGTGAGGGAACATGCAATCCCTTATTTTTTGTACTGGGGGGAGGGGAGAAATCCTATGTGAGCACTACAGTAACTACTTTGTCTTCTTCTTCTGCCAGGTTTTCAGTCGTGGAACCCCAGCTTTATCGAATGATAACATAGATGCCCCTCAAGCCAGGTTATTTCCCGCTCAGCAGAATGTGATGCTGCCTCCCAACACTTTTAAAGGAAAAGTTGCCTTCATCACTGGTGGAGGAACAGGACTTGGCAAAGGCATGACAATGGCATTGTCTAGACTTGGAGCTGAATGTGTGATATCTAGCAGGTAATGCACCATCCTCCTCCAACTATGATTTAGACACCAGTCAAATATGTATGCAAAATCCAACTGTCCTTCGCTGTCTGTAGGTAGAGTTCATCACCAATGAAGGAACACTCAACAGCATGAGGGTACACATTTAAACAGAGCTGTGGATTCTCAGGTAGCAGACAGACCTGGTGCCGGCATTTCCCAGGGAAAAAGTATAATTAGATTTTTACCAGTCTGGTCACTTAATCCCCATAGCATGTGCTAGTGTGTTTTTCCATGTGAATTTCAGACATATTAAAAAGTATAGAAAAATAACATACAAAGGGAAGTTAGAGGGACTGAAAGGAGGAAAAGGGAACAATGATATCTGTAGCTGGGGACCTATTGTCAAGAAGCCATCAACCAAATCTGTGCCAACATAGATTAGCAAGGAAACTTTCTTCTGTTTTACCTGCACAGGAAGTAGTAAAATCTCCTTCTTGGGGGCACAGATAATAATAAAATCCTGACAAATGTTCCAAACCTTCTTCACTGTACTAGACATTTTTTATTGCTTCTTGTGTTCCCTTTGGTGGATTCCCTTTTACGTTCATTCAGTTGACAAAGTGTAGACCTTTTTCCATCCATTTTTGTTCTATCAAACAAAGTGAGGAGAAAACTTTCAAGTGGTAACACAGATACCATAAAGACTTAAAGGCATAGTTCACCTTTACCTAAAATCTGCATGTGAAGTAAGGGGCATCTGGTAGATAAAGACAAACTAAAGTTGAATAATTCTCTTGTTATAGGTGTAGGCCATTAATGTACCTCCATGAAGCATGATTGGAAAACTTCCAGGACATGGCTAGGATTTTGCTAAGAGAGGCTCAGCTATTACTCTTCACCTTCAGCCTCACAGGAGTTCTTTCTCTGGTTCAAACCCCCTCGCATGCGCATTCTCTTCCCTGATGCAGTAGCTCTGAGCTCAGCATTTCAGAGCTCACTCCTGATGGTCAAAGTGAGTAGCAATAGCTGGGTCTCTCTTAGCAACGTCCTGGAAGTGCTCCAGTAAGACTTCATAAAGTTTGTGAATGACCTACAGCAAAGGCCTTATTCAACTTTAGTTAATGCTGCACAGTTTGTTCTAATCTTCAAAGGCAGTGTTTTTTTGGTAAAGGTGAACAGCAGATATATGGGGTATACAGTATTAAAAAAAAAAAACCATCCATGTTCGCCACCATGGCTGTAGCTGTCCCCCGCTGGCTCTAAGTGCTCTGCTCTGCCCTCCAGCTGTAGCTCCAGGCTGGAAATGGGTGGGCTCAGCTGCCTTTGGCTATCAGCCATGTGCTGAAAGTTGAAGCCAGTTGTCAGTCAATCAGCTGTTTGGATTCTGACAGTATGGTCGGGATCCTTCCAGAACCTGGATAGGCTCTGTGATGCAAGCTGACAGCAGGCTTTAGCCCACGGTCGACTGATTCTGGGTCATAGGAGAGCAAAAGTAAGTTTTTGTTTGTTTGTTTTTTTGTTTTTTTTCAAGATCTATTGACACAGATCTATCACTGTATGGCCAAGTAGTCCATTTACTCAGAGCTTATGAGTTGACTTACTGACCAGCTCCCAGTTCTTGGAGTCTCAGTCCTCCATTTGCATTCTCTTTTAATGTAAATCTTATTTTAAAAGGTTATTTTGCCTTTAAAGTAAACACTGCAGTGCAGTCAAGGGACCATAGTCGGGTACAAATAATTGTGCGGTGTACAGGAATGTATTGTCCCACAAATTGCAGCCCTAGAAGCCAACAAGGCTTCTGCAATGCCCAGCCAAATAAAACTTGTGTTCTGTGTGGTTGCTGCCACCCTGCATGAAATTCAGTAAGGGTGGTACGTTGAGAGCATACTCTTTCAGCCTGCCACCTTGATAACAGGAATGAGCGTGGAGCTGCCATCCCCCACATCCACAAATCTGCCCTTGCCACATACATTGCATGCAGAGTGTGCGGTGAGACATTTTTACATGCCTCCCCTGCCCAAGTGCTAGATCACGTGGACAGAGCAAAGAATACAGCTGAATGAGCACATCTTTTGAAACAACCCTGTAGGGCATTGTATCTCAACATAGGGGGATAAACAAGTATAAAAAAAAAAAAGCCTGCCCATGTTGATTGGGTGATTTTGTAGAGGTTAATATTAAAGTCACAAAGGTAAAGTTGGAAAAAAATCGGCCGATTTTTGCCGATCTGCCGATTTTTCGCGGCAATGATGGGCAAATCGGCCGATCTTTTTACCAATTAAAAAATCTGCGCATGAGCCGTGGCCTGCAAGAAAAAGAAGAATTCCAGTCCGCTATTATATTTGACATGAAAAAATATTGTGGTTGCAACAATGTATCTATTTGTATCCGAATAAAAATCTGTATCTGAAATGGATACAAATAGATACAATGTTGTAACCGCTATAATGTCAAATATAATAGCAGAGTTCTCTGCAGGGCACAGAAGTAATTAAATGCTGGCCGTAGATGGGACGAAAATCGAACATCGCTTTTATTTTTTTTTTTTTTTTTTTTTTTAAATTCTGATTCTACTTTCAGGAAATTGGATGTATTGAAAGAAACCGCAGCTGAGATCTCAACAGAAACTGGAAATAAGGTAGTTTTTTTTAAATTTGACTTTAAATGTACTGTACTCCAGTGTTTTTATAGGTTTATATTTTTAGATAATTTTTTTTCTTGCTTGGTTTTGCATGTTCAGTCTGCCTTTTTTTACACAGACCTGTTACTCCCTTATATTGCCCTTGTACTTAGTGATGCATTATTTAACATACATGCAGACTGACCCAGTCACTGTTTTTTCAGTGATATACATCTACTTATTAATACAGAGAGATCCTGATACATTATTTCCTAATCATACAGACAGATCCTATTGCTGTCCATTTTAGTTTGTGTAACTAGGAAATATAATATCACTGCCAGACCCCGTTGCTGTCCTTTTGCTCAGTGATATTATTTCCTATTCATATAGACAGACTCGGTTATTGTCCTTCCACTCAGTGATTGCTGTCCCTTCACTCCGCCTTGTTACTCCCTACTTGTATAGATAGATAATGTAATACCTTCCCATGTTACTGTCAGCCATTCATTTTTTTTTTTTTTTTGGCATTTGAACACATTTATTTAACTGCAGATAACTTTATTTAAGGCTAAGTTCACCTTTTTGTAAAAAAAAAAAAAAAGAAACACACACACTGTGCAGTCAAGGGTCCCCAGTACCTTTTTTTTTAAAACACAAAAATCCAAAGTTTGGGGTTCAGAGTCATTTCTGTAGAACCATGGCCTTGCTGAAAAACTTCTAACTGGAGGGATCTATGCCATCCTGCCTGGGATCTGGACTGCCCCATAGGTTGAGCACATGCCAAGTATGCATGTTCAAGTCTCATGCATGCGCAGCACACTGACCATAGCCACCATGGTGATAAAGGAAGCACAGTGCATGCACGCATTTTTAAAACTAGCAGAATGCTTATTCCAATAATGCTGGTAGTGCACACAAAATTTAGAGTGCCCTAGATCACAGGCAGCATGACGCAAATCTCTCACATTAGTAATTTGTCAACCAGGCTGTATGATAGCCCCAATGGACCTCCATATATGGCACTTAAACTCGGAATTGTAAAGTTATGCAATGGATTTTAAAGCAAGTCCCTTGACTGAATAGTTCATTGTTTTACCAGGGTGAACCTATCCTTTTTAGAATAGTGGCATTACTTACCTCTTGTACAGGTTTGTAAAATATAAGCACCCTACATTTTTACAAATGCAAGATAACTGTGCAAACAATAGAGCATTTCTTTCAACTGTGTAAATGTTTTCCTTTATAAAATTAGGACATTTCCCATGTGAATGTACCAAAATAACAGTTTTACTAACAGAAAAGTTTGCAGATTATGAAGAGTTATTTATTACAGATGTGAATAACAGACCCAAAAAATAGGGGGAGTTTTGGAGAAAGAAAGCACAGGGGATTTGTGCAAGCATACTCCTACATTCAGGAAGGACAGTTTCTCATAACTGTTTAGCATAATAGGAGTTTGTCAGCAGCTGAATTTATGATGCTCTTTGGTGTCTGGCAGGTCCATGCTCTCCAGTGTGATGTCCGAGACCCCGAGTCTGTTAAAAAAGCCATTGCTGAGATGATTGAGGTGGCAGGACATCCAAATGTAAGTATTTTTCTTCAGGATAACCATGTCCTCCTTCTGTGTTCCAACAAACTAGTATTTTCTATATTGTACCTTGTTGGACTTTTTAAAGCTTTTCTAAAGTCAATTGTTTAAATTTTAAATATTTAAAAAATGTTATACATACCTGCTCTGTGTAATGGTATTGCACAGAGCGTCCCTAAACAATCTGAGGCCCTCTGGCCACTCCTCTTTTCGGTCTACCACCACTGCAAGCCTTTCTATGGGGTCAGACATGCGGGCTTGATCCTGAGGCTTTGTGTCCATAGAGCAGTGGTTCTTAACCTTTTTGGAGGTACTGAACCCCACCAGTTTCATATGCGCATTCACCGAACCCTTCTTAATTTGAAAAATAAAATATGATTTTTAAAATTCAAAACATACGTATATATTTATACATAGGTGCACAAAATGAACAAAACCATTAAGAACAAAGAACAAAACCATTAAAACATGATTTTCACACAAAAACAAAATAATGAATATTTACCGCAAATCAGTGTGACTTCTGCTGTTGTCTTTCAGAGGCCAGTTCAGAAATGCGCGGCATTACCTTGGCAAGTGCCACTCTCATGTGATTTTCGCAACAAAGTCTGTTCCTTTTCTTTGTCTTTATGTCCAGCATCCTCGAAAAGGATTGCTCGCAAAGATATGTTGTAACAAACGGTATGAAAATTCATCCCCCATATAGTAATTCATCCCCCATATAGTAATTCATCCCCCATATAGTAATTCATCCCCCATAGTAATTCATCCCTCATAGTAATTCATCCCTCATAGTAATTCATCCCCCCTATAGTAATTCATCCCCCATATAGTAATTCATCCCCCATATAGTAATTCATCCCCCATAGTAATTCATCCCCCATATAGTAATTCATCCCCCCATATAGTAATTCATCCCCCCATATAGTAATTCATCCCCCCATATAGTAATTCATCCCCCCATATAGTAATTCATCCCCCCTATAGTAATTCATCCCCCATATAGTAATTCATCCCCCATATAGTAATTCATCCCTTATAGTAATACATCCCCCATATAGTAATTCATCCCTTATAGTAATTCATCCCTTATAGTAATTCATCCCCCATATAGTAATTCATCCCCCATATAGTAATTCATCCCCCATATTAATTCATCCCCCATATTAAGTCCCCAAGTCCCCCCTGTGTCAATTCACTTACCTTTGCTCCGCGCGTTCCTCTCGCTGTATTCCCGCGCCGTTCCGGTCTTCAGGGCGGACTGTGAGAGGAGCCTAGCTCCTCTCACGTTCGTCACGCTGCCCCGCCTACACACATCCTGACAGCCAATCACTGGCTATCAGGATGTGAGTGGCAGCGAGACTGGCCAATCATTGCATTTGAGTCCCTGCCGCCCGAGAGGAGGGAGGGGAGCTGGCGCCCGGCACACAAGAGCCGCGGCTTGCCGACCACTGGGCTAAGCGATGTTGCGTGACCACCTGCAGCCAATGATGGACAAGCGGGGCATGTCATCACAAATCATATGAGTCGGGTGTGGGTCACCTCCGCCGAACCCCCGAGACTGACTCACCGAACCCCTGGGGTTCGATCGAACCCAGGTTAAGAACCACTGCCATAGAGAGAAGAGATGCAGCTGTGCACATCACTGGATCAATTGAAGATTCAGTTAAGTATTTAAAGAGGTGGGGGAGTACAGGACATTGTAAAAAACAAATTTGTACCTTCATGCAGGGAATGCATTATAAATGCTCTTGCTTCAGAACCACTTTAACAAAGTAATTCTTACACATTGGCAGGGATAAGGTTATGGAAAGTATGGATGATGTACGTTAAATAGGAGTGCAGTGTGGATGAATTCAAGTTTGACAATATCATCTTTTCAGTCCTCCACAATGTTTATGGCCAGGACCAAAAAATAAAGTGTGTATGTATGTATGTGTATTTATGAGCCCCTTTTGTACCTGAGAACAGAGGTCATATGATTATAAAATATATAAACAAATGTTTTTTACCTATTTTAATCTGAATGCGTTATTTTATAATGTAAGGGTTCACGTATACTTTAAAGGCAGACAGCGTCTGTTGTGTATTTAGATAACCCAACTCTGGAAATTTCTTGTCTTGTAATGTATGGTTTGTAATGTATGTTTAAGAAACAGATATTGTGTAAATGGAGTAAAAAAAAAAAAAGACCTAAAACATCAAAAAAACCTACAAACTGAGCTCCATTTACTATGCAGTGCTAAAAATGATCTGGCATTGAAAGAAAAAATAAAATAAATTGGCCCTTCCTGTTGTACATTGCCTTAGTGTCACAGGATCCACTCTGTCCTGTGTATCTGATCACTAGGAGTAAAGCCGGGTACACACGTACTGAAAGTCATCTGGTTTAGTAGGAATGACCAGTCCTATAGAATGGTCATGCTGGAAAACCAGCCCTTGTCAATGGCTGCAAGAGCTGATCAGTGTATTGTGGCGGTCAGAATACAAATGTGCAGCGGGAGAGATCACTGCATCAACATCGCTTGTGTTGATGCAGGGATCTGTCAGTTTTAACAAGTGGGTTTAACACAAAAAAAAACTGTGTGTATACCCAGATTTAATCCTCCATCTCAGCCAGGAACTTACCCTGTAAGGACATAACCCCATAATATTTAATAAAATATTTAAAAAAAAATATGCATACAGCATTAAATACCTGTACTTTTAAAACACATTAGATAGTTAGTTCGTATATGCAGGGACCAAGCTTTTTTTAGGAATTTAAGCTCTTACCTCTGCTCGATCAGTCAAGTGAGGTCCAGGCCAGTGGCTGCAGCATCACTCTTGTGCTTCTTGGTCTCACAGGAGACACAGGCAGCAACAGGAGCCATAGACGCCTGCTGCTGTCAAACTCCTGTAAGGAGGGAGCAGGGGTTTGGTTTACCGGCACTATGTGTCTATGAATACACACGGTCTGGATTGGGAGGGTGCCCCCTTAGCACATAGCTTGTTGATGGGGCACTCACAGGAAGTAGGAGGAGCAGCTTTCCGTACTGGTAGGTGACTCCAAAATAGAGGAAAGGGACTGTTTTGTGCAATATCATTGCATGGAGCAGGTACTGAGGGTATAAAAAAGAATCAACCCCCTTTAAAATAATCATTTAGTTGCTTTGCAGCCTGAAATGAAGGCAGGCACAGGTTTTGTTTTTATCCAGCTGTATTTACTCAGTACAACTTATAACATCCAAGTGAAAGATATAACACCAACATGTCAGAAAAAAATTAAAAAAACAGAATAACTGAGTTGGAAAAAGGATCACCCCCTTGTGTCGGTATGTTGTTGAACCACCTTTTGCTTTAATTACAGCCTTTAGTCTGTTGGGATATGTCTCTACTAACCTTGCATATCTAGACTTTGCAATATTTTCCCGCGCTTCAGAACTGCTCAAGTTCATTTAAATTTGATGGTGACAGTTTATGGACTGTAGTGTTCCAAGTCATTCCACAGGTTTTCAGTGGGTTTAAGTCTAGGCCCTGACTCGTCCATGCAAGGACACTCACCTTTTTCTCCTTCAACCACCATGTGGTAATTTTTGCTGTGTTCTTTGGGTCATTGTTATATTGGTAGGTAAACCTTCTTCTCATTGACCACTTTTCTGGCAGAAGGCAGCATATTTTCCTCAAGAATTTGATGGTATTTTCCCATCCATTATTTCCTTCTATCCTGACAAGTGCTCCAGTCCCTGCTCAGAAAAACTCTCCCATAACAGGATATTCTCACCTCCATACATTACTGTAGGAATGGTGTTATTTGCATAATGAGCTGTAATGGATTTCCGCCAGGCATATCATTTAGTGTTGAGGCCAAATAATTCAATTTTCTCATCTGACTGTAACACCTTTTGTCCATGTGGCCTCAGAATCTTCAAGGTGCGTTTTGACAAAACTCAGTCATGACTGCATGTAGCCTTTGTTGAGGGGTGTTTTTTTTTTCTTGAAACCCTCCCATACAATTTTATTGTATCCATCTCCTGACTTGTGCCTGTCCACAACTTTATCCCGGATGTCTGTTGACAGTGACTTACCACTCATAGTTGATTGTTTGTTTGCTTCAGTTATACTACCTGGGACTGAAATGCTCCAGGAAAGCTCTTTTCATGCTTCGCTAATCAAAATGATTACCACTCATCCCAGCTGAAAGTCCAATGGCTTTGTGTGCCATTGAGAAGGTGATTAGCTACACCTAATTGAGTTTACAAGTCATTGTTAGGAAGGGGAGGCGATCCTTATTTCAACTCGGTGATTCTGTTTTTTATATTATTTGTTTGTTTTTTTTGTTCTGACATGTTGGTGTTATGTCTTTTCACTTGGATGTTATAAGTTGCACTGAGTAAATATAGCTGGATAAAACATAAATTGTGTTTGTCTTCATTTCTGTCCGCAAAGAAACAAAATGTAATTATTTTAAAGGGGGTGATTTTTTTTTTATAGCCTCTGTAATTATAACATTATTTATTTAAAAAATTTTTTTTTTTTTTTGCTAAAGCAAAAAAAACCTTTAGTACACTTTAAAGATTAAATCAATTTAAATTTAGGATTAGACACAGTTGTCCTGATGTATTGCATATTCAGCAGAATACAAAATAATGCGTTTGCTACATTCCACTTGCTACTGATGACTCAATATCTACCTCATACACAGAGTCCCTCTAACTCAAGCACTTTAAAAAAGAGAGAGCGAGAGAAAAAGAAAAAATAAAGACTTCATCTGCAGTTTTGATGTAGTTACCTTTTGGCTTCAGTGAACAATTTTGGCTGCCAGGGCATCCTGGGACTTGTAGTTTGACTACAGAAGGCCAATCAGCATTTCTGTGAAGATTAATACACCATAATGCTTAACTGTGTTCTGTCTATATTCTCCACATGTCTTCTCTCTGTCTGTGGTCTCTCCTTGTCTTCTCTCTGTCTGTGGTCTCTACATGTCTTCTCTCTGAACTCATTCATTCATTTTATCACCTGCTGGACTTGAATTGGTAACAGATGTGTCACATCACTCCTCAGATCCCTTTTTTAGTTCTACCTTCTGAGACCTTCTCCTCATCCCCTGATATATCTTCCTATGGCAGCACGCTTTGCATTTGCACCGCTTTATTAGCGCCATGCCTGAAAGGCTGATGAAAGCAAATGGACACATCTCTTATTAAAGTGTTCTCACTATTCTGTTTGAAGTATAGTGTCCACTGTTCGGCAGGTGATCAGGAAAAATAGATAGAATTGCTTGTAACCCTTGAAAGGATTCCTTTGTATAAATATTAACAGTTCATGCAAACACTAAGCTGAGCAATATTAGAGGCCTGGAACCTTTTTGTTTCTAGAAAACTTTTTTTATCAAGTAAAATGATATCAAGAATATTTGCCAAAATCTGAAAGCAGACCTTATTGGTTATCATTAATGCGGTGGCTAAATGAATACCATGACTTGGGGGGGGGGGGGGGGGGGGGGTCTAGCTGATTGGTGGGGAGAATTTCTCCATCCATCTCATTTTTGTGTATGGACAAATTACTTTTTTTTTTTTTCGTTCAGCCCACTGCCCGAAAGTAGAAGAAACTGTCTATGGCCAATGTAAAGTGTAACTAAAGGCAAAAGATTATTTTATTATTTATTATATATTTTTTTTTTTTTTAGTTTTTGATAGAGTGGAGAAGGATTAGAACACGTGTCAGTTTACATTGCTGTCTGTGCCCCCAGTTGGGAGATTCTCTCTTACTATATGTCCTGTTTACCGTTCCCATTGAAAGTGAATGTAAAAGAAAATCCACATTTTTGGGTTGACATCAGAGCCCAAAGTCTTGGCTCACACTACTATGACCTGAAAGTCGCGTAACTTACAGTGCGATTTTTGCCAGGTGATTTGAGTACTACTTTGAAGCAACTTTCAGGGGATGCCTGGGTAATCTTCATGTAATGTCGGATCCAAATCACATCAATATAGATGAAGATCCGACTTGGAGGCAACTTCCATTAAAGTCTATGGGCGCAAGTCAGATAGCAGTCGCCTTGCAGTAGTACAAGAAACTTTTTCTAAAGTCAGAGCAACTTCTTCAGTAGTGCTAATTAAGCTCTCATTGGGATTTCACATGTCACGCGGGTCTCTCAAGTCAGATCCCAAGTCGTGGCAGAGTGAACTGAGTCTAATAGAGGGGAGATCCTCCAATGGGGACACTAGTTCTGGTGATGCATTGGGATTCCCTTACTTTGGAGGGGTTTCCTCTCACTTCTCTTTTGGCTATGGGACAGGAAGTGAAGGGAAATCTCAATGGGACACAAAAAAAACAGATGGGGATTACAAAAACCCCTTACTCTATCCAAAATGAAAATTAAAAAAGTTTTGGTTTTTAGTTACACTTTAAGACCCCATTCACACTCGACGCTCAGAAATGTTCAACAAGTAAAATCCCATTATTTCCTAAGGACCCTGTTGTCACTTGAGTATTCTGTTTCCTGTAGCTTAACATTTGTTGCTCAAAAAAAGTACTTGCGCTACTTTTCAGGCCGATCTGAGTGTTTTGTCCTCAGACTTGAATGGAAAATGCCTGAACAGTGGGAATGAGCATTTTTTATGTGTGTGTTTTTTTTGGGGTTTTTTTAGCAATTTTCAGCTCAAACAGCAACTCTAAACGCAACTCTGCAAAAAAAAAAATGCTCAAAAGTGCCTGAAAAAACGCCAGCCCAAGAACAATTATGGAGATCAGGAATTTTTACACCTCCGGCTGCATATTAGTTTGCACTACCTACTACCACTTACTGTGGATAGATAAGTAAGATTGCAAGGGAATTGGCAACCTGTAAAGTCTCAATGCTTGTGCCATAGCTGCATTGCAGTACCATTCCTTTTCATTGTCAGTACACTCAAACATGCTACCATATATTGTAGTGTGCTGCATCTAAAAAAAAAGGTGCATACCCAGTTTTTGGTACATTGGCTACCCAATGAAATGAATAAGATGCCTTTAACACTTTTCACACAATGCACCAACACAGACCAGTGTTAAGTGGCCCTAAATAAGTTTAGCCCAGAAAAACATGAACTCCAGCAGCAGGTTAGCCTAAGGCTGGCCATACATTATACAATTCTCTTGAGATTTTTGGTTTAGATTTACCAAAAACCATATAATAGGAGGTCAAACTTAACAGCACTTTCAATTGTATCCAGTTAGGCAGGCTCTTGCACTACATAGTTGAAGGTAAATCTAAAGGAAATTGGACAGAAAAGTGTATAGTGTATGGCCAGCCTAAGGCTTGGTTCATACCTATGCAGTTTGCTTTTGATCTGTTTCTGCAGTGCATTTTATGGTGCCTTTGCGTTTTTGCACATGCATTTTTCATGTGTTTTTTGATATGTGTTTTTTTTCAATGCCTATTTTTGGCCAATTTGTTGTTGGGCAGATTAAAAAACCTGCACTATGCGTCAAAAACATACTATGTGCTTTTCTGCTGTTTCTATTGAACCAAAAATGCACCGTTTTGCGTTTAATAAAAAAAAAAAAAAAAAAAGCCCCTGACCCTTTCCAAAAAACGCAGTGGCTGAAAAATGCATACATGTAAACGTGTCCCTTAGGAAACCATGTTAAATGGACTGTGTTGCTTTTCTGCAAAAAGCACGTCACCTTATCTATAAATGTACACGCTGCATTTTGGTACTGCAGTGCACTGCACCTCATTGTAGTGTGGTACGGGGCAACGCAAGTGCTTTGGAATGCACCAAAGCAAGTAAGGCAATGGTGTGAACAAGCCCAAAACATAGATCATCTGAAGCTGATATTTTTTTCAAGGCCTATTAATGGCCAGATTGTGCATGCTATTATATGTTTTCATGGTATGGGGAGAGGAAGGGAATGAGATGCAAGTGAGTTATGCAAACCATATTGGAAATCCTTGATATGTCGTCATAGCATTCTGGAGTTGGCTTTTATCCAGTGCTTTTAGTTTTAGTGATATCGCAGTTCTTGAGGATGTTTGTTCTAGTCCACTGAACCAAGTAAACAAAATAATCGGATTCCAAATCATTTTCCTTGCAAATCCATGCTTTTCCTAATCTCTGCAGATCACCTGTCCTTGTGACACCATTTAAACAAAATACTCAGAAAACTGATACACCTGTTAATATTGGACAGCCTTTTGTGAATTGCCATTCAGGACTGTTAAACTCTGCGCACACCATGTTTAGGATTCTATAATGCCGGAGGAAGGAACGTAAGCAGTTTGAAAGCTTTTATAGTTAAAGGAGAAGAAGGGCCAAAACTTCTTAGCCCTACTTCTATGAATTACAGCAGTGCACTTAGTTTTGCACTCCTGTGACCTATTTTCAGCTGACAGTGTGCTGAAGCCTTTGTTGGCTGATGTCACTCAGCCAGTCTGGGCTCTGGAAAGATCCTGATTTTAATGTTGAGATTCATCTAGGTCCCTGACCAGCAGCTGGCTCATCCTCTCAGCATGCCAATGAGAACCTCAACCCTGCACTCCAGTTGAGTGCTGGAGGGGGTAGGGCAGAGGGAGACGGTGACAGACAGTCCTCCACACTGATGACCATGAACTGAGTGATCAACAGCCTTTGATCGCTCAGTTCTCGATCTTAGTGACGTCGGAATAGATGCAGCATCAGACTGATGCTGCATCCACCCAGGTGAGTATGACTTTTTTTTTTTTTTACCCAAAAACTTTTTAACTTAAAACTCATTATCAACAGTGAAATTTTGAGAAGACCCCACTGTATATGTTCCCATTCTTACAGCATAATTAGAAAATCTTTTTAAACAAAAATTTTTTTAGATGGGTTGTCATAAGAATTTCTGGAAAGTGTGAAGTGTCTTGGTCCTCACACAACCTTTCATTAACTAACATACAAGGCATACAACATTTACATTTTTAACCCTTTGTTAGGACAGTGTGTTCAAATCTAGTTTTCAGATGATAATGAAGAGCTATGAACTTAGCCCAGACAGGGTTAATTATGGTAAGCATTTCTCCACAGCACATTCCTAAACATCTTAAAGCAGAATGAGCTTGTTAGGATTTTAGGCACGTAAAAAGCACTTAGGCCTACTACACACAGGATGTTTTCTATATCTCTTCTAGACCTCTTTCCTCCTCACAGCATTACTTGGGCTTGTAAAGACTTTTAGCCGCATCAAGCATTTGTGCGTTCATTAATTTCATTGGTGGGAATACAAATTGAAAGCTCAAGTGCTAAACATGCCTACCATTAACATTTCACATGTGTTTTTTTACAAGCGTCAAGCATTTTTTCTGCCAAAACCGCTTCTTCTGGATGCACTGGCAGTGTTTTTTTTTTTTTTTTCTCTCTGCCTCTAAATGCCTATGCCTCTAAACTCCAATAAAAGCATATGAGTGCATGAACACCTAGGCTAACATGCAGGGGCGTTTTAAAGGCAGGAAGAAACACCCAGGAGCAGCTGAAAAAAATCGTCGAGCAGGGATATTAAATTGATTGATTTGTTATTTAAAAGAAAAAAAATAAACAAGTGTTTACAAACTTGTTTATACTACATTGCATGTCTGCTGAGTACCCCCATAGAAGGCCTCTTTCTATGGAGGCAATTGTGTGGGCTTGCTTTCGAGCCTTGCCATCCTCCACTCCCTCGTCACTGGCTTTGATTTTGGGAGCCAATGGCTCAGCAAAAGCCAGTGATACCAGGAAGTGAGGGGAGAGAAGAGCTGCAGATGTGCACAGAGCTTGTGTGTGTGTGTGTGTGTGTGTGCGCGCGTGTGTGTGCGCGTGTGTGTGCGTGTGCGTGTGTGTGCGCGCGCGCGCGGTGGGGGGCAAATACTGATGCCTAAAAAATGTTTACATGAATGCAATAAGGTAGAAAATGTTTAGGCTTTATAACCACTTTAAAAAGGTAACCAGCAATGTTTTTAATGTTAAAGTGATGTTAGGTTAATGGAGATATGTGACAAATCTAAAGTAGGCGTTCTCCCAATTTTGGCTTTCAAAAGTGGGAATACCTTTTTTCATTCTCGCTTAAATTCCAGACTTTTCACTTTAGTTGATGGATGAATTGGTACAAGACCAACCTCAAGGACTACAATTTTATATCTTGTGACTTGTGACATTACCTCTTTCGTCGACTGATACCAAATGCATAGAGCAATTACAAGTCCATTGCTTTCCAAAAATACAGTGACTAAATGGTTAGCACTTCCACCTGGCAGTACTAGGGTCGTTGGATCGAATCCCAGCCACGGCACCTCCTGCCTGGAGTTTGCATGTTCTCCCTGTGCCCGCGTGGGTTTCCTCAGGGTACTCTGGTTTCCTCCCACACTCCAAAGACATGCTGATAGGTTAATTGGATCCTGTCTAAATTGGCCCTTGTATATGAATGTGAGTTGGGGACCTTAGATTGTACGCCCCTTGAGGATTAGGGACTGATGTGAATGGACAATATGTATGTAAAGTGCTGTGTAAATTGACGGCGCTATTTAAGTACCTGAAATAAATAAAAGGTCCTTTGTCAATGCATTGTGTTTAATTGCAATTAATTAGAACATCTGCAAACTACTAACAATTTACTTTAATATTTTGTTATAAGCTGAACTTCAGGAATTATTATTATTTATTATTATATTTTTTGGGTGTGTGTGTTATTTGTTTTTATCTTACAATGGTCCAGCTTGGTTGCATCTACCTCTTCTGCTGGGGATGCAAAAAATTCACTGTAGTAGCCTGTGCTACATACAGTCAGCACTGGACTCTTCCAGATGCTGTTTGAGCAACTTGTCATTTTGTATCCTAAACACAAGAGAATGTGGTGTTTGGGTTTTTTTTTGGTTTTTTTAATCAGTGAATGAATAGATGTTGCACTGTGAATGGGGCACATTTTTGCTCTAGATTACATTTTTGTTGCTAGGCCTGCAGTTTTCCAAAAGTCAGTTGAACGGAATATTTTTATTTCTTTTTAATTGCACCTCACTACATGTCATTGAACATGGATTCTTGGGTCCTTAAGCAAAAAAGACAGCTTTATAAGATCATAGGACCTATATATGTTACGATCAGTTCCTCAATAAAGCAGAAATTGGGAAGTTGACAAACTGCAAACAGTGTCCGTGTCTTGCTTCCTCGTGCACGAATTTCTACTTCAATTAGGCTCACTGGTAGATCATAGTAGATGGTCTGTAAGTGATCGAATCCAAAACACATTGATCCCGATAGGCGTGGTCTTGTGTTGTCTGAACAAGAACCACTGTTTAAGGCAAACCAATGTCCAGTACAGGTTTGCAAAACACCCTGCATACTTTACAGAAGGCACCCAAAGGTGCTTCCCTGCCACTCTATGACCTCAGTAAAACGTGGTGCCTTCTGGTGTGGAGGAGTATGTGACCATCCCCATCCCCCACAATGCAGTACATGGTGTCTGGATGGCCAGTCTCCAGGGGATAGGAGTTTTCTTTATGGCATTGCAGGTTTCAGTTTTGAGAAAGTAAGTTTTTGTGAAGAGCTGCACTTGTGGATCAGGGTAGAAAACAAGCACATGAAGGTAAGGGAAGGTACTGTTACATAGTGTGCAGGTTAGCCTAGTAAAGCACTTCTGTGTACAGGTACACTTTAAATATAATTGTAATCACATTATTTTGGTTGGGCACACCAGTTGTATTTTAATCGTATATCTTTTAGTCACTAAAAGGCACTTTCACATTATAGGGTGCTCCTGGTTTTTACCATTGTATCTAATTAAACAGCTAATTTTTGTTTCATTTTTGGACTGTTGGTACAATTTCACAAGGAAGGCAATCTTATGGAGAGAAATTGTGCATTTGCATACCTTCACTAAAAATGATGTGAGTAGATTTTAATTTATAGATATTTTATGAGGTTGTGTAGTGTGCCATTAAGTTTTGTAAATGGGTCACAACAGGCGCTGGACTATATTAGGCAGCAAATCTAATGGAGTTCCCCTAGGCTTTCCCTTAGATTATTAACGCTAAAAATGTATCATCTATCCACAGGGATGTCAAACTCATTCTAGACATTTCTTATGAAGTGTATTATGTTCTAATTGAGTTTAGTGTGAATTTGTGTGTTGAAGATACTAATCTGCCTAAAGCTTAACAATTTAGTAGAAAGCGATGAAATCATTTTTCTGTGTCCGGATGGAGTCACTGAGGGTGCTCATTATACTTCCAAGATGCTAAGGAATGGGGGTTCAATTTTAGGACAGAACAGATCAGCATATTGGCTAGATTAACTCACATGTGCAATAAAACTGCAAATGAGCACAACTGAAAGAGAGGATGTCCAAGTATCTTTTTTGTTTTTTTTTTTGTTTCCCCAAGCCATTTTGGAATAAGAACAAACAAAAACATCTCTTTGCATTAATTTTAAAAACTGTTAAGATTTTCTACAATACCATGCAAAATCTTATTGCTTAAAGCAGAGGTCCAGTTAAGAATTGGAACCCCCGCTCCCTAAAGGTGCAAATCCTTAATGGGGAAGGGGGGGCAAGGCCTTATAGCAGAACTTCCCCTTTTGGGTGGAGGTCCGCTTTAAGGTGTTCTGATGATGATGATTTAAAGTTATCCTAAAGGGGGAAAAAAACAAACCTGTTATAATTGCCTGCGCTGCAATGGTTTTGCACAGAGCAGCCGTGATCCTCTTCTTTTAGGGTCCTCTGCCCAGCACTTTTGGCTCTTCCTCACTGCCAAGTACCCCCATAGCATGCCGTTTGCAATTGGGGCAATCATGTAGGCTCGCTCCTGAACCCCATTCTGCGTGTCTATTCACACAGAATGCGGCTCGACCCCTCACCCCACTCCCTCTTTCATTGGCTCAATGGGAGCCAATGGCTCCCACTGCTGTATCTAAGCCAATGAGGAGACCGAGGTATGGGGTAGCCACTGCTCTCATGCACATCGCTGGATTGAGATGGGGCTTGGGTAAGTATTGGTGGGGGGGCTGGTTACAGAAGGCTTTTTACCTTCATGTATGGAAGCATTAAAGTGGAACTTCACTCTTAGTCATGGACTATTTTTAATCCTTCTGCTGCTAGCATTAGAAAATAGGAAAATATATCCTATTTACTTATTTTAAGCTATTTTTTACATTTCTTTAGTTGCTTCCTGGTTTCCATGCCTAGGCAAATGATATCATACATCCCGGGAGTCAGGAGGGGAGGGAGGGTTCTCAGCTCGGCCTATGCCTGATCTAAGGGCAGATGAATGCCAGGAAGTAAATGATACATATCATCTGCCTTTACTCAAGATGGCCGCTACCAGAAATGCCAGGGGTGTTTTTGTTTTTCAAAATTATTTCTCAGCAAAATAAAGCATGGAGACATGAATGTATGGGCGATTTTTGCTTTGAATAAAAATTAAATTTATAGCATTTTTTTGGTTTGTGGTACTCAAATGTAGTGCAATTCCACTTTAAGGTAAAAAAACCTTGAGACCTTAGAACTACTTCAAATATATACTTTAATGATTTATATAACTGGATTAAATGCAGATCTTTTATCTGCTTTAAAATAAACATATTGCAGAATGTGTTGATACATTTTCATTAGTTTCAGGAGTTGACGAGCACAGAAGATGTGAAAAAGAAAATCGAAGTGGTGCAGTGGAGAGTGACATTTTCTCACATAAACATAAATTCTTGTTCAGTAATCTGCCAGCTGTCATTGTGGTACCTCCATCTCTACATAGAGCAGTAAGCTAGAAAGCAAGAAACAAAAAGCCTCAAACATCTCAATTACTGTGAATATGCAGCAATTTTTATTTATACAGTGTGAAATATAATTTTATGTAACTTTGGCCCTATATTTTTCTCCTGTTTTGAGGCATCATATTCCATAAACTTCTAGGTATATCATAAATGTTTACTTGCTACCTATTATATTCTGTGTTGGTAACGGAGGTACAACAGCTCTGATCATTGGTGCATACAATCTGGGTATGTGCAAAGTCTGTAAAATGCATTTACACAATATGAGATAAAGAGAAGATATGTTTCAGAAGTTTAAATGTACTCAGAAGCCAAGAATGGACCTGACAAGAAGCTTAAGTAAATCTGGAAGCAGTTTTAAAAAGCTTAGGGAGAGCCCAGGGGAACAGATATCATTGGATCCTATAGCAGACATTAATAGATGCAGTAGAATAAAGTAATGGAGCAAAAGAACAGAGTGAAAAGAAATGCCACCAAATAAGTAAACCGAGGAATTTAACAGTGGATGAACTGCTGGAGACAAACTTGAAATGTAAAATTTAACCAAAAGGAGTCACTTAGCAACTTTAAAAGTCTGCACGCTGCTGATATTATCATCCATTTGTGTTAATCGGGCCAGGCAGATATTGGAGGACCTGAACTTAGAAGCTGTATGCCAAAAAAACAGGCAGAAGGCAAAGGATTATTTAAAGCTGCCCCTGAGGAATAGTGATCTAATGATTGGTGGAAGAACGTTTTAAGCAGCAGCATGAGTGTGAAGCATAGACCAACAGAATGAATAAAGCAGAAGCAGGAAGCTGCTTGCAGTGCAGATTTCCCGCCAGCAAGCAAAACGCTGGTAAAATCACCAAATCACACTCCAACTCCTGTGAGAGTTAGCAGTCAGAGGTAGTAACACCTTTTTGAGGTTGTATGCACAAAATTGTGGCACACTTGCATCCAAGGAAGTGCACTGTTTTTGTGTTTTTTTTTTTTTTTTTTTTTTTTTTTTCTTTTAAGAACAAATTCAAGACAAAAAGAATTTCATGGTACTGTCTAGGCACAGTTAATGAGAGGTTCACTATAATATGACAAGTCTTAGCTTTGTGAGTTAGGTCTACTTTAATTCCCAAGTGATAAGTATCCACTGGCATGCTTACTATAACTTTTTATTGAATTTTCAAGGTGATATATAGTTCTGTCTCCTCCATGAAAACTGTAACTGCCCCTAAATGTGTGCTATATCCAAATGTTGTTATCTGAATCAGAGAGCGGTACAATGACAATCCAAGTCTTGCTCATTCTGCTCCATGAAAAAGTTGTCTAGTTATGAGTAAACCAAGTCTGACCATTCAAGTATAATCTCGGTAGAGCTCAGTTACATATGAGACTTCTTCATTTTAACATAGATTAATGAAAGCACTTAAAGTCTGAATCTTAACTTTGTTTTTAAATAGAGTACAGAGTGGCCCCAAACCTCCTCTTCCCCGATCCCCTACCAGCGATCCTGGCTCCTCCTCTTCTCGGTGTGCCACCATAGGAAGCTGCTTCCTATCATGGCACACCTGCGGATTCAATCTCAAATTACAAAAAATGAACTCCTGTGCTACCAAACATACGTAGGGTTTGGTAGCACAGGAGTTCATTTTTTATTAACAAAATAATATGTGACTGCTTCCAATACCCTATGTTTTCCCACATATGCATCAATCAAAATAATAGTAAATAGTTTTATTGCAACATATATAGAATGCTTAGTTCAGTTTATAAGCATATGTAACGCATGGTAAGGTATTGGACAATGCAACACCATTTTTACTAATATTTTTTAGGTTCAATCCCGAGCTGCTCTGCCTTTGTACATAGACACAGACAGCAAGGCTCTGCCGTGCCTTCTGCTCCCTCTTTACAGGATTTGATTGATAGCAACAAGAGCAATGGCTCCCACTGCTATCAATCTGCCCTGTGAGGATGGAGAGATCAGAGAGAGGCTGCTGATCTCGGGCACGGAGATTGGGCTCAGGTAAGTATAAGGAGGGGCTGTGGAGACCCTTGACACAGAAGGTTTTTTATCTTAATGCAGAGAATGCATGAAGGTTAAAAAAAAAACCCTAAGGCTTTAGAACAACTTTAAGCTGTAAAAAAAAAAATGTGTTGGTTTTGTATGTCTGTATTGCTGCTGGTGGTGGTGGTAGTATTAATAATCTCTGTTCTCAGGTTGTGATAAACAATGCTGCTGGGAACTTCATTTCTCCTTCGGAAAGACTATCGGCAAACGCCTGGCGAACGATCACAGACATTGTTCTTAATGGCACAGCTTATGTAACTCTTGAGGTTGGGAAACAGCTAATTAAGGCAGGAAAAGGTAAGACATATATCAACCTTGATTTGACTTGACCTTTACCTACTGTGAAATAAGCTCCTAGCTTTCAACCACTATTGCCACCTGAGCCCCAACATGCTATCATCTGCTCCTTTCTTTGCATTACACTGTGCAGACTTTACATAGCAACTGCCAGCACTTCATCAAGATCTCATTAATGTGTTTATAATGCTTGGATTTTAAGACTTTGTCAGCGTGTAACTTCTACCAGAGTGTTTTGGGCTGCACTACATAAAAAGAAATCGAGTTTGAAAATGCCACGTCAAAAGATAAATTTGGTAAAAACCAATTAAGCATTTAAATGCATAGTGATATCTGTATGTCATGGACTCTATTGCCTAGAGACTCTCAAATGGTATAATTCATTGAAATGCAAGAAAATGTCATTTCATTGCACTGTGTAGAATAAAAAATTATTATCTAACTTGTGTTTTGTTCTTCCTTTGAGGCAGCTATGACATATGAGAACTTAGTGTTCCTAAACCCAGGACCATTTATTCACTATATCCGGTCTCCCACAATACACAGAGCATGGACGTGCAATTATGTTAGTAAATAAACTGCTAAATATCTTTTCTCATTAGCAGTTAGAGCAGTCCTGTGACTTCTATCTGTGTCCAGTAGAGCACTGGTTAAAGCGTGTAGGAGGAGTTTTTATTCTCCTGATTGTCCCATGAGGCTGCATAACCGCTGACTGTCTGTCTGGACAGCGCTGATTGGCCCTGTGCTGATCACATGCACTCTCCCAAGAAAGAAAAAAAACTCTAGCTATACACCCCAAACTGAGCATGTGCAGCTTGCCCCCAAGGCTCTGTTTGATCAGCAGATGAATTGGGGACAGTAAAAGAAGGGGAGGATCAGAGAAGTGAGGAACAAACATCATTTTTGCAGAGGATTAACTCCTTAGGTTCTACAGTGAGTACAACGAGTATGCTTTACTTCCTATATGGGCTGATTTTACTGTTGTGGGTTTAGTAACACTTTAAAGTGGTATTAAACCCAAAACCAAAAATGTAATATATTGCAGCCTACCAGACAGATGTATTGGCTGTATTTAGTTTTTTTTGTTTTTTGTTTTAGGCTTTTTTCTGTTTTCACCTGTTGATATGGCAGTTAACACACATCCTGTATTATACAGACACCACTTTAGATGAATGAGCATGGGGGCAGGCTTGGACAGTAATATTGTCAGTCTGGGGGCAGTACTAGCAGATTTAAATACAATAACAAATTGAAGCTGAACTCCAGCCAATACTTTATAATCCGTTCCAGCAAATGTTTTTTTTTCTTTTTGGGAGAAATGTTTTACATAAAAGCTGATAATTTTAAGCATCCCTGGTAGTGTTAAATGGTCTGTCTCATCCCTGTAACTGCAAGAGAACCTTTTTTTGTTGAAAAACAGACTTACTGGCTAGATCACCAGATTAAATTGAAGTAAGCCTAGAAAGATGCAGCCATCACATATAATATTGGTAAGCTGCAATATGTTTGCTTTTGGGTTTAATACAGCATAAAGCCAGTAAACCTGACATTCTAATGCTTGAGTAATGACAATAGGAATAAGTACATTTGATTATTATAACATGAGTGGCTGAGGTAAAGACAAGACACACGTGGATGTTGGTTCACAGTAAGCTTTATTTTGATCCATTTGTGAGAGGGGTCAGTTTTTCTGGTGAGAACATATAATAACCTTGTAGACTATATCCAATTGCAGACTCTGGACGTGTTGGACATGCCCAAAAAGTGTCATCATTGTACACCAGGCATGTGTAATACATCCAGTCTTTCTGCCCTGCTTCCAGGACCTCCCCTGACACAGTACTCGGCATTCAGCTTTCATTAAAGCGGAGTTCCAGTTGAATTTAAAAAAAAAAAAAAAGTTAGCAGCTACAAAATCTGTAGCTGCTGTCTTTTAAAATACAGACACTTACCTGTGCCCCAGTCCAGCGGTATCCTCACCATGGCTGGTTTCACCAGCTGTCTTCTCTCCTTGACATCGGCATCTTTAGTGTGGGCACCCGGCTGTGACAGCTTGTGGTTTCACACAGCTCGAGTAGCTCCGCGCTTGTGAATGGTCCCGTAGTGTTCTGGGACCTGTCACGTGTGACGACTTCTGCTTCCGATCTCCTTATGCGATCACACCAGGAGTGGGAGCGGGTAGCTATCAAATTGGTACCAATCCTTAATGTGGAGTGGGGGACAAAGCCTTAAAGGGGAACTTCCCCTTTTGGGGAAGCCGAGTACACCGAGACAGCTGGTGTTGTCAAACTAAAGCAGTCTGGCAATGTTTATCAACAGCATTGTTCAAAAGAAACAATTCATTTGGTATCTGTTTATTCATCTACAGATCAAAGAGATGAACTTGCTTCTGCAGATGAAGTCAGTTAAACCAACCTGACAGTGAAAAAATTTGTTTTGTTTTTTTTTTCTTTTAATAAAGGAAAAAAAAATGTTCCTGTTTTAACCTTTTATTAACCCTTAGTTTACTCTAATCAGCCCTAATTAGCTCTTTATTCTCCTCCATTTAATTATTATTTTTCTGCTGATTTTTGTTTCTATTTTATGAAATAATATTTGAAACTTTATTTTGTTTTTGTTAAAATTTTTACACCTGTAACAACATATGTTTACAAATTTCACGTTTTTAGAAAAGCACAAAATTGAAAAAACCCACTTTTATTTAATTTGTAAATCACTTTGCAATGCTTTGTACCAGAACAATAATTTGTGTCATTTTAAAATAGGAATTTTATGTGCAGTAACGCCATTTATTTTTAAATTAACACTGCTCAAAAAACGTGTTTTTTGCAACTTTTTTTTTTTTGTGCTTTTAATTGTTTAAGGATTGGTAAAAAAACAATCATTTGTTGTAAGACAGCATTCATGAAAAGAAAGCTTCCTTACATGTATTACCTTTTTTTTTTTATCTTAAGTTATCGTCGAATAAACAGGTTCATAGCAGAAATGTAAGGCTTCGTTCACACTAGCTTTGATAGCAGGCGTTTGAGGGGCGTTTTTAATGCTCCTCAAATGCCTACGGAAATCATACTATGGGCAGCACACAGTGCTGTTCACATTAGCAAAACATGAAGCATTAGTGTTGCGTCGCTTCAAAACTGAAGCCTGATGTGGAGTCAGGTGGAGTTGAAGCCTTTCAATCAAGTCTATGGTGATGCTCCTCAAACTCTTGGCAGTCGTTTGCGGGGTGTTTATTATAGGCGTTTGTAGTGCGGTTTTTAATGCTTGTAAAACGCCTCAAAACCTCGCATAGGGCACTTGGGGACCGTTTTTAATGCTTGTAGAACGCCCATACTAAAGCTGATTAACGCCTGTCTAATGCCCATAGGGACATTTTTGAAAAGTTAGAAATTTAGTCAAGTGTGAACAAGCCCTAAAAAGTGCTCTGATCCATAAGGGATGAACAGGTGTGAGAGGCGAAGTGGATATTGGGCACAGAGACTTTTAAGTTGAGTGCTGGTTTTGATCTATATAATAGGTTTAGGTGCCTGGTTATGAGCAATCCTAGCCTGACCAGTCATGTATAATCTCTCTAGAGCGCAGTTACACCTGAGATTTCTTCATTTTAACATAGATTAATGAAAACACTTAAAGTGATTGTTAGCCTTAACTTTTTTTTTTTTTTTTTAAACATGTTATACTTACCTGCTTTGTGCAATGGTTTTGCACAGAGTGGCCCGAACCTCCTCCTTTGGTCCCCTACAAGCAATCCTGGCTCTTCCTCTTCTTGGTGTGCCACCATAGGAAGCCTACTGGATTTCTTCTCTAACTCAAAGCCAAACCTCGTGCCCACTAACAGCATTTAAAAAGTTGTTAATACCACATATTTATTGCATGTGATTTCCCTTGAAAGAGGAACTTGAAGTCCGATGCTGCAGCTGTCCCACACTGGCTCAAAGACTGAGAACCAAGCGATCACACGACCAATGATCATTCAGTTCATCTGTTTTCAGTGAGCAGAGAGTAGTGACCGTCCGTCACCAGCTCTCTGCTCTTCCCCTCCAGCACTCACTGGAGCACCAGGCTGTGGAGGGAGCAGGAGCAGTTGGCTCATACTGTGAACAGCACACTGAGAGGCTGAGCCTGCTGCTGGTCGGGCATCTGGGTGTATCCCAAAATTGGCAGGATCCCTTCAGAGCCAGAAGCAGCTCTGTAACATCAGCCAACATGTCAGGTGAATCTGGGTCACAGGACTGCATAAATGCTCTCCTCTGACCCAGAAGTGAAGTATGGCCAAAAAAGCTTTGGCCGTACTTCTCTTTTAACCATAGAAGCTCTGCTGAAAAACGCAAGTGGAGAGTAAAATATTAGTCACTATTGCCTGTGGTCTCCCTTTAGCTGACATTTTCCCCATCACTGACTTTCCAGACCTTGTACTGCATTTTGTATTTGAGTGGAGACGGTCATCTTGGTAGAAGCAGGGCTTGGCTTCCTCACACAGAGCTGCCCTCTGATGACTGGTGGGGGAATATTCAAAAAGCAACAGAAGAGGTGCAGAAAGGAGAGATACAGAGTGAATGAATCAGAAGCAGGGAGATCCTTGCACTGCAGATTGTCAAATACATCTTCCTGCACAGCAAGGAGAACAGTGAGCTGCACAGTAGTGACATCACCAAATCTCACTACAAATCTCCTGAGACTAGCAGTCAGAGACAGCAGTGCCATCGGTGATCTTACCCTGCAAACCTACAGCTATGAGACTAGAAACATGAGTGCATAGGCACATATCTGTCAGGAAGTGCACTGCTATTTTTCATTTGAAATTCGACAAAAGTTAAATTGTTTAATGTACTGCTTTTGAAACTATTTCCTGATGTTCATGATTGCAAATCATCAGCTTTGATTTCAGTTCTGGTTTAAAGAAGAAATCCAAGATGTAGCAAGGCATATATTGAGATGCTGAGCAATTGTAAGCGCTTCACATTTTATAAGGGAGATTTATCAGTCTAATTACTGAGAGTCAGGAGCATAATTAATGCAAATCCAGCTACCTCTCCTTGAGCAAAGGATTTCCTACAGTTATGACTGTATTTATGACCCCTACACATGTAATCCTGGACTGCTGGCTGCATTTGTTTGTAGAATTTTTTGCTGTGGATTTATCACGTACAACTGTTTTGTGCATAAAACACACAGGCAAATTAGAAGTGGCTAGGAGCATGGTTTATGTTGGTAGTAAATCTGTCTCAAAATAGGTCTCACTGCTGCTGTTTTTCACTACTTCCTTTGGTGTCAGATTGATAAATAATCTCTTGTCTATGAGTATATGGGGAGTCTAATTTGCTGACCTGTGAGTGCTTGTCTTGTTTGTGTTTAACCATTTCAATACCGGGCAATTTCACACCTTCCTGCCCAGGCCAATTTTCAGGTTTCAGCGCTCTCACACTTTGAATGACAATTGCACAGTCATACAACATTGTACCCAAACTAAAATTTTATCATTTTCTTCATACAACTAGAGATTTCTTTTGGTGGTATTTAATCACCACTGGGTTTTTATTTTTTGCTAAATTAACAAAAAAAGACCAAAAATTTTGAAAAAAACACACGTTTTTCTTTGTTTCTGTTATAAAAGTTTGCAAATAAATTAATAAATTTAGGCCAAGATGTATTCTACTACATGTCTTTGCTGAAAATAACCCAAATTAGGATGTATTTTTTAGTTTGTAGGAAAGTTATAGAGTTCACAAACTATGGTATAGATCTGAAAATTGATCAATCCTGAAGTACTGACAGCCAATCTAATTTCTTGAGGTCCAAGAATGTCAGAACAGTACAGATATCCCCCAAATGACCCCTTTTTGCAGAGTAGACAGTCCAACGCACTTCATAACAGGCATGGTGAGTTTTTTGAAGTTGTATTTTTTTTTTGTCATAATTTTTTGGAAAATGAAAAAATTAGTTTTACTAATTTTTTTTTTTTTACATATTGTCACCAGTGCAGTACAGCGTCGTCATATAACTGGCATGGCGGTGATCAGGGACACTGACTGGTGACAGTATGAAAAAAAAAATATATATATTTTTTTATTACATTTTTTTTCATTTTTTTTAAGATTTTTTTTTTTCATATTTCACTATGACCAAAGTAGTACAATGTTACCATAGTAACATTGTACTACTTTGGGGAAGTGATCAGTATTTCTTTTTTTTTTTTTTTTTTACACAATTTGCTTATAGCAAAAAATTACTTTGCTATAAGCAAGCATTTACCTGAATGACATTGTTTCATTCAGGGTTTTTTTTTTGTGCTTAGCTGTGATTTGGCCACAGTTAATCACATGACATGTGCATGTGATTAGCTGTGACCATTCACAGCTAGGCACTAGTATACAATGGATGGCATGAATGAAGCCATCCATTGTATACAACTCTCATGTGACCTGCTGTGATTGGTCACAGCAGGTCACATGGTACCGGCAACGGGGGCCGATACTCAGATCTGTCATCGGCCGTGTCCGAGGTACACGGCTGGTGACAAATTGCGCCGCTGCGAGGCACTGCAGGAGCGTAATCTGCGCATGTGCGGGAGGACGCCATATGGCATCCACCCGGAACGCTGATGACATTTGCCAGCCGCCATTTGGCCATAGGGCGGGCGGCAAATGGTTTAAATGATTTAGTGTATTAACATTATTTACAGCGATTAGTATACAATGTAAAAATGCATTAAATCCTAGTCAGAGGTGCTGACCAACTCCCATCATCTTCTGGCGAAACTTGACAATAATAGACACAAAAATGGCAGCGCTCCTGAATCCCCTTTTCTCCCTCGTTGGGAAAATAGCAGGTCTCACCTACTTAAACTTGCATATATACAAACCTCTAAAGTTTACTTTCTGGAAGCAGTCTCAACTTCGTTCTCCTCTTCCTAGATTCTCTCTCTTAAACACACTTGCTGTAATACATGATGTCAAAAAGCACATACCAGTCCTATGATAGGAATGTCAAAAGTCTGACCACGCTGAGCTTGTTTCGATTAGTGTAATTCCATCTCGCTGTGCTCCAAGCCTCAACAAATGGTAGATGTCACTGTACCAGCTTCCTGAGTTCCAAGCCTCTCTCTGGATCACTCTTCCATCAACTGGCATTCAACTGACCAAGTGTTTGGTTACGGTGGGTGCCAAGTTTTTTTTTTTTTTTGGAAGGAAGGGACCAAATTCTGTTGGATTCCATTTTGGAGTGCCAGCCCTAATCAGGTGTTACCAGTGGGGAATTGGCCTCTTCTGAATGCATGGATAGACTGTACACTTATGATTAGTACTTTTATAGCAAATAAAGCTCTTTTATATTTGTACTGCACAAGTTTTCTTTGTTTTGCCTGCAAGGAGAGCGTTCGCTACGTAGTGAGAGCGAAAGAACATGTGCGAAACTGCATCGTCTGGAGATGGGGCTGCCACCTCACCCCTTTAAACCCGAACACATATTATATACACATGTTCTGAGGCTAATTTAATGCAGATAAGGTACGAAGTGCGTTTAATTACCACCTCTATCAGCCACAGAACCTGTGTAAATAATTTGTCCTGTTTTAAAGGGACGAGGTGGCAACCCTATCTGGAGAGGCAGGTCAGTGCAAGATCAAAAGGAAATAACACTGGAGAAGGGCTGACAATGAGGCTTGGTCATTTGAATGCCTGTGGCTGGAAGACGAGCGATCCAGAGAGAGGCTTGGAACTCAGGAAGCTGGGACAGTGTCATCTACCAATTGTTGAGGTTTGCAGCAGGAGGGGGATTCAGGAGTGCTGTCGTTTTTGTCTCTATTATTGCAATTTTGTGCAATGACTTGTAAACATAAAATTTTACATTGAATACAATTTATCATAGCTAGAACAAATGCAAAACTTTGTTATCCTAAGCTAGAGGCTAAACACAGCAAAGGTGGTGTTAGGCTGTAAACTGGCCATTTAAAGTCCAACTTAAGTCTCAGGTCACAGCCCCCCCCCCCTCCCAACCTTTTGTAACCTCCTATGAAGCACCTCCATAACCAAGGAAAAGAAAATCAGTATACGTATTTTTTTTTTTTTTTTGACCATATCACAGATCCTTTTTGCCCTCCTTCACCAGTAAGTTGATCCTATGTAGCATCACCCCCCAAAGGAGCCACCTGGTAATTTTGGGTTCTCTCTTCTGTGTCTCGACTCCAAGAACAAGAGAGTAGAGCATAAACTTCACCTGCTGTGCGTGCATTTAACACAAACTGCTAGACAGAGTAATAACTATGCCAAAACGACTAAGCTCACCTTCTTTATCACTAACATCCATACATCCATACAGGTATTGGCAAACCAACGATAAACCGTGGAAATGAATAACAAATACAATGTAAGTGATGTTACTACTACTCTGGTTTAGAGTGAACTCTGATGGGCAGGGGTTTGGTACCTTTTTAACTAGAAAAATGGGCAAGGCCTTGGGGAAAAACTGTTAAGGGCAGTCTTTAGTCCTGACTCTTCAGCTGGCTAAACATTGGAGCTGTTTAAACGTTGGTGCGCTTTGAAGCAGTCAAAAAGGCTTGCAGGCAGTGTTAGGGCTATAGGTTTTGTAGGTGGGTGCCTCCCAATGGCTCAATCTCTAGTGGTGGTAGCAAATAGTGGCCACAAGGCCCTTTCAGCAGTCACAACAATAGTTGTCCCTCCAATCCGGTGTCGGCTCACTCTGAGTTGATCATGGTGACTCCGGTAGGCAACACAGCAGATCTCGGTCCTGGTAGTGGTTCCATTCCTCTGAGCTTAGATCGTGCCCTGTACTCTCTAGTTGTCCAGGACTGGCCTCCTGTGGCTCTGGTCTCAGTATCTTCTGGGGGTGGTGCTGAACAGCGTGGCTCTCTCTCTCTGCTTTCTGAGGCTGCACTCATCTCCTCATAAAAGTCTTTGCCCCTGGGAACCCTAATCCCTCCTCCTCGTCTATCCCTAAGCTTTTGTAGCAGGTGTAGTCCAGAGCTGTCTTGCTCCCAATGACTAGTTCACTTTTCCAGACTACATGCCCTCAGGCCTCTCTTCATTGGCCCCTTGTGTGCTTTAGCTTGGGATGGGGGAGGAGAGAGAGCGGTAGTATCAGCGTGAAGGATCAGACAAATCTTCTCCCTCTGCCCCAAGGGGGTTTAGGCAGGGAAGGAGCTATACCTATTTACTGCAAAAGGAAGGCCTACTGTATTTAATGACTTGGTGATGCTCTATGCAGCATTCCACCATCAGTCCAGGGGACGGGGATGGGTCCTTGATGCCCTGGGTTCACAGCAATGGATTGGAGGATGCTGGGCATCATTTGGCATGGAAGGGAAGTAGCAGCCAAGAGTGCAATTGGTGATTTACAGGTGACAGCCAGAGATCAGCTGAAAGGAGGGAGGTCTGAGAGATCTTTTTTTTTTTGCCCAAGGCAGAGCCAAATACAGCCAATTGGTGAACAGCTAATGTTACTCAGCAAACATTGTAACCGTGTTAGGAAATATTCCTTTTAGCTGCCAAACTTATCAAGCTTTTCATTATGCCTCTGTCAAGAACTGCAGCTTCTTAACAAATTATTCTTCCCTTTTGAAACTTTTATTGTGCTTTAGTGAATGAGGGTTATGCTATGATGGGAAGAGGAGCCCTGAAAACATTGAATATCCTTTCCTGTATTTTTTGGAGGTCCAGATTCACAAGGCGAGGATAACTATACAGTTAAACAGTATAATGGCCAGCATCCCAAAAGATCAATACCAGGAAGATATTTGGGGGCACTCTGCAGGCAGCTTGTGTCACTTGAGTTTAAAAGCAAAAGGTTTGTTGTACATAGCAGGGTATGTTTAAGCTGCAAATATTTGGTGCAGCTTGTTGAACATGACAGCTCAAAGGCATAAACTGTGAAAGTTGTTATTCTGAAAACTTGTTTCCCAATTCTAACTGTCACAAACATGTGGAAAATATTGTCCTTCCGAAGAGACTTGGAGTTTACAACCAAAATGCTGTTAACTAATGTGTCAGAGCCCAGAACCTGAAAGGCTATAATTTATTAGAGATGACAGTATAATAAAGGAGCAAGGCATCATAACTCGCACAACAGAAACATTTTCATCTGATAAGGGATCCTCTGCGGCACACAGGCTTTAATGAAATACTCCTTGTGAGAAATAACACTAAAGATAAATGCTTTGTCCTTAACCGAGTATTGTAGACAGCCGCTCCTGTTTATCAGAATAGATCTATAAAAACACATGTAAAAGGAACTGATCAAATCAGAGGTGGTCAAAGAAGAATATATGGGGGAAATGCAAGACATTGATGGACAATTCAGTCATTAAAGTCTCTAGTGACAAATGTAGCATCTAGGAACTACGCCAGATTCGACAAATCCTGTAAAAGGGCAATTGGATTAGGGTGCGAAGATCTGCCTTTAATCTGCTGAGAACATCTCTTATTATGAAAGATTGGAGCAATGAGATAAAAGTAACGGTTGTCTGTATAAAGTAAGTCATATGTCATGGTGGTTTTTTTCTACCTCTTTTAGGCCTTTTTTTTTTATTTAATTTTTTTTTTTAAATGCATGATTTTTTTTTTTTTGTTTTACAGGTGCACTTTGTTTTGCACATTACAACTTTTATCTTAAGAAAAAAATGTTTGCAAACCAGATTTAAAAGTGATAATAAACCTAAAAACGTTTTTTACCTTAATGCATTGCTTGCGAAGTTCCCTGTGCTTCCCCTTCTTTGTGTGAAGGGGAAGAGAGGGGAGAAGAGATCAGCGCTATGCAAGTCTGCATCTCTTCTCCCCCCACTTTCTCTTCACACAAGGACTTGAACAGCAGCAGGAGCCATTGTCTTTTGCTGCTGTCAACCATCTACAGTGAAGAGGAAGTGAGGAGTGGGTCCTGCTGTGTTTTCTATGGAGTGTGGCTTCATAGACACCAGTTGGGAGCAAGCACACAGTGTTTGTCCCCATAGCAAACAGCTTTCTAGGGGGACACACAAAGGAGAGGAGGAGCCAGGATCACCAATGGGGGACCCAAGAAGAAGAGGATCGGGGCCACTCTGTGAAATACCACTTCACAGAGCAGGTGAATATAACACGTTTATTTTAATTTTTAAAAAAATCTGTCTTTAGTTACACTTTTTAAGGCTAATGCTTGCTAGGCAAAGTGGAAATCATGCCTTGCAATCCTTAAGTATAACTATAGGCAAACTTTTTTTTTTTTTTTTCCCCCCTTTCATTTTGGATAGCGTAAGAGAGGCTTATATTCTTCTTCTTCTTTTTTTTTTTCCCTTTTTTTTTTTGTCCCCTAGATAAAACTGGCAGTGGGAGGAAGTCCATACAAATTAAGGGAATCCCTTGAGGCCCCCCAGGTCGCCAGAACTAGTGTCCCCATTGGAAGATTTTCCCTATATAATTTCAATGATAATGGTAAACCGGACAAATGGAGAGAATGAATCACCCTTACGGGTACACAGACAGCTATGAAAACCTAATAAGTGCAGTAATCCCTTTCCACTCTGTTCAAAACTAACGAAAAAACAATTTTTTGCCTTTTAATTATGCTTTAAAGCTGTTCTTCATATTTCATTGAACTTTTTAAATGGGTTGTTTAGACTAATCTGGTCCAAAGGAACTAGTTACTTCAATAACAGTTGCAGCGGCTGTGCACGCTATATTAACTGTATGTAGATGCAGCTACATACCATATACGGTGCTGTGTTCTGACATTGCGATGAGAACTTCATTCACTATGAATGCAAAGCTTCCTCTGATCGGCTAAGGTGTAGTTTGTGATGTCATCAGCCCACCTCTCCAACCTCCACCAATCATAGGAAGCTTTGTATTCATTCATAGAGTACAAAGTGTCTTCTGAAGTGCTCAACCCACTTGATTTTGATCATAGAGCAGGGCAGGAAGTTCTTGTCTTACTGCTGGAACACAGCACTCTATGTAGCTTAGGCTACATATAGTTTCTTCAGTGCACATAGCCACTGCAACTGTCAATGAAGTAAATTGTTTGTTTGGACTAAGCTGGTGCAGCAAAACTATCTATTTAAAGTTAGGTTACATTCACACTAGCGCATCTCCAAAGTTACACGATTTTCAGTGTGACTTTGAAGCACGATTTGATGCAACTTTGGTCCAACTTTACACTCTCTAGACCAGGAGTGGGCAAACTTTTTGACTTGAGGGCCGCAATGGGTTCATATATTGGACCCGGGGGCCGAACCAAGAGTAGATGAATGATGTGTATGTGTCATCCATAGTAAGTATAGTAATATTCCCCCATAGTAAGCATAGTAATTCATCCCCCATAGTAATTCATCCCCCATATAGTAATTCATCCCCCATATAGTAATTCATCCCCCATAGTAATTCATCCCCCATATAGTAATTCATTCCCCATATTGTGTCAATTCACTTACCTTTGCTCCGTGCGTTCCTCTCGCCGTGTTCCCGCGCCGTTCCGGTCTTCAGGGCGGACTGTGAGTGGAGCCTAGCTCCCCTGCTGCCCCGCCTCACGCTTCCCCGCCTACACACATCCTGACAGGCAATGTTTGCCACGCTCCGCGGGCCGGATTAAAAGGTCCGCCGGGCCGTAGTTTGCCCATTGCTGCTCTAGACCAAAGTCACATCAAAAGCTCCACCAAAGAAAGTTGCAGCAATTTTGAAGAGGTGTCTGCACCAAAGTCGCACAGATTTGAGTGGGTGCCATTGAAAAGAATAGTCTGCGGCTTGTCATGCAACTTTCATGTGACGTGTGAATGGAGCCTTACATGGAGATGGAAATTCGCTTTAAATAACAGATAACTGTAAAACTTCTTTTTTTTTTTTTTTTTTTCTTTTTTTAAGCTTTGGACAGCGTAGAGAGGGGAGTAGTACACCTATCAGGATTTTACTGCTGTCTGTGTCTCTGTTAGGGAGATTCAGTCTCCTGTTTACTATGATCATTATACAGTATATGACACTCTAAATATGTCCCAAATCAAGCTGTTATGTGATGCACAAGCTTTATGAAGTAACCAACAAACCTTTCCTTACCCTCCCTGATTAAGCCATATCCTCCATATGTGTCTCCCACACTCCTGCTCCCAGACACTGCAGCTCACAATAGGAGGGTTGTCAGTCTAGTGGCCAGATGCTGACTCACAAGCTATGGGATTTGGAATCGGCATTGACAATGCTGATAGCCACCCTTCCCTCAACACTTTCAATCCACTGTAGTGCAAATGCTGGAAAATAAAAGACAACTGGCCTCTCAGAGTATCAGAGGATTAGTCATTAATATCACAATAGAAGGTGCTTCCCTCTTAAAATGGCCAGGAAAACACAGTATTGTGTATGATGGCTAGCTAATCTCATCATATGGTAAAGATGAAGATGAATATTGAATTTCTTCCGCAGGATCTTCAATAAATTAGGGTCGGATTGCTGTTTGAAGTGGAGCGATTTATAACACTGAACCGATTTGGCATGGAAAGGCTCACCTGGTTAAAATAAGCCATGAAGTGTGCCATGTAAAATGTTTTTCTGCACAAATGTAAATATTTGAAGAATTAAATCCAACATTTTGATTAAAACTCCAGTTTTATAAAAAGAACAGTAGAATAACTCAACTTGTTACAGAGTAAACATTTCTCCCTCTTTATGTCATGCTGCTCCTCTATTAAAGGGTTATTCCACCTTTTACACCAAAAATTCCCAACACCCTCCCCACTCCTCTGGTTTTCTGCCACCGACAGCTGCCAGTAAACCAATCCATCACATGACAGCACTGGCCAAAGAAACTTCTGTTCCAGAAGTAAGAGAATTTCATTGGTCATCGCTATCTTGTGACCGTGCTTACTAATGAATTTTAAGTGTACACATCCAGATCGGTACACCAGCTGTGGGTGGTGGAAGGAGGAAGGGTCTTAGGATTTCATCTTTAAATTTTTCATGGAAAGGTGGAATTACCTTTTGAATTGGATTAAAGCGTAAGAATATTTTGGAGAGAATCAGAACCTTTTGACTCCAAATGGCAATCTTGCTGCTGGGCAGAGCAAGTGATATAGGAAGGCAGTGGGTAATGCAATCATGCCAGGGTCCACCAATTACTGATAAATCAATTTGAAGAGGAATTATCCTTTTAAGAGAGCCTACAATTTACAAGCTACTGAACAACTGAATACATTTTTATACAGCCACATATTTCACCATAACCAAATGACCTTTCTAGACATTTACAGTGTTGTGTGTCTTGTGATAATGTATTATTCTACAGGGGGAATTATATTTACGTCCACTCTTTTTTGATTTATCAGAACTTTGGTCCATTGTGTGAAATATGGAGGTATACAATCTCCAGCTCAATTTAGTTGTTCTTAGATCTCCCTAGGCATATCCAGTAAATGTGTACATAGCTCATGACTCAATTTATTGTGCTCCAATTGAAGCATATTTCCCCGCTATCAATTTTGATTAGCTGAGTCAGATTCTCCATCCCCACAGTGGTATTAAATTTTGTATGGATATCCTTCAGGCAGGAATAGTTTAATTAGAATTGTTTTGATAACTTTTCATTCATTATTAAATGATTAATAATTTAACTAAGGTTGATGCAGAATGCAAATGCATGTCTTCCCCAGATGAGCTGTGCTAATAGTTTTTATAATATTTGCAGTATACGGTCCTGGACAGTAAGAGAATCTAAAAACGTGCACTAATGCAAACTTTATTGAAATCTCATAATCCAATAGCTAATTGGCACTGTGTCAGGGCACCTCTGTGTAATGCGGTCCTAATCTAATTTCTGGGTGTCTTGCCAGTAGGACATTTTAAAAAAGTAGGTACATTGAGAAAAAGTTCACCTCTAGGCTACTACGTTCCTCTCTATGGCAAAGTTACACCTTTTTGCTCTTTTTTTTTTTTTTTCTTTCTTACCAGTCCACGACAAACTGCCAACAGATTGGCTAAATGATTAGCCATCTGTCTTGCCATAGTAGCCTATAGGTATATTACTCTGAAATGGATATTAGTGAGGCACAGTGTCCTTACTGGTTTTTCCATGGGGTTCAATCATGCAAAGTTACAGCCTTGGGTGGGCGTGCATAATGTCCCCAAGTAGTTCTGCAAATAAGTTGATTCTTGCTAGACTACGCTTTTAAATATATAAACATAACAGTACCTCCATTAGCTGTTTCAAACGCTTTCCTCCTTTCCCCAAAATACACAGCCTAAGTAGACTAAATGTGCTGCTACTGATATGCAAAGTTTGACTTTTTGTAAAAAGTTAGCAGCATGGTCCTTTTTCAGTTTCTAATCACTTTTCCTGAATGCAGCTGTATGAAGAGAGCCACAGCAAGGTCAGAGGTTTCTTTGACATAATGGGGTTGATTTACTAAAGGTGCATATGCTGTGCACTGCAGGGGCAGTTGCTTTAGATCCTAGGGGAAGCTCTGAAATGAAGCAAATCTCTGCTGATTTCTTTTATCCAATCGTTCAAGCAAAAATGCTGGTTTTCCTTTTTTTTTTTTTTTTTTCTTGCATGTTCCCCATAGATCTAGAACAACTGCACTTCCAGTGTACTTGCAGTGCACAGCCTATTTTCCTTTTAGTAAATCAACCCTATTGATTTTAATGAACAACCTGGTTTCACCTTCTCTATAAAAAAAAAAAGTTGATTAGTGGACCAGGTCAGTCCGCTGATCGACTCTTGCTGGCCCAGCTCGTAACTATCTTCACAAGAAAAGTGTAAATGGTAGTCGGTCACACATCTAAAACCACCTTTATAGTGGATGCTTGAATAAAATGCACAGCCACATGAGGAATACAGAAAATGGCTAACATTTTTTGCGCTTAGCGCTGACTTGTGGCTGTGCGTTTTATTGAAGCATTTGCAATAAAGGAAGTTTTAGGTGTGTGGCCGACTACCATTTTTACCTTTCACCTTCTCTGTTATGTGAGTAGCAGCCTACTAAGACCTGTGTGCCTGTGGAAAGTCTTTAATGTATCATTTGAATGTCCTATGCTCATTTTCAGAGACATGCAGTTGATTTACTAAATCAAAATCTGGTGTAGCTGTGCATGATAGCCAGTCGGCTTATAACTTCAGCTTGTTGAATTAACCCCTTGATGCCGACCTCGCACAAATATGTGGCCTCACTGCACTGGGCTTTGTCATGGGGCTGCATATTTGCATATCTCCCTTTTTTACTGGGAGCACACTCCCAGCACAGAGACCAGGGTCTCACCAGAGGCTATCACAGCAATCAGGGGACTTGGAATCCGGAACTCCGGGCCCCAATCATTAGTATGGGACCCGGAACTCCGGATTCCGGGTCCCCTAATTGCTGTGATAGCCACCGATTGACTATAACAGTGATCAGTCACTGTGAATCCCTACCCGTGTTTTCTCTGAATGGAGCCGAGAGATACATTGTACCTCTTTCTCTCCTTTTTAGAGAGGAAAAAGTGTGCAAATTAAATTATTTAAAAAATAAAATAAAGAAACAATACCTAGATCAAGGTGTTTTTTCTAGGTCAGTGCCAATGTTAGTGTTTGGGCAAGTAAGTGTTAAAGGTCAGGGTCAGTATATTTTGGGCAGGATTTTTTTTTTTTTTTTTAATTAGTGTCAGTGTGTTTTAGATAGGACAAAAAAATATAGCAAAATGTGCACTATTGTTTCTGGACTGTACTACAGGTTCAAACAACAAATAACATACACATATGTGGCATCGCTGTGATCTTCAGGACCAGGAAAATTTTTGTTGGGGTTTTTCTTTGGTGGAAGGTTTTGGTAGCAATAAGAAATATACCGCTAAATTTTAAAAAATATATATATTTTTACTATTTTGGGCCAGTTTTCCTTTGATAATAATTAAAAAAATCAGGAGATAGCCATTACCATTCACTACCAAATGAAAGCCCAATTTGTCCTGAAAAAAAGGTATAATTCACCTGGATGTACAAAATAGTTGTGGTGATATGTATAGGTTTGCGAACCCATGTCAAAATTGCAAAATTTTGCTTAGGCTTTAGGATTTGTTTTACCCTTAGGCATGAAGGGGTTAGGATTTGACAAAAGAACCTGAAAGCTGATTGGTTTCTGTGCAGAGCTTCACTAGAGTTTGCACTCTCAAGTGTTAGCAAATCTACCCCATAGGTTTCCTAAACTAGTCATGACCTCTAATTGGAATTCTAAGTCTCCAAAAGTCACAACTGGTTTTGTAGGCGAAGTGATAGTTGTGATGGAGCCCAGAGCGTGACCCCAGCCCTTCTCACCAACTTCTCACCAACTGACCAAAGGACCAGCCAATCTCACACCACGCTGTCACTTGCATAACAATGTCATTCTCAGCTGCGCCCTGCACAAAGATTTTCCAGGTCACGGGACTACAATCTGTGTGCCAGCAGCCTGAGAGCGATTGTTACTGGGTTAGGCTAATTACGCAATTAACCCTTCACACTGCCACCACCACCTTTTATTACAGAGAAGGAGGAAACTCACAAATCTTAACCATAACACTATGATATTAGCATATGCGTCTGTAAAACACACGGTCACCGCAGACCGATATATTCAGAGGATTATAACATACAGTAGCACTCTTCAAGAGATGGGGATTCTTTAGTTTGCATTAAAAGCTTTAGAGACTGTTTCAACACTTTTCAAAATATGGTTTCAAAAAGGTCAAAACGGTGCAATTAAAATATTTACAGAAAAAGATGTTGCAAAGATATAAAGAGAACAATAAAACAGAGAAATAAAAGAAAGGAGTTCAGAAGGCAGAATACTTGCTATATCCTTGGTTTAAGCAGAGTCCAATTGTCCAAACAAAAAGATTGCCTTGGCTCTCAAGTCCGTTTAGATGTTTCCTGATTGATGTTGAACGAGAGCTGTCTTTTCTCCAGCCTGTCAGGCTTTTTCTATCATATTAAAAGGGTGTCACCTGAGAACAAATGACCAATCATCCAGTTTGGGGATGGGGTCTAGGAGGTAACAATTTCATACTAAAGTTAATAACTTCCAATAGGTACAGGTAGCATCCTAGCAACTGGCAGATTAATATTCAGAATTATATTTCAAACCCAGGGATACCAAACACAGCGTACCCTTGTCACCCAGGAGGGAAGAGACTGCTTTCTTCCCTATCCTAGGTGCTAATATAGTCATGTAAGGCCTTGTTTGACTCACATTAAAATGATCTATCCAAATATATACCTAATATTAATGTGCCTAATTCCTGATGAACTTTATGAATAGTATGAAAAATGTCTACACGTGGAATGTATGTTTAATTGCACACTCCAGCCCTAATGGCCTAACAGGTCATGACTGACTGAGTTATTGCTTTACGATCGGGCAGAGGAAAGTGGCTTTCAAAGCAGACTTCCTGCACCAGACTAATTAGCGGTTTACAGCCCTGAAGCTTCCTCTATCTGTGTTTTATTTACGATAAGAGGCCCTTTTGATGTCCATTCAACTTACATCTATAAATTCCATTTTATGTGAGAGGAGGGAGGAAAGGAGAGACAAAATGGCTGAGGCCTAAAAAGGTTGCTGTCACGTACAGCGTCCATATCTCTATTGCACACAATCACCACAATAGTAATATTGTTAAATGTTTTCTAAAAAAAATAGCACTTTCTTGTAATTTTGGTAAAAGTCAGGAACCTGGCCTTCTTGACTTCTCAAATTGACCAGTGGAAGAGCTTTACTATGTTTACTATAACTTTCATATGTTGCTTGGTGTCATCTAAACTTTCCAAAACTGTTAAGGGTTTGTATAGTGAAAGAGATTTCTATATACATAATAGACGTCACGTGTCTGTTTCCATCCACAGATTCAACATCCGAAACCCAAATGCTTTTATTTACATTGCAGACATTAAAAATGTGTGACCATTGCTCAAGTAAACTTGCACTGAAATGAAATTCTTACTCCTGTTTTAGACAACGAACACTGTCCTCATATTTTTTTTTTTTTTTTTTTGCATCTCGATAAAAAAAAAATCAGCTTTGCTGTTCAGCTGTATTTTTATATCCCAAAATTTCACAGTTCTTGCAAGCTCTTCTGAGACCACATTCCTTTGGGACCTTTTCTTTCTTTGAAAATCTCTGTAAACATAGGAACTTTCTGAAAGATTTATCTTTGATATGCCGACACGTTGCTTTTCTAAGGAACTCCATTATCTTGTATGTCCTCCTAAGCAAATGATATTGGGTCTTGAGAAGCTCATTAGATACTTTTAGAAGGCAACAATTAAAAGATAATTTATAAGTGGTATCAAACCCCAGTTAGGCTTTTGATGACATCTAGTTATTCCCTGTATTAAGGGTTTTGGTGGGACATGCATGTTTATCCAAGCTTGTTAGGGTTAGGAGAGACTGTTAGGGTGGCCAGTATACTAATACACTCAACTCTTACAACCCCCCACCTCTCTATTACAATATCAAGACAAGAAGATAAACTGACTGATCCAATCCGCATGACATGAGAAAAAAAAATATTGCTTCCTATGGTGCACTGGCGGTGCGATTTCAGTGCGGTTTGCAAAAGTCATGTACGATTTCTGAGCAGTGCCTTCAGGTTCAGGTGCGGATTACAGGCTATTGACTTCTATGGTAACTGTTTCTAAACCGCATATGTGTGAACAGGATAAGATCCTGAGCTAATCCTGTCCTGAACCTGATGTAAACCTGACATGAACCACTGAACAACCACTATCAATTGGCTGTGAAACCTGAGCTTCAGCCCACACTGCACATGTGTGAATCTACTCTCAAACTCGCTAAAGAATTCTCCATTCTGAACTAAGGGACATATTAGAGTGATCCATCTCCATCCTACTAAACTGTGTGTGTCCCCCAAACAAAAAAGCATAACGGTGCAAAAACTAACTCAACATGTTTCACTCAAATGAAAGGGCTTCGTCAGGAGTGAAAAAATAAATCTAACTGTGTACCCAACGTAAATATACGAAATTCAAACAAAAGCGCATATGGCAAAATATGGCTAGCCTCTCCTCTCTATGTACAGTACCTGTATGCACCGTTTTTGCAGTACTTTGAATATGTTTACACTGGGGCTAGCCCACTAGTGGTGTGGCTGTGGTTTATATACTGTATTGCCACAGAGGCCAGTGTACCCTTTTTTTATTACTGCAGAGAGGTAGCTACAGTTTGAGATAGATCTATATCTATTTTAAGGCCAATGTATACTGCATGGATTGTCTAGCTTTCTAAATGGGGGAGACATTCACCCCATTTAAAGGGCTATCCTATTTCTTTCCATCTTTTGATGTGAATTTTGCGGACTGTCTTCTGGCCACCCCACAGGTGGATATGAGGAAATTGTGAGATAGATCTCTTTTTTTCCCTAGTTGCTTTTTGAGGGTGATGCGTGTTTTTTGGTCTCCATCCTAAGAGTATGTAAACAACACACACAAAAATCCTATTTAATAAATCCTAATAAAAGTTAGGTCATTGTTTCTCCCGGTGGCTTTTGGTGCGTGGGTATACGCAGGCTTGTTTCTTTGTTTAAGTATATGTACATGCCATATTTTAGGGAGTTTTGCAATTGTTAAATATAGTAGGTATTCCTTTGAGTAACTACCTATGAACTTGCAAATGGCAGAGGCTCGCAGTAGTATAATTCATGTGACTGTTAATTCCGATATTGAGCTTGTTTGAAAGGGCACATAAATATGCTGTTTGAAAGTAAACATGAAACAAATGCTTATTTGGACGAATGTTGATTTTTATCATATATATTTTGTATGTATTTTCAGCACAATATATTGTATGTATAAAAGTCCTGTTCATCTCTTTTCAGGTGCTGCATTTCTGGCTATTACTACAATATATGCAGAAAGTGGGACTGGTTTTTTAGTCCCTAGTGCTTCTGCTAAGGCAGGCGTAGAAGCTATGTGCAAGTAAGTTCTTCATGATACTCAGTACGATATAATAACTGCTTTAGAGGGCAGCGCAGTGGCATAGCAAGCTTTCTTTGCAGCGTTGGGACTGCTGGGTTCTGTTTCCAGCAGTGATAACTCCTGCAGGTTTGTCCATGTTTGCATGGGCTTTTCTCTAGCAATCTAGAAATGTTGGTAAGTTAATAGTCTTCTGCTGAATTTGTTATTAAATTATATGATATGGTAATGTTAGAGTAGATGCATTCGATTTTAGGCTTCTTCGGGGCCGGGTTCAGTGTACACTGCTGATGTTACAGAACTTACTGGTAGCATATAAATAATCAAAATAAACATCCAATAAAGCTTATGTATGACAAACCAATAGCAGCCAGTTGAATAACCTTATGTTAATTGTACATGACCTAGGAATTCTATTATTTGACAATAGGTTACTTGCAGGCTCCCTTTTTTTCTTTTCTGTAAAGAATACATTTTGTTGAGCATCCTTTTATGTAATAGATAAATATAAATATGTACATATGTACACACCAACCAAGCTACATTTTGCCATGCTAATCTGTACAGCTTTTTAAACGTGAAGTGCGGGAAACAAAAAAAAAATATTATTATACAATTATCTATCTCTCTATTAAACTTTGTGGGGAAAACAAATCTATCTATCTATTAAACTTTGTGGGGAAAACAAATCTATCTATCTATTAAACTTTGTGGGGAAAACAAATCTATCTATCCACACACACTCCCCACTTGTGGGGAAAACAAATCTATCTATCCACACACACTGCTGGCTACAGCATCGGAGTAATGCTGCAGTTGTCCCCAGTGACACTAAGCCCGAGAACTTTGCATTCACGTGACCCCTGATCTCTCAGTTCTCAAATCTGCTCTGAATGCTCTGCCCCTCCAGTGCTCACTGGAGCGCCAAGCAGGAGAGGGGCAGGAGCAGCTGGCCCAGGTTCAGTGGCATGCTGAAAAGTGGAGCCAGCTGACTATTAGGCATCTGGATAAATTCTGACATTATTGACAATGTACCCATGCTACCAAGCAGCCATGCTCTGCATCAAAAATGTCCCCAAAGAAAACATGCGCCTTTCTCGTGACCTAACAGTATGCCACCATTTTAGCTGATGTGCAAGTGGTAAAGTAGATGGACATTTGAGCTATTTCATGCAGAATTAAAAGGATTAATAATTGCATTTGTGGGCTATTTCAAAGTAATTTGCAGAAATGATGTATTTTTGCTTTCTTCCATATTGAAGATCCCTTGCTGCTGAATGGGGAAAATACGGCATGAGATTTAATGTGATACAGCCTGGGCCCATAAAAACCAAGGTGCCTGAAAGTTTCTTAGACCATATTGCAGATTTCATAATAAAGGTTAGAAATGCACAAGATTTTTTTTTCTAATTTTTCATTGTTTTTTCTCAGGGAGCCTTTAGCCGCTTAGACCCCACTGGATCCTTTGAGGCTGCAATGCCAGAGAGAATTCCCTGTGGACGCCTGGGAACCGTTGGAGAACTAGCCAATCTTGCAGTGTACCTGTGCAGTGACTATGCTAATTGGGTGTCTGGAGCAGTAAGTTTATTGCTTGGACTTTTTGTTTTATTAATTATATGTATGGGAGTAAATTGCACAGTACAAGTTCCATATTCTCCATGATGTTCTAAAATTCAAAGCAAAAAAGTCAAAGAATGAGGAGGTGGCAACTCTGGCTTTTTCTTGAGCTTTTGAGGTGCTTTTTTTTTTTAATGCAAAAACGCTTTAAAAATACTCAGTGTGAAAGTAGGCTTTCTATACAATGGGTACGCATAGGAGTTTTTACTGCGCTTTTGCCACATTTTCTGAGTGCAGCTCCAAAGATGCTGCAAACAGGAGTTTTTACATCGCAACACCCCAGTGTGAAAACATACATAGCCATACATAGGGAAGCATTTTTCTTGAGGAGTTCAGGCACTTTTTTTTTTTTTTACACGAAAGCACTTCAAAAACTCTTCAGTGTGAAAGTAGCTTTAGTCCAAAAAGCATAGTCATAAGCATAAAGCCAATCATCATGCCAGTTATAGCATGTAGCATCCAAGGAATGTCCATATCATGTCATGCAGTGGAAATGAAGAGAACTGCGGATTAGTGACCAAGCTGTATACAGCTAGTATGAGTCCACTTTGCTGAGTTATAAACACAGGACAAGAGGTTTGGCAGCTCAACATTCAAGATAGTACTTGAGGCAAGTCCAGCAGTAGTGGAAGATTACATATGTAGTCACAGAGGAAGATCACATGTAGATCACTCACCTGGAATATATCTGCCACTATAAGTGAACTCAGAACAATTATCGATCCCTCAGCAGTCCTTCCTTAGATGCTGTCTGCAATGAGCTGCTAATTCATCCTCATAAATATGGTCAGATTGCCTCTAGTAACATGCCTCCTGTAAGGAAAGGGCTGACCAGATTTTCTGATTTTTCAGGTATTGCACACAGGGTTCCAGACCAGCCCTGCATGATCAATGACATGTTGGGACAACTGCGGACATCGCTTCCAGACGCAGTTGTTTTTTTTTTTTTCTCTTGTAAAAACATTTAAAAACCACTTATTTTCCTTCCACTTCACAATTATGTACCACTTTGTTTTGGTCTATCACATTAAAATCCCAATAAAACACATTTGCTTTTTACGTCGCAACATGACAAAATGTGGAAAATTTTCAAGGGGTATGAATACTTTTTCAAGGGTGTGTGTATGTATATGTATGTATGTATGTGTATATATATATATGTGTGTATGTAGGTATTTATAACTTGATTCAAGGTAGGATGGATCCATGCTTTCATGTTGTTTATGCCATATTCTGACCCTACCATCTGAATGTCGCAGCAGCCAGTCTGCTCATTGTCCTCTGACCTCCTGACATCAACAAGGCATTTTCGTCTACACAACTGCCACTCACTGGATATTTTCTCTTTTCGGACCATTCTCTGTAAACCCTAGAGATGGTTGTGCCTTAAAATCCCAGTAGATCAGCAGTTTTTGAAATACTCCAGCACGTCTGGCCCCAACAACCATGCCACGTTCAGAATCACTTAAATCCCATTTCTTCCCCATTCTGATGCTGGATTTGAACTTCAGCAAGTCGTCTTCACCACATCTACATGCCTAAATGCTTTGAGCTGCTGCCATGTGATTGGCTGATTAGCAGTTTGTGTTACCAAACAATTAAACAAGTGTACCTAATAAAGTGGCCGGTGAGTGTATGTGTGAATGCGGAGATCTGTGAGGTGTTTGCTTTTTTTTTTCTTTTTTTTTTTTTTCTTTTTTCATTCAGCCTGGTTGAACAAAAATATAATTAAGTATATAGCCAGCGTAAGACACATTAACTTGTGGAGAAAATAATTTACCTTGACTTTTTTTTACTGTAAATATCTTATGCCTGACTGGATATACTGTGTGCTTCTCCTTTCCTTTTCATTGGAATGACTTGCAAGTAAAAACTGGTAAGCTTTTGTAAATAGGTGCACATTTGTAGAATCATAAAATTGTTCCATCAGAAAAACTGATGCATTTGTAGGACACATGAAGTCCTATTTTGGACATATTATTATTATACAGGATTTATATAGCGCCAACAGTTTGCGCAGCACTTTACAATATAACGGGAGACAGTACAATTACAATATTACAATACTTTCAGAACAGAAGGAATAGGAGGGCCCTGCTCATGGAGCTTACAATCTAAAGGAAGGGGGAGATGATACAAAAGGTGATGGCTGCGGTGGATGATGTGGCGGAGGTGATTCAAGTACAGTTCTTAGGTGGAGGTTGGGTAGGCTTCCCTGAATAAGTGAGTTTTCAAAGATTGCCTAAAGGCAGACAGGGTGGGGGCTGACCAGACATGCTGTGGTAAGGAGTTCCAGAGGATGGGAGAGGCTCTGGAGGCGAGCGTGGGAGGAGATGATGAGGGAGCTAGAGAGGAGGATATCATGGGAGGAGTGGAGTGGGCGATTTGGGCGGTATCTGTGGATGAGGTTGGCGATGTAGCTAGTGGCAGTGTTGTGGATGGCTTTGTAAGCTGTGGTTAGTATTTTGAATTTTATACGTTGGGTTAGTGGAAGCCAGTGAAGGGATTTGCAGAGAGGGGCAGCAGTCGCTGATCGGTTGGTAAGGCGTATGAGTCCAGCAGCAGCATTCATAATAGACTGAAGGGGGGATAGCCTGTGTAATGGTAGACTAGTGAGGAGGGAGTTGCACTAATCAAGGCGGGATAAAACCAAGGCGTGGATAAGTTGTTTTGTGGTGTCCTTGGTCAGGAAGGAGCAGATTTTGGAAATGTTCCGGGGGGTTGAGGCGGCAGGAATTAGCCAGTGAGTGGATGTGAGGCCCAAAGGAGAGGTCAGAGTCTAGGATTACACCTAGCACCCTGGCATGAGGGGAAGGACCAATGGTTGTGCTGTTGATCTTAATGGTAAAGTCGTGAGTGGGGGATCAGCGGGGAGGAAATATTACAAGCTCAGTTTTGGAAAGATTGAGTTTGAGGTAGTGGTGTGACATATACACTTATTCTGTCAGGAGAAAAAAACTGTCTATTGATCTACACAGGGGAGATTCTTCTACCTACTGATGATTCTTTAGATTTTAACAGAAACCATAGTAATGGCTATACTAGAGTCTATACCTGTACAAATTTAAAGTGCAACCATGGGCAAAATAAAAAAAAAATACATATTGCTGTCTGTTACTAGCATTAACACAGCAGTGTTTGATTTTGTTTTTCCCTGTAACAAAGCTTATTACCTGTTGACGCTGTCAATGAATCGAATATCTCTGCACTTACTAATAGGGTAACAAAACTGTCCATGAGGTGAAATGGCATAGTATTGTGTGTCGCCCTGTGGGCCAGTCATAGATAAAGATGTCATTTTAAATGGACAAACAAATTAAAGACTCCAGCCAATACTTTTACACTGTGTTTACACAGATACTAAAGTTGTTTTTTTCTTTTGTTAAAAAGAAAAATTTAAGCCATACTCATAAAAGCTGACCAGTTGTAAGCAGCCCTGTTGTTGTTGCATGGTTTGTCCCAACCCTTCAAAATTGAAGCTTTTAATGGATATCTTAGTCCCTGAAAGGAAGTGAAAAACAAATCTAATAATAATAAACATTTTTGTCAGAAAAAACAAAAACTGCTTTGTTAATGCTAATGACAGACTGCATCATATGAGGTCTGCAACTAACAATTATTTTCACAATCAATTAGTTTGTGGATTTATTGTTTTGATTAATTGGATAAAAACCTTTTTAAAAAAAAAGTGTGGTTTATAATTTTAGTTAATATGTAAAGTTAAAAAAAAAATATATTCTTGAATATCTTTATACATTGGTAAATATAAATAACTATCTATATGGTTAGGGAACAAAATATCTCATCCACTCTGAGAGTAACAGACAGAAATGATATATACACACACTGTATATACTATTAGAGGTTGAATCTGGTACATGTCATCAGACTCGGAGGTCAAAATTTTTAATTAAAGAAAAAAATACTTAAAACACTGTTTTGTAGATTTTCAAACAGGATTGTAAGATGTTATGCATGACAGACTCTCTTGCCATAGCCAGGTAGCTTGATACAAACTACCCGCACCTGCTGTCACTAAGACACTTAGTAGCAGCAGCATGCTTTTTGTATCACCTGTAATGATGAGGCACTGCTTCTTACACATTCACAAGTTCTCAGGCACTTACTGACATGTATGGTCTGTACTGAGCTGTATGTGTGCAGCAATGTGTATACTGACATAAATGGTATACTGAACTATATGTGTGCTGCTCTGTATTTCCTGATATGCAAACAAAGAATGCATTCTGTATGCAGGCCAATTAATTGGTTGACAAACTAATCGATTATAAAAATTGTTGTAATTTATTTTCATTTTCGATTATGTCAATTAGTTGTTTCAGCCCTACATCATATGTCATTTTTAATGTATAATTTCACTTTAAATTATTTTGATTCCTGGAAATATGGTTGTCATAAGTTAAGATAGTTAAGTTATTACCGGCTTTCATAGGTCAGAATCTTGGATGGATATTAACCTGTTCCTGACCACCATCTGTGCATAAACAAATTACAAGGATGTTGCCCCGTACTGGGGCTATGTTTATACGCTTCCAGTTTGAGGCAGCAGTTCACATTTAGCGCAGTCATTGACAGTTTGGGTCCCCACTGAGGACTGGAGCCAATACTTGTTTCCTGATTATGTAATCATTGTGATCACATGCCAGGTGGAGCCTTAATTGAGAGAAATGAAAGCCTGCACATGAACATTATTACCACTATAGCAATATTAAAATTAAAATAAAACAGTATTTTTTTATTTTGTGTTTGTAAGCCTTTGCTAAGAAACAGAACATAGTTTATTTAAATAGTGTACCGAATAAATCCTTATACAACCTTAAAAAAAGTGTTAAAAAAAAAAAAAGATTTAGGTATGTAAGTTTAGTCATACAGTTGTTTAGTTTCCTGACACCAATGCCTGGACATTTAGGCATCGATGATCTCTGGGCTTAAAATGAGTTGCATAATAAGTAGAACCTTCACCAAAAAGAAAAACAACTAACTTGTATTTAAGTTCAATATTGTCATTTTATATTTCTTTGTTACAGGTCATAAGATTTGATGGTGGCGAATATGTCTATTTGGCTGGAGAATTTAATAGTTTGCATAAGGTAGTGTATAAGTCCAAGCTTTTTTCTGATATCTTGTTTGCTGTGCAGTATTCCTTTATGTGAATTCCTTTCTTTAACTCTGTGTTCATTTAAAAAACCAAGATGAAAGTGCAGCGCTATCTAAACCTCAGTGATATGTACCAGTTGTAATGTATGTACACTCAAACATGCCTAATACATGCAAATATAACACTCCTGTCATCAGAAATCTACTGTCTGAAATAAAATACAATCCCAAAAAAACAAATCACATTAAAGGTTTTTGTGCACAAAATCTCATACAAATCAATCCGCAACAAAATAATGTTGTGTTGTCCTGTAATCCAATGTGATTAAAAAGCACACATGCCACTTTTTTATAGAACGGAATGTGCTATGCATCCCAACAAAATTTGTTGCCTCCTTCACCACGTGCCAGCCCAAAATTTCACCTTCAAAGGAGACCTCTTATATTACAGGACGTCTAACAGCACTTTATGATATCTGAACACAGAAGTGGAGGATTTTAACACTTAATTTATCACAAAGGACCAGTCTCAAAAAAAGGGTTCAAAATTTGGCACCCTTTTCTACACTTCCACTGTAGTACACAGAACACACCAAAAAATAGTGCTCTTAATTTTTTTTCTCTTATTAAAAGCACTAACAAAAATACACTTAAAAGATAAATCGTAAAACTCAACTTTTCACAGAAAACAACCATCCATACAGCTAGGGGCGGACTAACTCCTGGAGCCCCCCAGGCAATAGGAGATCATGGGGCCCCCAGGTTAAAGATGGCTGCCATGACGCAACATTAATGTGGGAGGCCCGTGTGGAGGGGCTCAGCGACATGCAGAATGGCAATGACTGAAAGCTGGCAACCCAGTAAAGATACCAGGAGCCTCTCATGGGTAGTACCACCTTAAAGTGTCATTAAACCCACTGCAGTAAAATCAGTCTGTATATGCAATAAAGCATGTTTGTTATATTCACTGTGGAACCCAAGCAGTTAATCCTCTGCATTGTGTAAAAAGGCTGTTTGATCCTGTCTTCTCTGATCCTCCCCTTCTTTCGCTGTCCCTGACTCATATTCTGATAGAACAGAGAATTGGGGGCAGGCTGCACATGAACAGTTTAGCGTGTATTGCTAGAGAGTTTTTTTTTTTCTTGGAAGAGTGCATGTGATCAGCACAAGGCCAATCAGCACTGTCCAGACAGAGTAAGGAGTCCTGCAGTCTCATAGGACAGTGAGAGGAGAATGAAAACTCTTCCTACAAGCTTCCACCAGTGCACTGTTGGACACTGATATAAGTCACAAGACTGCTCTAACTGCTGCTGAGAAAAAGTATTTAGCAGTTTTTATTTACTCAAATAATTGCATTTCCATCTTCTGTGTACTGTGGGAGACCATATATAGCTAATGCAGGGTCCTGGGTTTAGTAACACTTTAACAGCACCATGGGCCCCTTGGGAAAGAAATGCACTGGGGCCCCTACCAGAGAGATGGTGACCTGTGGCAAGCATAGTGTGCCGTGGCACACAGTAGGTGTGGCTAAATTTTGATGCATATTGGGCGTGGCTTTTTAATCACCACATGCCAGAATAGAAATTTTTGTCTATTTCTTTTTTTTTTTTTTTTTTTTCTTTTTCATTTTGATATTTACTTTTAATGTTATAATTTTTTACAATGCTGTTGGGGAGTGGGGCTTTGATGAAATATCAGGGGTCTAAACAGACAGTCCCTTTCTCTGTAGCCTAAGCTGCACTGCAGATGAATGAACAGGAAACAGAGGCTCCTGCCCATTCATAAACTGAAACATAGTAAATACAGATATACCTGCAGCTGCTGCTGGCGGGAGAGGAAAGGAGGGTGACTTTGGAGGATGTAAGTGGGCACTGTGGAGGTGATAACCTAATACATCCAGAGTGTCCCCTTAGTAATACTGTACTAAGGGGGCACTCTGGAGGATATAAAGAGGCACTCTATAAGCTCTAAGGGGACACTCTGGAGGTATTAAGTTAGTACCTCCAGAGTGTCCTCTTACAGTGTCCTCTTAGAGTACCCCTTAGTGCCCCCTTTATGTCCTGCTCCTCTAGAGTGCCCCATTTTAAATACCTTCTGGCCTGGCCACAACTCATGAGTGGCCAGTGGTTAAACACTTTGTGCAGCAGGTTGTGTGAATTTGAACCACATTCACGAGTCGTGGGTCACGAGTCGTGGGTCACGAGTCATGGGTGGCCAGGCCAGGAAGTAACAAGCAGGCTTTTTCCAAGGGAGCCAGATGTACTCACATCTTGCTTTCCTTCTTGCCCAGAAAAGCTGAGAAATCACAGGTTCAGCAGAGTGTGGGTAGCAGGGCCAGAAATTGTGTTGACAGGCCAGGCTACTGCTGAGCAAGGCAAGTGCTCTTAATGTGTCCCCTCTCCAATTGTGGTGCTCAGGAGGATTCACAGCACCAGGCATGCACAGGATGCAGGGACGGGAGGTATGCTGGCTGAAATGCCATGAAGGAACGGGTGCAGTGAGGGGGGTTACCCTCCATTATCAAGCCCAACTAGAGGAGGGGAGAGAGCACAGGAAGAATCAGAGAGGCATCCTGCTATGGCTGGAAGACAAGCAGAGACAGTAGCTGGCTGGTACTCCACCTCTATCACCAAGCACAGGGAGACCACAGGTAGGATTACAGTGGCATCTGTTCTGCAGCTGCAGGGCTAGAACAGACACTGACAGGCTGGATCAGTATGAGAACTACTCATGGCTCTTCTACCTGTTGTTGTGCCCACAGGAGTGCAGGAGGGAGAGCTTAGAAGTGTGGAGCTGCCTAGGTAGCCTGCAGATTGGGCCACTTTATGCTGAGAGGCAGCAGAGCTCTCATACCATGTGTCTGCTTCGGTTGGTCAGCAACACAGTCATGTGGCGGGCCCCCTACTGGTCACGAGCCTTCAGCCAGCGTCTGAGTTCCCGGTGTCAGTAGGGGGCCCCATGAGATGCCCTTGGTACCTTTCATATGCTTTTTTGGGTGTGGTTTGAGTGTGGGAGAGGACACACGGGCCCCATGATTTCCTATTGCCCGGGGGCCCCATGAGTTGTCAGTCCGTCCCTGCTCATCCTTCTGGTATTTTGAAGCCGACTAACACTACTTATAGAGTTCGCCAGCCAGAAGATGGTCAGCTGGATAGTGCCAGTTTGATGCAGAGATTGTCGACTAGAGAGTGCCAGTTGAATGCTAGCATCAGCAAAGCTCCGATCCTTATGAGTTATGTCTACTAAGGGCTTCCTTGGAGCTCAGAAAGTCCCCAGAAAGACTTTTATATTGCTGGCTAGCTACACAAATTTAGTTTTTTTTATTTTCTGCTTAGGGTTTATTTACAATATTGGTTGTGCAGACAGTATTTAATTATACCCTGTGTTCACTTGTGGTCCCAATCTGGTTCCTTTTAGTTTAGGTTTTTTTCTGATTTTACTGCTGTGCTGTCTCTTTAGGTATATATAAAGCAGAATTTTACCTGACTGGAACAGCCAGTTATGCAAAGTTCATCCCAGACCAACCTTTGGAGAAAAGTGACATATATAGCAATATTCTAAAATAGGTGTTTTGTTTTTTTTTTTCTTTAATTCCAGAAATGAGCAAAATAGTTTTTGTTTTCTTCAATAAAATTTCAATGCAAACTGGGACACCCTGCCAGAGCTTTACCATTTTGGAATTGCATTGGAGTCGAAGGTGACATTTATCGTGATTTGTTTAAAGCTCCATTGAGCTTTTCAGTTTTAATTCAGTCCTGTATAATAATAATAATAATAATTCCAAGCTTATCAAAACAATAGGTGCTCAGTTCCTTTACAGTTCATTTTCTTTCTAAAGCAGCGACTTTTCTCTCTTGGAGATGCAGTGATCTCTCTGCAGAGGTCTGACACACCCCTGCTGAGTTAGGCCAAAAGCCTTACAATCAGTAAAGCACACACGGTCTCCTGACTGTAGAACTGAACCTGAATGTATTTAGCTGTTTCAAGCTAAAGTACAACAGGACTTGGCGAAATGGGCTTAAGGGTCAGGGAACTCTTTTAAACTGTTCTGGAGCTGTTCCTTATGTAAACACTTGGTGGTTAGATAATATGGTACAGCAAAAGGTGAGTCCTCTACTCCAGTCTGGAGGGGCAAAGCAGTATACAGGAAAGTATGGATAAATGGGTGTTTTGCAAAGATTGTTGTAATTTTATGCCAAAGGGTTTTGGGGTTTAAATATATACCCTTTTATCAGGACTTTAGATGAAAATGATAAGTGCAGAGTGCCACCCTTATTAACTTGTAAGTTTCTCTACCAGTTAAATATAGCCAACCCCGAAAAAAAAAGGCTTTATATGTATTCATAGAGGAGGGCACCTGCAGGTATAGATAGGAGCATGCAGTTTTTATTTGCAATGCTCCTTTGGGTATAGGGAACAACTATCCCTGATTTTTAAAGAAATTTCTTCTTACTTTGTTAGGGTTTGTCCACAAAGCCACTGTATATTATGCCAGGGTCCTGCAATGTACTGATCTTTACCACTTTATCAACAAAGCCATTGATCACAATCTTCTAAGACTGGCCATACATTATACAGTTTTCTTGTACAATTTTCCTTTTAGCTTTACCAAAACCATGAAAACGATTAAAGATTTAGATGTACAGATTTAAATTAGTATTTTTTTTTTTTGTAATGTGAAAAAATGAATTACATTTTTAAAAATGAACAAGACAGTAGCAAACATGTAAAAGCTACAGTATTATCTGACTATTCGCAAATTACAGGGACATGTTTCTTTCAAAGTAAACTTGTGTGTTTATATGAAATTAGCTGGACTGGTAGAAGGCCAGTATATCGGATACCTAAAGATGCCTGCCCGTACCCCTTTAAAAGTCTTTAACAGAAGCCATGAATCTAGGAAAGTTCATTATGTAAATGTTGACTTTAGTTGAGTCAGGAGGGTGTCTGCAAGAGCCTGACTTTCTCATGTACGTTACCTTTGGTCACATAGAACTCATTGTCAGACAGACTACCCATCATGCTAAGATGCCCTATGCCAGAGCTCTGCTTTTTAAACTAAAGTCAAAAGATTTGTGTAGTTTCAGGATACCATGAGTCTCATCTGAATATCTTTTTATTATTATTTATGTGTCTTGAAGGCTACTTTACAGTCCTGCTAGCAGCTTAGCAGGGTTAATCTAAGCAAGGGTTATACAGTAATTCTTCCTGTAATAATTTCAGCATCACAAGACTTTATGCAACCTTGCAGGAGGTTGGCATGTATATAATGTGTTTATTTTTTACTTTCTGCTTTTTTCCACAGGTAACAAAAGAACAATGGGACATCATGGAAAATTTAATCCGCCAAACTAAAGGCTCCTAAGCACATTCTGTACTGATTCCGTGGACTGTTAAGGAAGAGCTTTTGTGTTTTTTCCTAATAGTCTTCACACCATGCAAAACTGTGATTGTCCAATAGGCCTTACCAATATTACACTGTTATGAACAAAGGAATTGTCAGGTGCTGTCTTTGCTCATCTTACAGCCAGTTCACCTAGATCTTGGTGTTATTTCACTTTAAGAGGTCAGTCAGAATTGTTGATTGTTGTACAAATGAATATTATTACAGGAGATACAATTATTATTTGTTAGAAAGAAAGGCTTTCAGTGGTTAAATATCCAAGTCCTGTTCAAATCACCCACTACAGCTTTCCTTAAAGTACATCCCATTGAACCCCACAATCCTCACCACTGAATTGCTAGTGATGTGTGAGAGAACAGAAATCTGATGAATTTTCAGGAATGATGGCCACTTGCAATGAAAAAAATACTATGTGTGGTAACATTGGCTGATAAGTGCAATAAAGCCTATAGAGAACTGAAAAAGAAAATGTTGATTGTTACAATTAGCAAATATTGCACATCAATGAAATCATGCAGTCATTACACTTTACTGAACTGACCCATATTTCAAGTTGCAGACTATGGAGATGTCATTCTGATCCTTTGTTTTTGTTGAGACACCATGCCTGTTCCAGGTCAGTGACTCCTCAGCTATTACTTCTGTTGTGACAGGTTCCTTCTAATTAAATGCTAAATAAAAAATAAATGAAACTGGATTTTCGGTTATGAATAATATTTCATCATAAACTAGCTAAATCCATCCACCTAATTCATCTGCCAACATAGTTTGTCATTATTCAAACTTGTAGGTTTATTTTTTGTTGTTTTTAGATTATTCAAGATATCTTTATGCCTTAAATGTGGAAAATTACATTTTCTGTATCAAAGACTTTAGTACAAATTACATGGTACTTGCATAATAAATAATCCTTGAAAAGCTTTTGTTGTCCTTTTTTTTTTTTTTTTGCAGAAATCATTTTACTATATAACAATGCGTGCATGTGTGTGTATGTATGTATACAGTGGGGATCGAAAGTTTGGGCACCCCAGCTAAAAATTTGTATTAATGTGCATAAAGAAGCCAAGGAAAGATGGAAAAATCTCCAAAAGGCATCAAATTACAGATTAGACATTCTTATAATATGTCAACAAAAGTTAGATTTTATTTCCATCATTTACACTTTCAAAATAACAGAAAACAAAAAATGGCATCTGCAAAAGTTTGGGCACCCTGCAGAATTTATAGCATGCACTGCCCCCTTTGCAAAGCTGAGACCTGCCAGTGTCATAGATTGTTCTCAATCATCGTCTGGGAAGACCAGGTGATGTCAGTCTCAAAGGTTTTAAATGCCCAGACTCATCTGACCTTGCCCCAACAATCAGCACCATGGGTTCTTCTAAGCAGTTGTCTAGAAAACTGAAACTAAAAATAGTTGACGCTCACAAAGCTGGAGAAGGCTATAAGAAGATAGCAAAGCGTTTTCAGATGTCAGTATCCTCTGTTCGGAATGTAATTAAGAAATGGCAGTCATCAGGAACAGTGGAAGTTAAAGCAACATTTGGAAGACCAAGAAAAATATCAGACAGAACAGCTCGCAGGATTGTGAGAAAAACAATTCAAAACCCACGTTTGACTGCACGATCCCTCCAGAAAGATCTGGCAGACACTGGAGTTGTGGTATACTATTCCACTATAAAGAGATACTTGTACAAATATGGTCTTCATGGAAGAGTCATCAGAAGAAAACCTCTTCTACGTCCTCACCACAAAAATCATCTCTTGAACTTTTCAAATTAACATATAGACAAGCCTGATGCATTTTGGAAACAAGTTCTGTGGACCGATGAGGTTAACATTGAACTTTTTGGCCGGAATGAGCAAAGGTACGTTTGGAGAAGAAGGGGCACAGAATTTAATGAAAAGAACCTCTGTCCAACTGTTAAGCTTGGGGTTGGATCAATCATGCTTTGGGGTTGTGTTGCAGCCAGTGACACAGGGAACATATCATGAGTAGAAGGAAAAATGGATTCAATAAAATTTCAGCAAATTTTGGATGGTAACTTGATGCCATCTGTGAAAAAGCTGAAGTTAAAGAGAGGATGGCTTCTACAAATGGATAATGATCCTACACACACCTCAAAATCCACGGGGGATTACATCAAGAGGCGTAAACTGAAGGTTTTGCCATGGCCTTCACAATCTCCTGACCTCAACATAATTGAAAGTCTATGGATAGACCTTAAAAGAGCAGTGCGTGACAGACAGCCCAGAAATCTCAAAGAACTGGAAGACTTTTGTAAGGAAGAATGGGCAAAGTTACCTCAAACAAGAATTGAAAGACTCTTGGCTGGCTACAAAAAGCGTTTACAAGCTGTGATACTTGCCAAAGGGGGCAGTACAAGATATTAACTCTGCAGGGTGCCCAAACTTTTGCAGACGCCATTTTTTTGTTTTCTGTTATTTTGAAAGTGTAAATGATGGAAATAAAATCTAACTTTTGTTGACATATTATAAGAATGTCTAATCTGTAATTTGATGCCTTTTGGAGATTTTTCCATCTTTCCTTGGCTTCTTTATGCACATTAATACAATTTTTTTTAGCTGGGGTGCCCAAACTTTCGATCCCCACTGTGTGTATGTGTGTGTATATGCGTGTGTATGTATGTGTATATATACATACATACATACATACATACATACACTGCAGTCCTAAAGTATTCAGACCCGCTTCACTTTTTAAAATTTTGTTATGTTGCAGCTTGACATTGCAGTTTTTTTAAACTAATTTTTTTTCTTAGGATCGTTGTCATGTTGAAAGGTAAACCTTTGGCCCAGTCCAAGGTCCTGAGCATTGTGGAAAAGGTTTTCGTTGAGGATATTACCCAAGGTTTATTAAAAGACACCAAATAGCTGATTGAATATTCGCAAAGGACAGAATTAACATGTATAACAACAACGTCTCATGGTCAGTGTGGCAAGGAGTGACAAGACCGTTAGCGATTGTCGGCAAGCTGACACGTTTTGGGGACGCATCCCCCTCCTCAGAGCTCAAGCCAACTGGTGTTTGCCACCTAATAAATGCAACAGCTTTTTTAATTTTTTTTTCCTTTTTTTAAATAAATCTTGGGTCATGCACTAGGCATTTGTGCCCCCTGTGTGTTTTTTTGCAGTATATGGTTGGATTCCCCTGTCTGAGTAGGGCTGCACCACTGAAGCATTGTTCCAGAGTAATTATAGACTCCACATGGGATCTTGGTCTGGTGGCTGTCCTTTTGAGCAATTGAGTAGTTTGTTCTTTTGTTGTTGTTGATCATTGTCATGTTGGAAAGTGAACGTTCGGCGTATTCTGAGCACTGTGGAACAGGTTTTCAATGAGGATATCTCTGTACTTTGCTCCATTCAGCTTTCCCTCAACCCTGACCAGTCTCTCAGTCCTTGCTGCTGAAAAATACACACACACACAGCATGATGCTGCCTCCACCATGCTTTATTGTTTGGATGCTATTGGGCAGGTGATGAGTGGTGCCTGGTTTCCTCCAGACATAATGTTTAGGCCAAACCGTTCAATCTTGGTCCGACCAGAGAATCTTGTTCCTCAGTCTGAGAGTCCTTTTTTGCAAATGCCAAGCGGGCTTTCATGTGTTTTGCACAGAGGAGAGGCTTCAGTCTGCAGTGATGGTTGTCCTTCTGGAACTTTGTTCCATCTACACACAGGATCTCTAGAGCTTAGTAAGAGAGGTGGTCAAGAACCCGATGGTCACTCTAAGATCAGCTTTTGGAAGACTCCTGGTTGTGCCAAACTCTTCCATTTGAGAATTATGGTGCTTGTGGGAACCTTCAGTGCAGCAGAATTTGTTTTGTAGCCTTTTCTAGATCTGTGCCTTGTAATAATCCTGACTCTGAGCTCTGTAGGCAGTTGTTGACCTCATGGCTTTTGCTCTGACACAGTATGCATTGTCAGCTGTAAGGCTTTTTATAGATAGGTGTGTGCCTTTTCAAATCATGTCCAGTCAATTTAATTTACCACAGGTGGACTCCAATCAAGGCATAAAAACATCTCCAACAATCAAGAGAAATGGGGGACACCTGAGCTAAATTTCAAGTGCTGTTGCAAAGGGTCTGAATACTTATGCCAATGTGATATTTCACTTTTTCCTTTTTTCATAAATTTGCAAACATTTCTAAAATTCTGTTTTCACCTTGTCATTATGGGGTACTGAGTGTAGATTTAATGAGGAAAAAAATGAATTTTAAGCAACTCTAGTATCAGGCAGCATTATACAAAATTGAAAAAAGTGAATGAGTCTGAACTTTATAAATGCACTGTATATGAGTAAGAAAGGTGCAAGTGTTTAGGGTGGCTGCAAAAGGAAATAAGTATTAGCAAGTTAGTAGATACAATATTGCAGGGTGGGTGGGCTCTTGTCATAATGTGAAGTATGCATATCACAGTTTCACATTATGGCACACTAACCTACCAGTGTGCCTTCCTCTAGTGATGTAATATCCCTTCTCCCCCCACCCCCAGAGTTTCCATCTACAGTCTGATATATACTGCCATTCTTCTTTAGAGTCTTCTGTGGCCTCCATTTGGCAGCCACTGATGATGTCACTCTTACACATGCAGGCTGAAGTTATATTGTCCTGGGACCTGGCTATATTCTTGTTATTTTACAGATGTTAGGAATGAGCCAGGTGTATACACAATATCGGGCAGTGTGCCGAAGATGTACTGTATACTTTGCCAAAGCACAGGTTTTTCCCATAAAGGCAAATCTTTTGTGACTTGGCCAGAAATGGCCTAAAAAAGGAGCAAATCAACATTTTCAAGCAGCACTCACAGCAGTTGGGCTAAACAGCGATGAGATGACAAGTTCCTATGATCATTGAAAGTGTGAAAGATTTTGTTGGAAAGTCTGTAACCAACGGCAAAAATGTCTTTTTCTGTAGGAATAAAAAGGAAACAAGCTTTAACACACGTGCCATTAAACGATTGAAGAGTGCTCCCGGTGTGCATAATGCCTTGACAGATGAGCAGATGTTGCACTGTTTGTCCTTGATAACATTAACCCTAACATTGTCCCCAATAAGCTGGCTATACACTTTACACTGCCACTGTACAATCTCTGTTCAAAGATTTTTCAACAACTGTTTAATATAAAGGAATGCCTAACTTATCCTTTCAGTTCAAATTTAAAGAGACCTTGTCACCCCCGATTGCATATGATGATTAACCTGCCAAGTACAGTCAGGTCCATAAATATTGGGACATCGACACAATTCTAACATTTTTGGCTCTATACACCACCACAATGGATTTGAAATGAAAAGAACAAGATGTGCTTTAACTGCAGACGGTCAGCTTTAATTTGAGGGTATTTACATCCAAATCAGGTGAACGGTGTAGGAATTACAACAGTTTGCATATGCGCATCCTACTTGTTAAGGGACCAAACGTAATGGGACATTTGGCTTCTCAGCTGTTCCATGACCAGGTGTGTGTTATTCCCTCATTATCCCAATTATAATGAGCAGATAAAAGGTGCAGAGTTCATTTGAAGTGTGCTATTTGCATTTGGAATCTGTTGCTGTCAACTCTCAAGATGAGATCCAAAGAGCTGTCACTATCAGTGAAGCAAGCCATCATTAGTCTGAAAAAACAAAACAAACCCATCAGAGATAGCAGAAACATTAGGCGTGGCCAAAACAACTGTTTGGAAGATTTTTAAAAAGAAGGAACGCACCGGTGAGCTTAGCAACACCAAAAGACCCGAAAGACCATGGAAAACAACTGTGGTGGATGACCGAAGAATTCTTTCCCTGGTGAAGAACACACCCTTCACAACAGTTGGCCAGATCAAGAACACTCTCCAGGAGGTAGGTGTATGTATGTCAAAGTCAACAATCAAGAGAAGACTTCACCAGAGTGAATACAGAGGGTTCACCACAAGATGTAAACCATTGGTGAGCCTGAAAAACAGGAAGGCCAGATTAGAGTTTGCCAAACGACATCTAAAAAAGCCTTCACAGTTCTGGAACAACATCCTATGGACAGATGAGACCAAGATCAACTTGTACCAGAGTGATGGGAAGAGAAAAGTATGGAGAAGGAAAGGAACTGCTCATGATCCTAAGCATGCCACCTCATCAGTGAAGCATGGTGGTGGTAGTGTCATGGCGTGGGCATGTATGGCTGCCAATGGAACTGCTTCTCTTGTATTTATTGATGATGTGACTGCTGACATAAGCAGCAGGATGAATTCTGAAGTGTTTTGGGCAATATTATCTGCTCATATTCAGCCAAATGCTTCAGAACTCATTGGACGCCGCTTCACAGTGCAGATGGACAATGACCCAAAGCATACTTCAAAAGCAACCAAAGAGTTTTTTAAGGGAAAGAAGTGGAATGTTATGCAATGGCCAAGTCAATCATCTGACCTGAATCCGATTGAGCATGCATTTCACTTGCTGAAGACAAAACTGAAGGGAAAATGCCCCAAGAACAAGCAGGAACTGAAGACTGTTACAGTAGAGTCCTGGCAGAGCATCAGGGATGAAACACAGCGTCTGGTGATGTCTATGCGTTCCAGACTTCAGGCTGTAATTGACTGCAAAAGATTTGCAACCAAGTATTAAAAAGTGAAAGTTTGATTCATGATTATTATTCTGTCCCATTACTTTTGGTCCCTTAACAAGTGGGAGGCACATATGCAAACTGTTGTAATTCCCACACCGTTCACCTGATTTGGATGTAAATACCCTCAAATTAAAGCTGACAGTCTGCAGTTAAAGCACATCCATTGTTGTGGTGTATAGAGCCAAAAATGTTAGAATTGTGTCGATGTTCCAATATTTATGGACCTGACTGTATATGTTCTCATATAGCGATGACTTAAACCCCTTTGTCTTAAATATTTGCCCCACTTTGCCTGACATAGAACAACTATTTAGAATCCCCCTCAGAAGTTTTCAGAAGGATCAAAGGTTCTGTATGCCAGCAAAGTTCTCAGTTGACCCTCTGCACACTGCCACACACTCCTATATACAATACTTCTAGCAAACATTTACATTAAAGCAGAGATTGCGCACCAAGAAAGGTTTGTTCAGTGCACAGTGTGTGAAAATGTATGTCAATGTTCAGAGAGTTCATTGAAAATTTTCTGTGTTAACAGGTGGTACCCCCCCAACACCTCCAGTATACACTCACCAGCCACTTTATTGGGTACACCCGTTCCATTGCTTGGTAACACAAATTGCTAATCATCCAATCACATGGCAGCAACTCAATGCATTTAGGCATCTAGATGTGGTGAAGACGACTTGCTGAGGTTCAAACCGAGCATCAGAATGATAAAGAAAGGGGATTGAAGTGACTTTGAACATGGCATGGTTGTTGGTGCCAGACGGGCCGGCCTGCCTATTTCAAAAACTGCTGATCTGCTGGGATTTTCACGCACAACTATCTCTAGGGTTTACAGAAAATGGTCCAAAAAAGAGCAAATATCCAGTTAGTAGCAGTTGTGTGGGCACAAATACCTTGTTGATGTCAGAGGAGAATGGGCAGACTGGTTGCTGAGACATTCAGATGGTAGCGTCAGAATTTGGCTTAAACAACATGAAAGCATGGTTCCATCCTGCTTTGTATCAATAGTTCAGGCTGGTGGTGGTGTAATGGTGCGGGGATTATTTTCTTGGCACTAGCAAGGTGTATCTAATAAAGTGGCTGGTGAGTGTATATCAGCAATTTGATTTTAGGTAGAAACATTGGCTCTGACATCACCCATAGTCCTGAAAGAAGATGGGAACCCTTACAGGATCTACATTAACAGATCCCAATGTTTCTTGGGCTGCTGCCACTGTTTGGACTGTAGTTTAAGTAATAAAGTAAAGGGAAACGTGTTAGGAGAAAAATGTAGGCTGGCAGTTTTGAACTCCACTGAGAATGCTAATTTGCTGGCTGCCATTCACATAATCACATAATTAGTCTGGCTGAAAAAATACAAAAGTCCATCCAGTTCAACCACTAGAGAAAAAAAAAAGTTATAATCCCATACCCACAGTTGATCCAGATGAAGGCAAAAAAAACCCCAGCAAAGCATGATCCAATTTGCTCCTGCAGGGAAAAAAATTCTTTCCTGATCTCCCGAAAGGTAATCTGATATTCCCTGGATCAACTTTACCTATAAATGTTAGTATCCAGTTATATTCTGTGTATCTAAGAAATAATCCAGGCCTTTTTTAAAGCAATCCACTGAGCTGGCCAGAACCAATTCTTGAGGGAGTCTATTCCACATTCTCACAGCTCTCACTGTGAAGAAACCTTTCTGTGTTTGGAGATTAAATTTCTTTTCCTCCATTATTCTCCACCATTCTGGTTCTTTGACATCAGTACTTTGACCTATATAAAAATATATAATCCCCCCTGCGCTCCACTGGTATGAACAAACACAACCCCAAAGATATGCAAGCTGCTACCACCTATTCCCAATACCACAGGATGTATGACATAAAAAAACAATATTGGTGAAGCGCTTCACATGAAAAACTAAATAAGTAGGTGCAATGATATAAAAATACATATAAAGTGACCACACTGTATTGAAAGGTATTGATAACTAATGCTAAATAATCCCCCCAAAAAAATATATAAGTGCCAAGTGCTGGGAGTGCAAAACAGGTCATGCGTTTGCTGACTAGATCGTGCCAAAATAAAATATATGCACAGTAAACATATTACACAATAACATTACACACTCTAACTGAAAGTAAAAAGTGCTCAGTAGGAGTATGAATATTGGTTAAAGTAAAATCCACAATAAAGTGAAAAACAGGTCATGCGTTTGCTGACTAAATTGTGCCAAAATACAATATATGCACAGTGAAATAATACACAATAGCAGTGCACACTCTAACTGAAAGTGACAGGTGCTCAGTAGGAGTATAAATAAATGGTAAAAAGTAAAATCCACAATAAAGTGCAATAACAAAGTGCTTGACATTTCATGTGCAAATAAACACCGCGATGTCAGTGCTTCAATTCTCCACTCCAAACATGATGCGTGTTAGCATGCCACACGTGTATATCGTAATCCAAAAATGGCTAAAGTGCCTCCTCACCTTAACCATGCGACCCCTAAGGGCCACAATGCTTTAGGTAATATAGCTCCACCAGACTGGGAATCTCTGTAATAATACTCCTGTAGTACCACTCGATCTCCTCTGCCAGGTCACTTATGCCCTCAGATGGTAATACCCCCAGGATTATCACAAGGCCATAGAGAGGTAGACAAAGAGAACCTCCATAGTGAAATGCCGTTTATTCCATATAGCAGATAAAAACAAGCCAAAAGAGAACACTCACAGTATAGCAGATCTCATACAGCTGGTCTCCCATGTGCTGTGGGTGTACTGCAAGGTGCTGGGTGTTCAATGATGGCGTCTGCTGGAAATGTTTAACCAGAAGTACTTTGACCTAGAGCAAGTGCAAAAATGCAAAATTCCAACTTGTCTCATTCAGTTGATGCACTCTTGTTGTGGTTCTTTCACGCACAGGCCACTAATTTGTTGAGCAGTAGTCGGCAATTGCAGCTCTTGTATTTATCTTATGTCAGGCATACTTTAAAGAGCAAGGCAAGATGGATGAGATAGGGTTGGTTTAGTAGCAGTTGGGGCTGCTCACTTAGGAAATTGAATGTTCTATTTGCAGAGTGAATGCTAATGAATAATGTGAACCCCTGTTCATTCTGAATACCATATCCTGCAAGGGGTTTTTATTAGCATATGATTGGGTATTTAAGGTGAATGCAGGTTCAATGCTTTTATAAATGTTCACTTTGTAAAGTGAATATTGCTCCTTTAGTATTATTAATCCCTAACTGTTTAATGGAATTCCCTGACCTGGTTATGCCACAGGTACCAAGACTACTTTCTAAATTGCATCCGGTATAGAGAAAGACACCAGTGTTGCTAAAGTGAACATAATCTTCTATTTTAATCTCAGCAAGGAAAATTATGTTCCTAACTGAAACCCAATGAATGCTTGGCTAGTTTTTCGTATTCAGATTTTGTTATCTCTTTAGATGCATCCCCAGTAAATATTACCATTACTTGATTTAAAGCTGAATTACAGGCAAATATACAACACAATAAATGCAGCTTTCTAATCATTAATACGTCATTAAATGTATTCTTTTTAAATACAAGCATTGCTAGTACCTGAAGAGGCACTGGGGACTTTGCATTTTTATCCTGATAAGGGAAAACTTCAAACAAGCTTAATAGCTCTGGTGAAGTGACTCTCACACAGCAAGATTTCCTTTGATGGTCACCCAACTCTAGCTCAAGCCGTAAAAATACAGAAAGAAGTGACAGGTCAAAACCAAATGAAAGAGTCCAATATCATTTTATTGTTGGTAAAAAAAAAAGTAATCCAGAGAAAAAAAGCATCCAGAGAAAGATACAGTATCTCCTACAAGAACAAGAAACAGCACAAGGGACACATCACACTATGTCCCATGTGCTGATGTTTTTGATATTAGCCAAATTTGGGTATTACTGTAGAATTCTGGGCTTTACTTAACTATGTTAAAGTGGTTCTAAAGCATAAACATACTTTATGCATTCCTTGCATTAAGGAATAGCTCCTTACCCCCCTGCCCTCCTTTTACTTACCTGAGCCCTCTTTTGTTTTGTCTGCAGCTCTTCTTTCCCCTCACTTCAATGTCTCGCTGGCTTTGCTGGGGCACTTGGAGCCATTGGCTCCTGTTGCTGTCAATCAAAGCCAGTGATGGGGGGACGGGAGCGAGCCCACACAAGCTGCTTCTCATGAGGGCACTGGACAGAGAAGAGGAGCCAGGAGTGCCATCAGGGGACCCGAGAAGAGGTTTAGGGGGCGCTCTGTCATTCCATCTCACAGAGCAGGTAAGTATAAAGATAAACTTTAAATACCCCCCCCCCCCTATCACCTATACTAACTAACCGGTGGCTATACTTACCTTTTTTCAGGCCACTACAGATCAGGCTCCCCTGTATCAGAAGTGACTTCAGAGGGGAGAATGAAGCGCCAACAACATATGGGCCACAGTAACCCTATGGGTGGCGTCATTGCTCAGGCATAACCAGCCTTTGTTGGAGCACTCCCTCTTCTGCCCTGCACTGACTGACATGGGAAATCATGTGACTGGACCAGAGTGGCCTGAAAAGGGGTAAGTATAGACATCTTTCTTACACAGGTTAGTTAGCATAGGTAATAGGAAGAAGGAGGGGTAATATTTGTAAGCATAGCTAGGTAAAGCTTGGAATTCTACTTTACAGTGCTTGTAAACCTCAGACGTGAAATTTGAACAAAGCATATCCCTCCATAGTGTGTAGAGAAAAAAGGTGACGAAGAGGGAGTTCCAGCAAATTGACAGCCCCCGCTCTGTTGCTGTGTGAATGGGGGGTGTCCCTTCCTTCCAATAAGCAATTGGAGCTCTGCTCACTGAGCTCTGAAAAGTGTAACTTGAGCTCTGCCCCCTTTTTTCTGAACTCTCAGACAAGATGATAAATTCCAGACTTTGAACAGATGTAGAGAAGAGAATACTGCAGATTAATAGGTACAATTTATGAAGGAGGATTTGTTTCTTCTCTATGTATCACCTGAGGATAATCCCTTCACTAGGTATACAGTTGCAAGAAAAAGTATGTGAACCCCTTGGGATTACGTAGAGTTTTCCATGAATTGGGCATAAAATGTGCTCTGAACGTCATCTAAGTCACAACAATAGAAGAACACAGTCTGCTGAACATAATACTACACAAACATTAGATGTTGCCATGGTTTAATTGCACGTAACATGTAAACATTCACAGTGCAGGGGGGAAAAAGTATGTGATGCCCTAGCTTAATGACTTCTCCCAGAGCTAATTGGAGCCAGGAGTGAGCCAACCTTGACTCCAATCAGTGCAATGATATTGGATGTGTTGCTGACAACTGTCCTGCCCTTAAAAAACACACACCTGTTTTGGGTTTACTGGTTTCAAGAAGCACTGTCTGATGTGAACCATGCCTCGCAGAAAAGAGCTCTCAGAAGACCTACCATCAAGAATTGTTGACTTGCATGAAGCTGGAAAGGGTTACAAAAGTTTCTCCAAAAGCCTTGATGTTCATGTGTCCACGGTAAGACAGACTGTCTACAAATGGAGAAAGTTTAGCACTGTTGCTACTCTCCCTAGGCGTGGTCGTCCTGTAAAAATGACTGCAAGAGCACAGCGCAGAATGCTGCATGAGGTAAAGAAGAATCCCAGAGTGTCAGCTAAAGACCTACAGAAATCTCTGGCACATGCTAACATTTTTGCTGACACATCTACAATAAGGAAAACATGAAACAAGAATGGAGTACATGGGAGGACACCACGGAGGAAGCCATTGCTGTTCAAAAAGAATATTGCAGCATGTTTGAAGTTTGCAAAAGAGCACCTGGATGTTCCACAGCACTACTGGCAAAATATACTGTGGACAGATGAAACCAAGATTGAGTTGTTTGGGAAGAACACACAACACTATGTGTGGAGAAAAAAAGGCACAGCACACCAACATCAAAACCTCATCCCTACTGTGAAACATGGCGGAGGGAGCATCATGGTTTGGGGCTGCTTTGCTGCCTCAGGGCCTGGATGGATTGTTGTCATTGATGGGAAAATGAATTCCAGAGTTTATCAAGACATTTTGCAGGAAAACGTACGACCTTCTGTCCGCCAACTGAAGCTCCGCAGAGGATGGGTGATGCAACAGGACAATGACCCAAAGCATACAAGTCATTCAACAAAACAATGGCTGCAACAGCACAGAATACGCCTTCTGGAGTGGCCCAGTCAGAGTCCTGACCTCAACACAATTGAAATGCTGTGGCATGACCTTAAGAGAGCGATTCACACCAGACATCCCAAGAATATTGCTACACTGAAACAGTTTTGTGAAGAGGAGTGGTTCAAAATGACTCCAGATCGTTGTGCAGGTCTGATCTGCAACTACAGGAAACGTTTGGTTGAGGTTATTGCTGCCAAAAGAGGGTCAACCAGTTATTAAGTCCAAAGGTTCACATACTTTTTCCTCCCTGCACTGTGAATGTTTACATGTTATGTGCAATTAAACCATGGCAACATCTAATGTTTGTGTAGTATTATGTTCAGCAGACTGTGTTCTTCTATTGTTGTGACTTAGATGATGTTCAGAGCACATTTTATGCCCAATTCATGCAAAACTCCACGTAATCCCAAGGGGTTCACATACTTTTTCTTGCAACTGTATGTAAGGGTTTACGACTCTTAAGCATCTATCAGCAATTGAAATACTAATTTTGGATGCTTTGACCATTTCTTTTACAAAATACTGTAGTTAGAACCCACAAAGAGATAAAGATTTTGGTTCCTTAGCCGACAGGTCATAGAGTACATGAGTTCTGTCTGCAGGTAACCAGTAAATTGAAAAAAATAGGGAAAAAATACAAAGGAAAAGGGTTGCCATAGTTACAAGGGAAAATAATGTATATCTTTGTAGAATGAAAGAAAAGACAGTAGGGATTACTGGTTTATTATAAAGGAATGGTGTCTTAAGAACAAAGTCTTATTCTACAAAGGAAGATTTAAGACACAGCAGATAGTTATTACAGATGCCAGCACAGATCACGCATTGGGGTCCAAACAACCTTTTGAAGTTGGATCTATAATAATACTTGATTAAAGCAGTTTTGAGAAGTACTTTCACTTCTACACCTTCGAGAAGAAAGGACATGTTTTAAAGAAGGAGCAGAATAATATGATACATTTAATATTTGTTATCTGTCGCACAAAAGCTTAGGATAAGGGACCATTAAACTTTCAATATATATATTTTTTTACATGCTATTTCTTTTATATTTGTTCTAACAAAATATTCTTCTTTCTTGACCAGTGCACATTTGGCTGCTTCATGGAGAATGAAATATATACTGGAAGAAAAGTGGTAAGAAGGAGAGTATGAGGAGGAGATGGATGGAAGGGGCACACTGCATTGAAGATGGTAAGGAATGCTGAATAGGATGACAGTGCAGGGGAAAGAGACACAAGGGATGTGATAAGAGCAGGACTGAACTGACAACTCATGGGGCCCCCGGGCAATAGGGGATCATGGGGCCCCTGTGTCCTTGCCCAAACAAAAAAGCCTATGAAAAAGGTACAAGGGGCATCTCATGGGGCCCCCTACTGACCCCGGGCCCTCGGGCAGTGCCCGAGTTTCCAAATGGTCAGTCCGCCCCTGGATAAGAGAGAGATCATCAACTGGAAATGGGTGAAGCTAAGCAAACGTTGGGGAAAGGGACGAAATATTGGATAGAAATTAAAAAGAAATGGCAGGGTGGACTTGGTCTGGTGTATACCTTCTTTACAACTCTCCCCCCCCCCTTTTTTTTTTTCTTTCCTTCCTTTACTCTTTCTTCTCTCGACTTTCTTCTGTGTATTTTTTTTGTATTACTTACATTGGTACAATATTGGTCTGTATTACGCACCTCTGCTCAGGTTTCAAGAGTATAGTCTATAATACAAGGGTGCTTCTCCCCCTCAGGAGGATAAGAGGATGTTGTATTTGAACTGATTGTAGTGTTATTACCTCCACTCCCCCTGTTAACCCTCGTATCCCTTTTGAGGTACTATCTTTATGGCCACCTATGTATAACTTATTTCTGTAAACGTTTCATTTTGATCAATGCTTCAGTGTTTTTGTGCTGTTTTGTTATTTCAATAAAAGGATTAAAACAGAAAATGAGAAGAGCTTATTGTATGAAAGGGGCAGAACATGTGCATGTAATTTTACCTAAACCCAAAACTAAAATTGTAATATATTGTAGCTTACTAGTTCTTGGAGTGGTGGCCGCATTTGTTTTCTGCTTTTTTTCACCTGGCAATCCTATAAATAACACAATTCATGTCACATCACTCCCCCACTGAATCTATGGAGAGAGTCATAGTTGTCACCCTAGGCTACAGCCCTGATATAGACTACAAACGTTTGTATCTCTTCATGTCCATTACATGGGTGGTGGGTGAATTGGTAGGTTACAGAAGGTAGCTAGAAAGGAAGAGATTATTTGGTGCAATTCACAGGAATTGACACGAGCGCTGCATTTTAGCAAGATCAGCTGGTATTTTCTGTGTTTGCTGGAAATGCTGTTAGCATGAAAAAAAGAAAACAAATGCAACCACCACATCAATAACTGTAGCTGTATTATAAGCACATTGAATAGAAGGCCACATTGAAAGGGAATTTAGTATCAGGGTGGTAAGGGAGAGCACATTGGGAAACTATACTGGATGGATGGGGGAGGGAGAGGGAGGGAGCATCAGATGGCAGTAACGGAAGAAGTGCACATCAGATAGAAAGGAATAATGGAAACCTTGGAACCCAACGTGGAGAGTAAATCCTCCATTCCAAATTCAATAAATATTTAAAGTATAGACACCAACGATGAGCAGTGGCCCATAACAACCAGATCATCAGAGTATCCTGTAATCAGAGCAATGAAAAGTGTTTGAAATAAAAAAGTGTATGTAAACCCAAGAGCAAAAATGTAATATAATGCAGTATATCAGTCCTTACACCATCTGTGTACAGAACGCCTCCAGGTAGACATATTGCATTGAATTTTAGAGAATATTACAGCACTGCAGATTCAAAATGAAAGCTAATTTTAATAACATTCAATTACAGTGGGCTCCATTCATAAAGCGTTATTTTCCTCTTTAACCGCTTCCCGTCCGCCCTATAGCAGAAGAACTGCTACAGGGCGGCACGGGGGCGCAAAAGCACATATATATACGTGATTTCACAGTTCTGGGTAGGGGGCGCGTGCGTGCGCTCTACCTGTGCTGCCATTCATGGCCTCGGCTGTCAATCACAGGGTTCTGGCCGGTGATTACTCGCCAGCACCCTGTGATTGCCGAGTATCTCCGACGGGGGGGGGGTGAACTGTTTGTAAACAATACAGTTCTCTCCCCTATCAGCTCCTGCACACTGCTTTGTATGGCTCTGCATGGGGTGAAAATAAGTTTAACTTACTACATACAATGGGGTGGATTTACTAAATGAATGGGGTTGATTCACTAAAGGCACATAGACTGAGCACTTTGCATGTGCATTTGCTCCAGAGCTTAAAAAATGAGGGGGAGTTCTGCTGACTTCCATCATCCAATCATGTGCAAGCAAAAATACTCTTTTTCTTTCCTTGCAAGTGATTATGTATTCTTTGTAAAGTGATGCTCATGTACTAATCTCTGGACCAACTTGCAAATTTCACAGTCTATTTGCCCTAAAGTAGAATTATACACAACACATTTTTTTCCATTTTGGATAAAGTAAGAGAGGGTTATAACCCCTGTCAGTTTTTTTTTCCATCTGTATCCCCATTGGAAGATTACTTTTCTGGGGACAACCCAAAATTTGTGATTTTCACTTTCAATGACAATGGTAAACCGGACATTTAGTGAGGGTGAATCTCCATAATGGGGACGCAGAGATCAATGAAATCCTGACAGGTGCTGTAATCCACCTTCACTCTATCCAAAAGTTAAAAAAAAAATAAATTGTTATTCTTTAACCACTTGCCAACCGTGCTATAGCTGAATGACGGCTACAGCTCGGTTGTCCAGTTCTGGAAGGGCGTCATATGACGTCCTCCCAAAACGCGTCCTCCTGTGCGCCCCCAGCGGTGCTCACTCAGAAATCTCCATGATCGCTGTGTCCTACTGACACAGCTGATCACGTGATGAGGTAAAAGGCCAATCAGATCCAATGACACAGCAGATCACCAAGTAAATACAGTTGCCAGTTATTGGCTGCACTTTCCTCACGTTGTCACAGCGTGAGGAAAGTACTGCCGATAACCGGCAACTGTCACAGAGCAGACCGGCACTGATTATCAGGGCACTGATGATCAGTGCCCACCAATGCCACCCATCAGTGTTGCCCAGCAGTGCCGTCAGTGCCAACTGCCAGAGGCGCCTATGAGTGTTGCCCATCAGTGCACATCATTGCTGCATATCAGTGCCGCCTCATCAATGCCCACCAGTCCCGCCTCATCAGTGCCACCTCATCAGTGCAGCCTATCAGTGCTGTCTATCCATGCCACCTCATCAGTGCTGCCTATCAGTGCTGTGTATCAGTGCAGCCTCATCAACGCACATCAGTGAAGGAGAAAAATTACCCGTTTGTCAACTGTTATAATAGAAACAAAGAAAAACTTTTTTTTTTTGCTCTTTTTTTTTTGTTTATAGCGCAAAAAATAAAACACCAAGGCGATTAAATACCACCAAAAGTAAACTCTGTGTGAAAAAAATTTCATATGGGTACAGTGTTGCATGACCGCGGAATTGTCATTCAAAGTGTAAGAGCGCTGAAAGCTGAAAATTGGCCTGGGCACAAAGGGGGTAATAGTGCCCAGTAGGCAAGTGGTTAAATAAATCAACCCCATTGATTTCCATATTTCCATATTTAGGTTTCTATAATAGGCAGAAACTACTCAAAATTGCCTATTACAATTTTTCCAATTCTTGCTTTTCTGGACCACTAATTGTTTACTGCATGCATTTCATTATTTAATTCCTTCTGTGAATTCACCTTTTATGCAGTATTTACTGAGCATTTTGAGTGTTTTGCAGTAAATACTGCAAAGCGAAATAGTGAATTTTACAGTTTCTGGATCACATTCAATATTTAGGCAAAATTTGTCCAGACACCTAAATATCGCATGTGATCTGCTTTGGTGAATGGAGTCTACTATGACTTGTGTTGCAGTTGTATACACTCTTTTTTTTCCCCACAAAAGTGAAGTTACCCTTTAACAAAAATATCATAGAACTGAGAATATTCAGCAGCAGATAAATCAAACCTCTAGCCAATTTCACAATATTTTTTTAGCTAGGGCAATGAAGGGTTGTAATTTAATTTATGTCAGGTTTTCATCTATGTCTGTGACCCATTTATGTATTTAAGCAGAAAACCACAGACAGCAATATATACATTGTTCTACCTTTTCCTCACTGATCTAAAATGTTTTTATTATATATTTATATACTGCATGTGTGTGTATATATATATATATATATATATATATATACACACATAACACACACTGTATATATATATATTTTTTCTTTTAATATGTGTATGTCACTGGAAATGTAAAACATTTTGAGAATGGAGTCCTGGAGTATTATGTGCACAGCATGGTTGAGGCAATTGGGTGGAGCTGGGAAAGCAGATGGAGAGTTTTCAAAAAAAGTTATAAGCTGCTTTCACACTAGCAGCCGCGTCTATTACCCTCCTGAAAAGTGGATTGCATTTCAGATGGCGGGTAAAGGTGGTTTGCAGGCGTTCAGGAGGCAATATTGCTACCTTCTGCTGCCTGTCTTTTTGGCCTATATTTTTGGGCTCATGGTCGAAGTCCCATTCACTAACATAAGAGAACTCGCAGGTGGTACTGCCTGTCAAACTTGGCATGTTCTATTAAAATTGCAACGGCGATATGTGCGAACAACACCATGTTCACTTGTATGTGGGAAGTCAGGGGGGGGGGGGTGTACGGGACAGAGAAAACCATGGATCAACAGACTGTTTTTACTGCTGAACCCCCCCCTACCGGAAGCCTGTTTGAAATGAGCCATAGGTTGCAAGAGATCAGATTAAGCTAATACCACAAACAAACTGAACGCAGAAATATATATTGCGGGTGGGTGAAAAAAAGGTATGTTTCTACAAATAGTAACTCCAAGGAACATCCTGTGCTGACCAAAATATATATATATAGATACATATATATATATATATATATATATATATATACTCAGCACGTTCTATAAAAAGTGACTAGGGTAAGTGATGCTACCAAAATTCTTGCAGCAGCAAGCAGCAGCAGTTTTATAGCATATAGGCCTCTTGCACACTACTACCTAAAAACGCTCAGTTTTCTGGCATACAGGTGTTTCTTTTTTTACTGATCTAAATGCAGCCCATTGTTTTCAATGTGCCTGTACACACACATAAACATGAACTGCGTATAGATCAGTAAAAAAAATAAAATAATACAGAAATCTGAGTTGCCGGTCAATATTTTTGCATGTATACGTGCAAATACGCACAAATCCACACATATGCCACACTTCCTTCATTAAAATAAAGCTAGAATGAATACCATCGTTACCGACAGATTAGACACTTTTTTAACTCACACTTTGGCCTTATACCATCTTCTCCGATTTCCTTTTTTGAACGTATCAGCCGAGACTCTCCTAGGGGTAGGGGTCTTATTTCTGATCTGTATCACCAATCGTTGGTCTGTCTTTTTCATACACCCCCCCTATATAGACAAAAATGGGAGGAGGATAGTGGTATCACTTTTTCAGATGAAGACTGGGATTCCATGGTGGACAACATATGTAAGTGTTCTCGGTCTCTTTCTGTTCGTGAGACGGCCCTTAAGGTTTTAACCAGATGGTATTATACCCCATCAAGACTACATGTAATGTTCCCACAAACATCCCCTTTATGTTTCCGGGGCTGTGACCTCCCAGGTATTTTGGTTCATATATTTTGGGATTGCCCAACCTTATCTATGATTTGGTGCAAGATATCGGAGGTGGCTACCTCACTGGTGGGTACCCCGGTACGATTGTCTTTACAGACCTGTCTCTTGGGGGCTCATATCCCGGGGGTCTCTGATGTTATTATGAGATTGATACATACTATATGAATTGCCACTTTATGGTCTATTGCCTTACACTGGAAATCCAATTCTGTACCCTTGGCCTCTGTTTTACACAGAGTTGATGCTGTAATGCTCATGGAACGTATTCATTATACCCTACTGGATAAGATGCACTTATTTGATAAAAAATGGGAGTCATGGAAGGATTATAGACATTTATTGTATGATTAACAACATTCCCAATGAAAGTTGACTGGCATATATTGTTGACAGATGTATCATACAACCTACTTTATCATCTACGTATTTCATGCACTTGCAACCTACTCTTTTCTTTTCCTTCTTTTTCTTACATTAATATACTTTTCTAAATTGTACTTTTCAAAAGTGCCTTGTTTTTGCTGTAACTATCATTCGAAAATGTACTGTTGTTTTACAGTCTACTCTTGTACAATAAAACCGTTTGTAAACAAAAATAAAGCTAGAATTTCCTATAAATTTCTACACTTGTGTGTGCAAGCTGATAAATATACAGCCCATCCTAGAGTTTTTTTCTGCTTGGAATGTCTGATGCTCATACATCAGTACAGTGTGCAAGAGGCCTACAGGTTTGTATCATATAAAACATGCAGATAATGCTGCTAACCAGATGTAGAAATATCTGTGGATGTGTTGAGATGGGAATGCGGGTAATATCATGCATGCATGACAAGAGAAGGCAGTTCTGGTTTCCTTATTATGGAAATACTGAACACGCCAGGCAGGTAAATAGATGGAAATAACAAACTGATTTCCGAGAAGAGGACAATGAAGAAGTGACAAACATTTCACAGGTCACTTTACATTTACAGAAACGAATGGATAATTGTATTTATATGAGAGCTTTGTGTAGCCTAGCGAGTTATACTGCATTGTGATGAATGGCTCAGTCCTGGACTGAATTAAATTAACGTATCACAAATATTTTATCCTCCAACAATATGTAAATATATACTATATTAAAGCCTGACTGATTATTGTAATGCGCGGTGTTAAATATAGTAACACTTCTAATTCTTTTTATCTGGCTGGACCAACAAAAATTCTATTTGCATCTAATTTAATTCGAACAATTTATGACCTGCCCTTTATAATAACCAATCCAGTTCTGAAGTTCCCCTTTGCTCCTTTTTTTTTAGCTAGAACAACTTTTTCTTAATCACTTATTATGGTAAGATAAATAAGAGGTGAGGCCTATTTCTAAATATTGGAAAAAAGAAAAATTCTTTAAAAACTGGATACTTATTCATATCTTTCAGTGAAATGTACTTTATTCTCTAGAAAAATTAATTATATGAAATGTATTTGCTAGGGATACAACTGCAAATTCAATGTAATGCAATTGTGGAGAAGTAGTTAAAGTGACACTAAAAAAATCTATATGTATTCTTAACTTTAAAAAATGTTCCTTCCATTGCTCTCTGTCTCCTCCAAATTCTTTTTTTTGCCGCTGTGATATGTCTTCCTGTTACAGGGTGGCTATGTTCATTCTCCATGTTCTTGCTGTATGTAGGAATATAGCCACCCTTCCTTGCTTGCTTCTGAGATGGACTAGGGGCTATGGACTGTGGGATTTGTAGTGTGCATAGAGAAGTGCACATAACCGCAACTGACGTGTACTGCTTGTTCCAAACAAACAGAAGTGAGGGAGAAAAGGAAAGATTTAGGAACTAGTGGAAGACATTACAAGGAGGCAGAAAACACAGCTAGAAACAATTTAATTAAAAATAGATTACAGGGCCATTAAAGTGTAACTACACTGCATCATAGAGCCACAAACTAAAAATGCTGTTTGATTCATTTTTAATATTCAAAGCAAACTCACCGAAGTCTCCATGCTTTGTTTTGCTGAGAAAGCACTTTGACAAATACACCCTAGTATTTGTCTGTGATCATCATGAGTAAGGGCAGATAACATTCCTTCCTTTCTTCCAGGCAGGATGGTGTGCTTAGCTGAAACGTGTTGACCCTTGGGGACGCATGCGAACACTGAAATTATTTTCTGTACTTTCTGTACTGTATTTTCTATACTGATATGGACTGGGTAATGTGTTAGGAACATAAGGATGCCTCATTGTTTGATGGAAATGAAAATGATCAACCTACAGAGTACTGAAATCAAAAACACCCTGAAAATCAAATGAAAAAATGATGCACCAGGCTAGTGCATTTTGCTGAAATCTCATTGCAGCAACTCAAAACGGTATTCAGTAGTTTGTTTGGTCCCCACGTGCTTGTATGCATACCTGACAACGTTGGGGCATGCTCCTAATGAGATAAATGGATGGTGTCCTGGGGTATTTCCTCCCAAATCTGGACCAGGGCATCACTGAGCTCCTGCACAGTCTGAGGTGCAACCTGGTGGCATTGGATGGACTGAAACATGATATCCCAGAGGTGTTCTATTGGATTTAGGTCAGGCAAGCGTGGGGGGCCATTCAATGGTATCAATTCCTTCATCCTCCAGAAACTGCCTGCATACTCTTGCCACATGAGGCTGGACATTGTCGTGAACCTGGAGGAACCCAGAACCCACTGCACCAGTGTAGCATCTGACAATGGGTCCAAGGATTTCATCCCGATACCTAATGTCAGTCAGGGTGCCATTGTCTAGCCTGTAGAGGTCTGTGTGTCCCTCCATGGATATTAATAATAATAAATAATCACCCTAAATCCCAAATTCCTGTATAAGCACACTTCACCCCTTCCCTTAGAGGTGTACAAAATATACAAATAATATGCTCAGTGATAAAATAATAACAATGACCCTTTCCTCCAATCTGTGAGTATAATAAAGTCCCGAAGATAAATCAAAAGTCCATAATCAAATACCAGAAATTATTTTAAAAAAATCAAATATCCCTTCAAAAATAAATAAATCAAAAGTGTCCAAAGATTGTGATAATCTCCTCAGCCTCTTGCAGCAACTTGATTTACCTCAAACAAAACAAAAATAAAAAACCACATAGTGCATTATCCTTAATAAATACAAATTATATAAAAAAAAACCATCCAGTGATATTTCACCCAAGTGAAAAAGGTGTAAACAACAAAAACATGTGCCAATACACTATGTATAGTGAAAAACCGTGCAAGTGAATCACTCTTTTTTTGTGCTTATAAACACACGCCACAGAGTCCACTTCTACTAAAGTAAGGAGTGAATACCCTTACCAATATTTAAATCACTTTATGCCTTAGTAACAATCCCCAAGAAGACTGTATGATGGGATGAGTTATTTTCGGCCAATATCCTCACATTTCACTTCCACCTCATAGTACCATGTGGATCCATCCACACTAGTATTTCAGACCGGTCTCCACCATATCCGCCATCCAGATACCCATGTATGAAACAAATGATAGTGTAATACCGCCACACACTCAAATTCAAAAGCTTTAATGGTACTGCTTACAGTGTTAAAATCTTTCATGACATATATGGAAAAACCTTTTTGCCGTCACCAATCCAGGAGAGTCCGAACCGCTTCTCACAGTCACTATTCCCCTCTTCAAGATGGCCGCCGCTCCACTTCCGGTTCCTCGTTTGCGTCTGACGTCACTTCCCACTGACGCGTTTCGTCATTGGACGTAATCATAAAGGGGGCCCTCCATATCCCTCCATGGATATGCCTCCCCAGATCATCACTGACCCACCACCAAAACGGTCATGCTGAACGATGTAACAGGCAGCATAACATTCTCCATGGCGTCTCCAGACCCTTTAACATCTGTCACATGTGCTTAGGGTGAACCTGCACAAAGGAGCAGATACTAGTCCTACCTATGGGTTAAGGACCAAATACGGCCCTCTCCAGCTCTCCTAGAGTAACTGCCTGTCTCCTGGAATCTCCTCCATGCTCTTGAGACTGTGCTGGGAGACACAGCAAACCTTCTGGTAATGACACGTATTGATGTGCCATCCTGGAGGAGTTGAACTTCCTGTGCAACCTCTGTAGGGTCCAGGTATCACCGTATGCTACCAGTAGTGACACTGAGCCTAGCCAAATGCAAAACTAGTGAAAAACAGTCAGAAAAGATGAGTAGGGAAATAAATATCAGTGGCCTCCACCTGTAAAACCATTCCTGTTTTGGGGGTTATCTCAGTGTTGCCCATTTAGTGCACCTGTTGTTAATTTCATTAACACCCAAGCAGCTGAAACTGATTAACAACTCCCTCTGCTACCTTACTGAGCAGATCAATATCCCAGAAGTTTAGTTGACTTGATGCTATATTCTGATTAAAAAGTGTTCCTTTAATTTATTTGAGCAGTGTATTTTTTATTTAATGTCGTTTGTATTGTGTGAGTTTCCTGGAAGCACATATAAAGTCCTTTCATATATGTCTAGTACTTAGTTGAAAAAACCCATCCTTCCCTCCTCAAGCCTCCTGGGATGTAGGACATCAGTTTCCTAGGCTTTGAAACCTGGAAAGAACCGAAGATATACTTCACTCTCTCAGTCAACACTGACTATTTTGAATCCTTATGCTGCCAGCATTAGTTAATAGAAAGTATATCCTATTTACTTGTTTGAAACTTTTTTTTAAATATTTCTTTAGTTACTTCCTTGTTTCCATGCCTAGGCAAATGATGTCATACATCCCAGGAGTCTTCAGGAGGGGAGGAGGAGCTTTCTCAGCTAACCACACCCTCCTGCCTGTAAGCCCGAACTCGGGGCAGATGGAATCCAGGAAGTAATTGCTACATGAATCATCTGCCCTTACTCAAGATGGCCATGGCTAAAAATGCTAGCGGATGATTTCTCAGCAAAATAAAGCATGAAGACATGGGTGGATGGGTGAGTTTACTTTGAATGTTAGAAACAAATTAAATTGTGTTTTTAGTTTGTGGCAGATACATTGTAGGTCCACATTAAGTAGTGAATGTACACAGATGATTTTTGGAAAATAAGGATATGGCTTAGTGTCACTTTAAATTTCTCAATAGCAATAACATATCACTCTTGTAGTCCTTTACTCAGATCAGATATTTATTGATATAACTGTTCCAGTCCCTCTAAACTTTATTTTACATGGTTGCCTTCACCTATTCTGTTTATCCAGTGAAACTTCAAAGTAAATAATTGCAAGCCTGTCACCCTGTATATCAGCAGGCATATGGTGACAGTTCTCTGAAAACAGATGGGATCTCTTCTTCATTTACACACCTTGACCCAATCTCTGAGCAGTGCCAGCCGTGAATTCTTTATGGCTTAGTGGCCTCTTCGAATCTGTAAATTTAGTAATGCTTGGTACTGCAAAACTGTGAACAATCTAGATTTTATCGCACTTTCTATGTTTTCCCATCTAGCACTTAATAAAGTATGTCAGCAGTTTTTACTTTCAATTATGTCTCAAGATGAAGAGGAATAATTCTCTTCCCAGAACATCTGACTGCATCAATTAAGGTGGTCAGAAGGTTATCTTGTTGATGTAATCTCAATTCTTATCAGTTTAGGAAGTTTAATTCTGCCTCTTCATTTCTTGACTTTATTTGTTATCCTTGAGGGATTGTGATTACACATATTTTACTGGGTACACTAAAATAGCTGGAAGACACTTCTTTTTTTAAAATGAAAAATTAAACAGAGACACGAGTCAATAAAAGAAAAGCCTTTTAATACAGTCTACCCTGTCCTATATGGTGACTTTTTTTCACTGTCTAATTTTTTAATCCTTTAGTAATTTCTCTGAAAAACTGACACCTACCTCACCCAACATCACTGCACAGGGCTAAACCGACACAAGAGGAGCGATGCGTGCTGCTTCAGGGGGTTGTGGGGCTATGCAGATTACATTGTAATCGCGCCTCTCCTGGTGTAAACTGCAGGGCTTGGCTCTCAGTTTAAATGCTGGGTCCTGCCCTGTGTGTCAGGTTTGCTTATAATGGCTACAGTATGAATGAAAGCTGTAAGCAACCATTACAGGCCTTATTCATAAACACATCATAAGAATATTGTTACAATATATTTATGTTTTCAGGTTGTATGTATAAGCAGCACTTGCAGGTTTCATTTATAAATACATTGTAACAGTATTGTTATGATACTTTACATTTTTGTAAGTGCTTATGAGCACTGATCTATACAATTTATTTTAATTCAACCCTTTAATAAAGTTTAGATATCCCTAATTAGGATTTATTAATGATCTTATCTATTTCTTCATTTTATTTTTTTTTTTTTACTTTTTCTACCACAAAAATACACAGAAATTGTGCAAAAGGGATCTCAGTTGATTTGCACCGAACTTCACACGTTGTATCAGAAACATCATTAGTGTCTCCACAAAAAAATCACTTACAGTTGTGTTCAAAATAATAGCAGTGTGTTGAAAAAAGTGAATAAAGCTCAAAATCCTTCTAATAGCTTTTATTTCCATACACACAAATGCATTGGGAACACTACACATTCTATTCCAAATCAAAACGTGAAGAAAAATATATCACAATTGTGTTGTTCCTCTAAAAAAATTGAAGAAAAGTGAATATTAGACTTCAAAAAAATAGCAGTGTTTGTTTTCTTCTTTACAAACTCAAACATTCACTATATAAACTGAAAAATGTTTGTAGATTTTGCTTTCCTTTGAATCACTTAATTAATATTTAGTTGTATAAGCACTGTTTCTGAGAACTGCTATACATCTGTGTTGCATGGAGTCAACCAACTTCTGGCACCTGTGAACAGGTATTCCAGTCCAGGATGATTGGACTACATTCCACAGTTCTTCTCTATTTCTTGCTTTTGCCTCAGAAACTGCATTTTTGATGTCACCCCACAAGTTTTCTATTGGATTAAGATCCGGGGATTGGGCCACTCCATAACGTCAATCTTGTTGGTCTGGAACCAAGATGTTGCACGTTTACTGGTGTGTTTGGGATCGTTGTCTTGTTGGAACACCCATTTCAAGGGCATTTCCTCTTCAGCATAAGGCAGCATGACCTCTTCAAGTATTCTGATGTATTCAAACTGATCCATGATCCCTGGTATGCGATAAATAGGCCCAACACCGTAGTATGAGAAACATCCACATATCATGATGCTTGCGCAATCACGCTTCACTGTCTTCACATTGTACTGTGGCTTCTTGCGGGGGCTTCTTGCAGATAGCTTGGCTTCACATAGGCGTCTTCTAATTGTAACAGTACTCACAGGGAACTTTACACCTTCTTTGATCTTCCTGAAGCTGATTGTTGGCTGGGTCCTTGCCATTTTGGCTATTCTTCTATCCATTCGAATGGTAGTTTTTCGCTTTCTTCCACGTCTTTCAGGTTTTGGTTGCCATTTTAAAGCATTTGTGATAATTTTAGCTGAGCAGCCTATCATTTTCTGCACTTCTTTATATGTTTTCCCCTCTCAGATCAACTTTTTAATCAAGGTACGCTGTTCTTCTGAACAATGTCTGGAACGACCCATTTTCCTCAGAATTTCAGAGAGAAATGCACTGTAACCAGCATGTACAACATTTGCTGCCTTCCTTCCTTAAATAAGGGCAATAATTGCCACCTGTTTTTCAAAGAATGAATGACCTCACTAATAGAACTCCACACTGCTATTATTTTGAACATGCCCCTTTCAATTAGTGATTCAATTACACAGAATCAGCAGCATGCATGTCATGACTGTTGGGTCTGTTGGATTTCTATTACTCTACTACACCTGCTAGTAAATTATTTGCCATGTAGAAATATCATTTCCACCAAAAACAGTGATTGATCAGGTTAGTGATGTCTGACTGCTATTATTTTGAACACAACTGTATAATGACTTATAAACTACATTAGTTTCCAGATGGTAGAAGAAATTTTGTTTAATATAATGTTTAAAAAAATACTTTTAGCACAATGCAACAACCTCATCTTGCCTTCTCCCCTAACTGGTCAGTTTTCTGTAGTACAAAAAATGGCAACCCTAGGGCCAGTGTACGGCAGCTCTCCTTTCTGTATAGATCACAGGTTTGGCCACTGTTGGCTTGAAAACAAGAGGGGAGGGGAGGTGTGGGAGATACACTTTTCGTATCCTCGCTTTGGCTATCAGAAAACCTTCTCTGATCACTGCTTAGGATGTACCATAATAATAGCAGTAGCATGGATGTCACCAGATCAGACTACAGCATTCTTTCTCAACCTTTTCACACAGAGAACCCCTTAAAATAACTTTCTGGTCTCTGGAACCCATATTAAGAATTACTATATCTATAATGCATTGGAAAGAATTCCCCCCTTGCAGATAGCTAAAAAGATCATTGGTGTCTTTTTTTTTTTTTTTTTTTTTAATTTAAATATTTATTAAATTTTTCATATTAATACAAAAACTCAAAAAGGGAAGTAATTCTCATACAGATAGACATTTATAACATTTCTGCCTTTCCCTTACTAAAAACTCTTTTCTTTCCCATCCCACTACCCCTTCTTCCCACCCCTCCTCCCCCTCTGCAGACTCTAACCCATTCTATTCTCTTGAGGCTTTTTAATTTTTTGTTAACATCCTAGTTCATGTTTTCCTATATTTCTCTTTCATTCCTGCTCTTTCCCACTTTTCCCATCTCCTGAGATAAACTCTCATTCTATCTTCCTGCATATGATATGATCTTTCCATTCTACCTATCTGGTTTACTCTGTTAATCCAGTCCACCTCCTTCGGTACCTCGACTCTCCGCCAAAACTTGGGTATCAACCCTTTCGCCGCATTCAAGAAGTACCAAATACCTGAATCTTTATATTTATTTACAGATGTCTCCACATTGTGTAGAAGACACGTCGTTGGGTCTACTCCTATGTCAATTTCCGTTATTTCTTTAATCAACTTGACTATTGTCTTCCAAAAAGCCTGGATTTTCGGACATTCCCACCATATGTGAAACACCGTGCCTATATCTCCACATCCTCTCCAACACATATTTGAACTTTCCCCATTCATCTTGTGTTCTACACTCGGTGTGATGTGCCATCGTGTCACGCACTTATAATTAACCTCCACCTCTCTCATACTAACATTATCGTGTATCAATCTAAACATCTTTCTCTGTCTATCTTCATCAAACCCAACTCCCATATCTCTTTCCCATTTTGTCATAAAGTTTAACTTTGTGTTTGTGTCTAATTCTATGAGTATTCTATACACTTTTGAAATACCGTGTTTCCCATCCCTTCGTGTCTCCAACAACCTTTCAAACATATTCCACTCCTGTTTTATTCTCAAAGGTTTCGGTAGTTTTCCAATAAAACTTTTCAATTGATGGTATTTCCACTCATCCATTCTAATAAAAATGTCTCCCTTCTTCTCTATTAACTCTTTAAGTGGTCTCAATTCTCCCTCCACCAATACATCTCTCAGTTGGGTATCCTCCTTTCTAAACCATCTCCCCGATATCTTGTTCTTTCCCGGAGGAAAGTACTCAGAATTCGTGAGAGGCATTAATATTGAATTAAATTCCCATTTCATATTTTTATGTAAATTGTCCCATACTCTAAAAACATTTAAAGTGTAAATACTTGTGGTTTCTTTAGTTCCCCTGAACTGTGGTGGGACCCATATCATCTGACTCAATCTAATGCCACTAAGATCATTTTCAATTGTTACCCAACTTTTCCCCTTATGGTTAAATGTCCAGTCATATATTCTTGCCAAAACCACTGCTTTATAGTATCTCTTGACATCTGGTAAACCCAATCCCCCTTTCTCTTTAGTCCTACTCAATGTTTCATATGCTATTCTAGGTTTTTTATTCTTCCATATGTATCTTGTTAACATTTTTTTCATTATCTTAAAGAAGGCTTCTGGAATTTTAATTGGTACCATTTGAAATCTATACAGTATTTTAGGCATAATTACCATTTTGACTAAGTTTATACGTCCTATCCAGGATGGATTTCCTCCTTCTAGTCTTTTTAAATCTTCCCTGATCTCATTTATCAATGAGATATAGTTTAATCTATACAAATGCTTAGATGAGGTAGTGAGTTTTATTCCTAGGTATTTTATCTCTTTTTCTCTCCATATAAAGGGGAATTCTTTTTGTAATTTTTCTTTTTCGTTCTTTGATATATTAATATTCAGAATCTCTGTTTTCGTTGGATTAATTTTTAAATTTGATAGTTCACCGTACTCCTTCAGAATCTTCATTATATTTGGGAGAGTTATTCGGGGATTCCCCACGTAGAACAATAAGTCGTCCGCAAAGGCCGCTACTCTATGTTCTATGGATTCTATCTGAATTCCCTTTACCGATCCGCTGTTTCTTATTATTGACAACAGAGGTTCGAGTGACAATACATACAGCAGGGGGGACAGAGGACAGCCCTGTCTTGTACCATTTGACATTCCAATGGGTTCTGATCTCTCCCCATTTACCGTGATGATTGCAGTAGGCTCCCTATATAGTTTACTTATCCACTCTCGCATTCTATCTCCTATCCCCAGCACTTTTAAGTTATCCATCATAAAGCCCCAGTCCACTCTATCAAATGCCTTCTCCGCATCAATTGACAAGAGCACCACCGGGGCTTTCCCTCTTCTACTCTTCTGAATAAGCATCAGGGTTCTCAAGCCGTTATCTCTACCTTCTCTCCCCGGTACAAAGCCCACCTGATCTCCGTGGATCCATTCAGGCATCAGATCTCTCAACCTGTTTGCTAACACCTTTGCATACAATTTAGTGTCTGTGTTCAATAGTGAGATAGGTCTATAGCTGGAGCACTGCGATGGGTCCTTTCCCTCCTTGTGAATAAGTACTACATGTGCCTGTAGGGATTCTCTCCTCACTTCCATCCCACCTCCCAGAGCATTCATATATTTCTCCAGCATGGGTAACAATACTTCACTAAATTTCTTATAGTACCTAACTGTATAGCCATCCGGACCTGGACTTTTTCCCCTCCTGTACTTCTTAATGCTATTTTAATTTCTTCCTGGGAGATTTCTGCGTCTAGGGAGTTCAACTGTGCTTCACTTAGTTTTGGTAATCCCGCATTTTTTAAGTATGTCTTCTTTTTTTCCTTCATTCCCTCTTGGGCTTCTTTTAGAGGGTCTTGGGGGCTAATATTATATAACTTTTTGTAATACTCCGTAAACACTTTAATAATCTCTTTATTTGAGTGGACCAGCTCCCCCTTTGAACTTTTTATCTTTTCTATATAATTCCTATTTTTCTTTTTATTCAAAGCTCTCATTAGATATCTTCCTGGTCTGTCTCCCCATCTATACCTCTCGTTCAAAACCCTGTTGTATACTCTTCTCTTCTCCTCATCCATCAACCTCTCTAGCTCCTCTTTTTTATCCAGTAAGTTCTGTCTCGTATCTTTTGTTATTTTCTTCTTATGGATCTGCTCCAAGTCCAATATTTCTTTTAAGAGCCCACTGACCCTCTCTCTTCTTTCCTTTTTCTTCCTTGCTCCAGCCGCAATCAAGATTCCTCTTATGAATACCTTATGACTTTCCCAGACTGTAGCTATCGATACTTCCTCTGTTTCGTTCTCCTTAAAGTATACCTTAATCTCTTTCTCAATTTTCTGAACTATATCCTCATCCAGTAGAAGAACCTCATTTAACCTCCACCCTAATCCTCCCGTCCACCTTCTTCCCCATCTCAACTTCATCGCGACCGGAGCATGATCCGAGAACGTCCTTGTCTCTATGTCAATTTTTACCAGATGATCTATTAGTTGATGTTCTATTAAGATGTAATCCAACCTCGAGTAAGTCTCATGTGTATTAGAGAAGAAGGTATAGTCTCTGTCTTTCATATGCATTATTCTCCAGGTATCCACCAGTTGATATTCATGCATCACTTTTTTCAAAGCTCTCAGAGACCTACTCCCCTCTCTTTGCACAGGAGAGGTATTATCCTTTTGTGGGTCCATACAAAAGTTTAGGTCACCAGCTACTATCAAGCGCCCTTTTTTAAAGTCCATTAATTTTTTCAACAAGCCCTTCATATACTTCTCCGAGTTTTTATTGGGACAATATATATTGGCTAAAGTACACTCAATCCCCTGAAGTCTACCTTTTAAAAATAAGAACCTCCCCTCCGGGTCGGTTCTTCTATCCTCCAACTCAAATCTCATGCTCTTTGCCAAACCTATTGCAACCCCTTTTGCTCTTTTAATTGGAGAATCTGCATAGTACCATGTTGGATAGTATTTGGATTTCAATTTCACGTTTGCCTCTATCTCAAAATGCGTCTCCTGTAAAAATACCACTGACGTAGCCCTGTGATGTAACTCGTTAAACAACCTAAATCTCTTCCCTGGACAACTCAGCCCGTTCACATTATAGGTTATAAACTGTAATTCTTCCATCTTTCCCAATTAAGTCCATCTCTCTTTCAGATTGCCTCTTCCTCTTTATCCCTTCTGTCCTGCAGAGTATTGACCCAATACCTCCTCCCCTCCCTTCCTCCCATCCAACTCTCATCCCCCCCCCCTCCCTCCCTCCCCCCTCTCCCACCACCCCTCCCATCCTCCCCTCCCTTTCCCCTACCCGTTTTTAGGCCTATAAACTGCCTACAAATCATTTGTGGATCTATTTCCACCATTGATTTAAAATTTGGGGAGTCAGCTCCGCCTATGTACGGTTCACCTCTCCTCCAGCCGCCCCGATTCCCTCTCTCTGTCATCTAGATTCAACAAGAGTCTTTACTCTTTACCTCCCTGCCTTAATCGGAGCCTCCAAGCAGGTCTCAGCATCTGGAGGGGGAAGGCCAGAGGCGAGAGAGAGAAGTAAGAGGAAAAAAAAAAAAAAATTCATTTTCCACTTAATTCTCCCTCCCCTCCCCCTCCACCCCCGGGGCCTCCCTCAGCCCGACCTGTTGCCAGTCCTCTTTTCTTATAACATTTATGTTTCCTATATCTTCTTTTTCTTCTTCCCACCCAGGTATCTCCATTCTTTGCAAGTCCAGTCTATCACAGAAATCTCTTAATTCATCCGGAAATCTCAAATACGCTGTGACCCCATTTTTCCAGCCAATCAGAAATGCTGAGGTACCCCATCTATACTGTACATTCTGTTTTCTCATTTGCTCCAACAGGGGTTTCAGGGATCTCCTTCTCCTTAGGGTCTCTACTGTTAAGTCCGCATAGATTTGGATAGTCAAGTCTCCACACTTAATTAATGATCTTCCCTTGGTCTTCTTCCAGATCTCGTCTTTGGCCCCAAAATTTTGGAACTGGACAATTATGTCCCTCGGTCTTTCCTTCTCATTAGCCCGTTTGAACTTTCCTACCCTAAACACTCCGTCCAAATCGATCCCATCAGATTCCGGTTTATCTCTTATGGAGTTTAGGGTTTTTTTAACTAGTTCATATAGTATTTCCCCTTTAGCGGTCTCTGGGATTCCTCGTATTCTAAGATTACTCCTTCTTTCTTTATTTTCTTGAACTTCCATCCTAAAGATCATTTTTTTCTGGTTATTTTCTAATTGACTTATTCTTTCCCTTAAATTATCTATTTTCTGGGCCTGGATTTTAACTTTCTCCTCCGTTTCTTCCACTCTTAATAGAAGGTGACCTAAATCATTTCGAATAGCTGTCATTTCATGTTTTATCGTTTTTTCCAAATTTTGAAACATTTCTGCCATCTCCTTCTTATTTGGTAACTGTAGTTCACCATCTAATTCTTTTTTTCCCAAGCCCTCCACTATTTGTTGGCTACCGCTGCTGTTCGTGCTCCATGATAATCTAGGGCTATTTCCTGAACTAGTGTCCATTTCCCCCTTTGCACCTTGGGCCCTTTCTGGCGTAGTATTTCCATATGATGTAAATTTCTTTATTGTTCCTGTTTGGGCCCCTTTGGGCCCTGCTCCCTTGGGACCTTTGTTCTTCATATCTTCTATATATCTTGATAGCCTTGCGATTTTTCCTATATCCTTTACTCTCCTGGGACACCTGGGCCTCCTTTCTTCTTCTCTTCTATCCCCTGGGAATCCTCCCCTCTTTGACCCCTTGGACACCTGTATCACTCAGGGGTTCACCATGCAATAAGCCCCCAACAGTTTTCACTCACCCTTCTCTTCTCAGGACGGTGGTTCCAGGCTTATGTGGAGGGCCTTCACTGCTGCTCAGTCCTGGGGGGGATTCCTCGGGGTATCCGATACTTTGTTTCTTTCTTTCCACCTCCTTTCTCTCTCCTTGAGGATGGTCTTGGGGAAGAAGAATAAATGTCCTGATATTTGTGGGTCTCCCTGACCCAGGATCAAACAGCCGGCCCGGGGGATGCAGTCAACTATAAGCTGGCGGCACTTTATTTTATTAGAGCACCAACCAGCCTCCTCTTTCCCTCCGAGGTCCTCCTCAGCTGGTCCCTTTCTCCTGCTTCACTCCTCCACTGGCCGCACAGCTTTCCAATCCTGTAGCACAGGGGTAGCCGTCGTGTCACTGCCGCTCTGACAGGGAGCCGGCCGGCATCTCTGCCTCCCAGTGATGCCTTGCGGCGAGCAGCGTGCTCACACCGCCCTGCTTCGTCTCCCCGGCAACCCGACAGCTGCACTGGAGTCTCCGCAGCGAGATCACCTTCCGGAGGTCCGTGCCCGCTCTCCTCTCCCCGCGCCAGTCTCTCCCCGCTTGGAGCCCTCCTCAAGCAGGTAGGGCTTCACTCCATGAGGGTCTCGGGAGATTAGTTTGGAGGTTTATCGGAGAGCACTCACATCGTGCTCTCCGACGCCGCCATGTTTAGGCTCCGCCCCCCTCGAGTAGATCCCGAGGTCTAATGCATTGGTGTCTGAGAGAACTTATTAGAGTGGCAAAAATTGGTCATTGTTCAAGGAACCCTTAGTAACCTCTAGAGGACCCCTAGACTGCCATGGAACCCTGGTTAATAAACCCTGGATTAGAGGTATGAAATTGTGTGAATCACTCCCATTCTGCCTCTTCTTTCCCATTTCAGCAGTCAGTGCATGCACATCCACTATCAGCCTGATCATACATTTCAGCTGATGTGTAGGAGATTATGGAAATTTATATGTAATAAGTATTACATGCAACTAAACACCAGCTTTTAAAATGATTATAGCTTTTTTTCCCTTATAAAATATATTTGTCCTTATTTGATGTTTTTTCATGTGCCTTTATTTTTTCCATAGCTAAATATTTCAGTTTCCTTCAGAAAACCAAAACCCTCTGGGTCAACTACATACATTGCAAAAAAAGACAACTCTGGTATACTTGCCTCTGTTGTATTTATGAGGGTTATTTACTAAAATTGGAGAGTCTAAAATCTGGTTCAACTCTGCATAGAAACCAATCAGCTTCCAGGTTTTATTGCCAAAGCCTAATTGAACAAGCTGAATCTAGAAGCTGATTGGCTACCATACACAGCTGCACCAGATTCCGGTTTTATTAAATCTCCCCCCAAAGTGACCATTCCCAGTGTGATAATGCATGTGGCTGATCTGTAGGTGGCATACATCCTAATCAGAGAAGAACACCCATTGTGGTAAATCTAATGATTTTGCCAGAGCTTCCATATTCCATGCAACAGGTTACTCTTAATGTGATCTCATTTCATTGCAGACTTCTAGAAGAGACAGTCAATTACAACAGCAGAGGAATTAATTTTATGGGAAATGCTGTTGACAAACTAATAGCAATTTACCAAAGTTGCAAGTAAGGTTGGAGTTAAAAGAAAATGTGGCTTTCTTCAGACTGAAATAAAAAGGTAATCAAAAATAACTATCAGCATTGCTCTTTAATGTACAGTATATCTCAGTGACAAGGCACATGGCTAATAGGGCAGAGCTACAAGGGATATGCCAGAATCCCCCCTTCACTCTTAGTCACCCATCACATCAGATGCCCCCCTATACATGAGAGCCCCTCATCACATCAAAATTTTCCCTATACATGAGTTCCTCATCACATCAGAACCTCCCCATCACATCAGAGTCCCTCCATTACAGAGCTCCCCACTCACAGAGCCGTGGCAAGAAAAATTGGTCTACCTGATATAGAAGAAGTGGATCCTTAGAATAAATGTAAATATCATATATTTGTGTTCACTGTTAAAATGAAACATTGTTATCGCTGTCATCTCTCCCTGTGACATGAAAAAGCTCTTTCCTTACCTGCTCAATAACATTACAAGGAGGTAAATAAGCTTGGCAGGGTTCCCAGTCGTTATTATGCAAATTGTATTTTCTGTAAACAGCAGAGCATATTCATTGTAATTACAGAAGATAATTACATTTCATGGATTGCCCTGATTAAGAATTAAAAACATCATAAACTGGGTGTTCTTTTTTAATTCTTCAGCATTGTGTGTATTTATTGAGTACAGATTGTTGCAGATAGTTTATCCGAAATGGACAGCTTTATTTTATTTTCATAGTCCTCTTTTCTCATTAGAATCATGAAAACACAGAACTTATAATTTGGGATGCAACAAATTTATATTTTAGTTATCAACTAAATTAAAGTTAAAAAAAAACTCTACTCAGTGTCGGATCAATCACCACACTAAACGGGAATTGTGTATATATTAGAAACAATACAAGTCATAGAGATAATCTACTGATAACAGTCTTACATAAGAGGACAAAAGGACCCCTCAGTGTCTTAACATTCATTCCATCTGTCCAATGGCAAAACCATACCACCATTTATACACAACTTTTCTGATTGCTCCTGACACTGTAGAGATGTTTGAACTGATTATTTTACATTTGTTTTCTTGAGACTTAGCTATCAGTGAGCAAGGCCAATTTCAATGAAGACTTGAAGATATGACCAGCAACCAGATTCTGTACCCAGCAGAATATCTACATTGCCTATTAAAAGGTCATCCAACACACCTAGGAATGGGCACATTCGCAACAACATAATTACATAGATGCCCAGCTAGCATCTGATTGAAACAAATTTGAGGAGACCTTCTTGACTTGGCTGGGAATCCAACAACTTTAACCACTTCACACTGAACACTTTCACCCCCTTCCTGCCCAGTTCAATTTTCAGATTTTAGCTCTGTCACACTTTGAATACCAATTACTCAGTCATGATCACAACACTATACACAAATTACATTTTTATTATTTGTTTTTTAGACAGATTTCTTTTGGTGGTATTTAATCATCACTTTGCAAATAATTGATCTTTCTTTTTAAATTCTGGCTAAAATGTATTCTACTATATTTCTTTGGTAAAAACAATACAAATCAGTGTTTATTATTTACTCTGTGTGAAAGTTATAGAGTCTGCAAACTATGGCATATATATTTGAAAACTTATCAATCCTGATGTACTGATGGCTTATCTCATTTCTTGATGCTCTAAAATGCCAGGACAGTACAATGAACCTTCAAATTACCCCTTTTTTGGAATATAGAAAGTCCAAGGTAAGAGGCATGATGAGTTTTGTGTCACAATTATTTGGAAAATGAAGAAATTAAATAAAATTAGTTTCTTTTTCATTCTTTTTTTACACACTGTTACCAGAGCAGTACAGCGTCACCATATGACTGGTATGGCGGTGATCAGGGAAACTGACTGTTGACAGTATATAAAAAATAAATAAACAAAAAGGTGCTACTGTACCGCTCTGCAGAGGGGATCAGATTTTTTTTTACACTATGATTGCATATTACAGTGATGAGCACTGTTATAAGCAATCATTTTTATGAATGCAATTCATTCATGTGCCATTTTGTACAATTGTGATAGCTGTGTTTCGCCAGAGCTATCACATGGAACAGGTGCGATGTGATTGGCCCTGTCTGTACCATGTGATCCCTGTGACCAATCACAAAGATCACAGTAGTACACAATGAATGGTTATGAATGAAAGCCGTTGTGTACAATTGACATGTGATCGCTGTGGTTGGTCTCAGCAATCTCGTGGTAGCAGGGCTGGTCAGGTACAACAATCTGTATTCCTCTTTGTCACAGTGGCTGACAGATCTCCACTGCATGGCCCCTAGGGTGCTCATAAGGTACATGCCTGGAGGACATCACATAACTTCCACCCACAACAAGGGTGCTCCCACCCAGCTTTTTTTTTTTAAATAGGCTAGGCGGGAGGTGGTTAAAGTTGTGCCCACTCCTAGGTGTGTTGGATGACGTTTTAATGGGCATGAGGTCTCCATAACATAATTATTATGAAGACCCAGGTGGCATCTGGCCAACACAAATCTGAAGAGGCCTTCTTAACCTGGTCCTGTTCACTGACTTACGGGGACAGCATATTTTATTCTAGTGAGTGCCAGGTCATATCAACACACTAATCAAAAGCCGTCTAGCCTGTACTGTCTCCCCTGCAAGGAGAGGAGAGAAAGCCATGGGGCTGCTTTCTCTCCTCTCCTACAGCGGAGAATCCGGAGCATCTGCCTCCATCCTCCACCTGATAGCCAACACCAGTATATACATCCCCACTCTCTGATCGCTCACACAGCATGGGATCGATGCAGGGAGATTTCCCGCACACCTCCTGTGTGAACTCAGGCTATGACAAGCCTGGGTTCACACAGGAGCTGTGAAGAAACCGCATGTGATGTGGACAGGAATCAAATTCCTGTTCAAAACGCATACTATTCTTTGCAATGCAATTTATGTCCATACATTTTGTATTGACGCAAATTACACCGCAAGGTATCGGTTTGGATATTGGTAGCATTTTCACGAGTATGAGTATCGGTACCAGTGCATCCTTACATTTAACTTTTTTTTTAGTTCAAATATGTCTCTATTAATGGTGTCTCAAAAGAGGAGAGGGTTGATCGGATCGTGCAGTACAGATGCTATAGAGATAATAGCTTACGGCTTAAATCAGGTCCACCTAGAGTGGGTCTTCCCTGGGGTGTTGCTGTAAGCTGCCAGCAGGCAGATTGTTTAATCGATCAATATATGACAGTGCCTCCAATATGAAATTAATTATTAAATATAATTACACTGACCAGTTATTAGTCCCTATATTTGTGCTCTATGCAGATGTTTTTAGGCACAAAAGAAAGCATGGACTATGGAGAAGGAAAATAAATAAAAATGTATTTAACAATTAAGTCCCAAACAATCATGTATAGCAGCAGAATTAATAGTGTTATGTAGACATGTAAATTTATATTCCTCAGTGAATACCTCCACATATACAGATAAATTATATGCTGAATATTAGCTGAATTCGATAATTTGCTTTCTATTCGTAGGTATCATACCTGTGTGCCAATAATTGAACTGAACTAGCAGACAACCAAGTAAGCACTGCCAGAATGCCCCCCAGATTCTTCTGTATCAGAATAAAGGGGTTGAGTCTATTCTACAAGCTGTGTTAATGCAGCTCATATTTAACTACTTAATCTCTAGGGGCTGGCTATGATGCCATGAACGGAATATATCAAAATCTAGCACACAAATAAGGCAATACATCGAGGTAAGTTACATTCAGGAGTAAGATGGAATTTTCAAGTACTGATCAAACTATACTATATCCAAGATGTTATTGGTGCTGAGTTAAGAGCCACACCCTGGTAGGACCTTTAAGGAGATCGATTGAGTGTCTCAGACAGAGAGAGCGAGCTGTAAGAGAACGTACTGAGGAGGATGATGATTCAAGATGGTGATTCAAGATGATCACAGATGACGAAGCTGTGAGATGGACTTGGAGATCAAGATAGTGATAGAACTGAAGATCAAGATCAAGGTGAACCTGAGGATCCCTTTTCTCTCTCAATATTCTCTTTTATTCCCAAAAACTCCTATTAACTAGGGATCAACCCAGAGGGTGTAGTTTGGACTATTTACTTACCTCTGATTGGGGAGCAATATCACCAATTAACTAATTATTTGCACAGCAAGTAGGTTAACATATCCACCAGATGGCATTCTAGACTAGAAATCCCTATAGTAGGTCTTCTGGGAATAACATTGGAAATTATTTGCTTCAATCTTATAGTGGATAAAATATTTTTATACCTAGATTAATTGAAATATGACCGTTTGCTTAGAGGGTATATAGCTATATTCATTTGCTTTATCCAGAGATTCATTTTAAGATACTAATGATTACTCCTTAAAATATTTGGTACAAATTTGCACCATTTTCCATCTTACTCCTGAAAACATATAGATTATAAAACACATATATTTCCTATGATAAGGACTACAGTAAACATAGACATGGTAATATTATTATGATTGAGCTCTTTTGGATAGTATAACGTTTGAAAAGTGGATTAAGCTTGGTTTACACTTTTGCGGCTCTGTGAGCCACGTTTGCATAGCCACGGCAGCCCATTCATTTGAATGGGTTACTGTGCCTGCATTCCATGTAGGAAAAAGGTTCCTGCACTTTTTTAAAATGTCAGCATCAGGGAAAAGCACCATGCAATTTCCTGCATCTTCCTGCACCCCCATATGTGCTGAGTTTTTAGATGTGTGGGGTGCCATTAAGAATGAATGGCAGCTTTGCGTGTTTGTAAAAGTGCAGCTCGTTTTGGCTGCGGGTGGTTGTGGGGGCAGAAACTGGAGCGATTCTAGCACCCGCAACAACCCGCACAAGTATAAACCTAGCCTTGACTTTTTACAGTGTTTTTCGAAAGTGTCCCACAAGTATCAAATATTTTATCTTATAAAATTATAAAATAGACCTAATAACCTTCTCCTTGATTCTTCTCAGGATTAAAGGATAAGTTCACTTTTTCACAAAAAATAATAAATGCACATTTTTTTGCAGGTAATAAATGTGCATTTAATATTTTTGTGTTAGGAACCTGTAAAGTACTGCAACAGCAATCGTTCAGCAAATCACTGGTGCCATGCAAGTCTCCTGCACACTGTCAGTGTAACTGCTTGATCGGACATCCCATACGGGTAAGCCGATACTTGCTGACAGGAAGACTCAAAGAACCACCACAGCACTCACAGCACTTGGGTAGTTCATTGAGGACTATGAGCTAACAGCCACTAAGGCTGTTGGAACTTGTAGTCCATTCGTTCACAGAACACTGTGAATGAATGACGTGGCCATGTGGATGGAATTACTTCAAATTACTCACAAAGACACCAAGTTACTCACAATATTCCAAGGTACTCCAAAATTACACATATTACTCCAAGTTACACTAAATTACTCGCAGCACTCCAGGCTACTCCAGTTTACTCACAATACTCCAAGACCACTACCAATGCCCCAAGTTACTCACAGTTAATCACAATGGCCCAAGTTATTCTCAGTACTCCAAGAATGCTAACAGTACTCCAAGTTACTCCAAAATCATTCACAGTACTCCAAATTACTCCCTATTTTGACAATACTCCAAGTTACTCCAAATTACCCACAGTACTCCGAGCTACTCCAGATTACTCCAAGTACTTCGGATTACTCCCAGTACTCCAAGTTGCTCCAAATTACTTCCAGTACTCCAAATCAATTCCAATACTCAAGTTGCTCACAGTACTCAAGTAATACTCACTATACTCCATGCTACTCACAGTGCCTTCTCCCCTGATTCAGTACTCACAGCCCTCATAGTACCCCAACTCCCCTGCCATCATTCCTATCAATGTGTTCAGCACCCTCACTCATAGCATGCCTGCAGCTCCTCCTGACAGTGTGTCCCGAACAGGGATGTAGATGGGGGGGTTCAACACCCCCAAATATCCTTCCCAAAAAAATCAAATGCAACTGTCTTGACTTCCTGCCCTATGACAGCACAGCAGTCAGTGGCGGAGTGTAATGAAACAGCAGCAAGCAGAATGTGTGTGATATAAGACATTAGGCAGTAGGCACATGTCACACTCACTGCCGGTCTGTCTGTCGGGCTGAGGTTGACAGATGATCTACTAGTAACCAGGCAATTGAGCACAGTGCTGTAGCAGCCGGTGTGCGCCATGCTGAGGGAACTGCTGCTGTCCAGCTCCAGCCAGGCATGTCCCAACTCCCATACCCTCACTCACAGCTTTTGCAGGCAGTGCGGGCTTAAGCGGCAACTGCTTTGGGCCCTACAATAATGTCTCTGCCTGGGGCAGCTGCCCCTTTTGCCCCACATTAAAGACAGCCCTGACAATACAACAAGGCAGTTTTATTTAGCTTTTTCAGCTTGTCTCACATATCCAAATGTCTGATACCATTTCAGTGTACCCAGTATTGTTCTTTCCAGGTGTTATTCACTGGTAAGTCCAACTCATTGTTTTGGGTTGTTTGTACTCCAGCAATAACTCTGTTTTATCAAATATTCCTTCAACCTCCCTTTAGTTCTGGGACTGGTAGACATTAATGTCTCCTGTAAGATTGAGTTAATATGAGAACTAGGCAACTTCATATTTTATAAATCAGAAAAACCTGACACCTAGTGCAGTCTCCTCCCTGCTTGCAGTGCATAGCCCTCTCCTCTTCTAAGAGTGTCTAATTATACTCAGTTATGGTCTAATTATACTGTGCTGGCCTAGCTCCTCTGCCCCTCTCTCCATCTCCTTGCATAACCTTTTATGTAGCAGCCAGGGAGTGACAAGTCTGAGTTTCCTGGGCCAGATGACATCAACATAGAAGAGTGATGGCAGAAAAAGACCACCAATGGTCTATCAAGTCTGCCACTTTTTTTTTACATATTTTTATTATTTGAGTTATTTGTTTACTTTTAACTATTTTTTTTTACTTTTTTGTCTGAGTATACATCTATCTTTGTTCCAAACATATTTGAATTCACTTAAGCTAAGTGTATTCTGACAGCAGGGGACTCTTCCCGCTGTCAAACTATAAATACACGCTTGGGAAGATTCCCCTATTCACCTTGAACAAAAAAACTGACCAATCTATGCCGAGCTTTACTGCTGACTGACTAACTTTTGGTAATATAATACTTTCTAAGGTAAGTTTTAAACTTTCCTCCTGCTAGTTAGAGGTCATGTCCCCATATTTTTATCTTGTCTTCATACTAAAAATACTGCCCGCTTATTCACCCTCTTGATGTATTTAATGGTTTCAATAATGTCTTCTCTTTCCCTTCTTTCCTTGAGACTTTGTACTATATATTAAAGTGACTGCAAAGCTTAATTTTTTTTTAAACGTGAGAAGTTCAGCTAAAGCTTGTTTGGCTGTATGTCTGTGGACCACAGGAGTGCAGTTCATTCTGTACTTCTGTGAACTGTTTTCAGCCGGCAGCGGGATAAAGTCCGCTGGTGATTGACTTTGCTCAACGATCCAGGCTGGGGAAAGATCACAACTTTAAAGTTGGGATCTACCCAGATCCTTGGATCGGCACCTGAGCCAGCTACTCCTGCCTCCTCCACAGCCCAGCGTTCCAGTGAGTACGGGGTGGGGGGTAGATCAGAGAGTGGTGGCTGGCAGTCACCAGTTCTCTGCTCATGGAGCACAGAGAACTGAGCGATCAGCAGCCTTTGATTGCTCAGTTCTCAGTCTTAGAGTCAGCGGGGGACAGATGCAGCATCGGACCAATGCTGCATCCACCTAAGTTAGTATGATTTTAGAAAAATAAAAATAAAAAACCCTCAACTTTTAAACTTACCTGATAAACCCACATCAGCCCACAAACAGTCCTGCTGCCAAATGCCAGATTCACCATTCTGGGTCTCATATGAGATCTTGTAGAATATTCAGATGTTTCTCCTCTAATTGTTTTCCGAAATGGCTGTCCTATGTCTGAAGAACTGATCTGGTAAAACTTTGCAGATCATAAATAAAATCTGTAGATATGCAAGGTCAGTGCTGGTACAGAACATCCTCTGTAATAGGTTTCTCTCTCTGCTCTTGGTAGTCTTGAAGGCTTCATAACCTTTACATCTACCATAACCTTTCAATACTGAGAAAGTTTCAGCCTCTCCTCAAGTTTCTGCGCATTGCGTCAGTGCAGACACTACACTAATGTTCTCTACTGTCAGCTATTCTACCAAGTATTTTCCATTAATCTTGTAGTTGACTCTAAGGTTAAAGCTGTTCGTTGTAAAGACGTGACTCTAAGTGCTCTTTGCTGCAGTATAAATCGCAATTTATGTTTTTTGTGAATTTGGATTCTCACTATTTCTAACTGAGTACTTTTTAATGCCTTAGGCACCAGAAGCTACAGAGCTCAACACAAAAATAAAAAAGTAGAATCAAAATAAGGCACTGTTCTTGCCAACCAATTATTTTCTAGCTACCATCTTTTTAGTGCAGGTTGGAAGATAGATGATACCAAAGGCACTCTGGTAGTCTGTTATGGGGCAGCATGTTGACTAAGTGGTTAGTATTGTGATCAAGCCCCACTTTAAACATTATCTGCCTCGAGATTCTTTGTTCTTCTAAGTATATGCAGGTTTCTGCCAACAATCCAAAAACTTACTAGAATGTTAACTGGCTTCCATTCATAATTGTTACTGTGTATGAGTGGGAGATAAAACGAATCTCTAACATAATCCATCTAGTCAATTATAGTCAATTAAAGAGCCTGAGATGGGTGACTCATCCCAGGAGATGTTTAGTCCAAGGATAAGTCAGTATGAAAGCCTGTTACTTTAATTTCTTTACAATTTGGGAAATTCAGGTTGGTTTTTAGAAATTATTTCTGCAAGCTGGAGACCTAAAGCTGGACACCAAGCAGAAATAAAAGAAAACTAAATGCTCTGTGCTTATTAATAAGTCTCTACCTTTTTTTCAAAAATAACACAGTGGCTAAATGGTTAGCACTTCCGCCTGGCAGTACTAGGGTCGTTGGTTTGAATCCCAACCACAGCACCACCTGCCTGGAGTTTGCATGTTCTCCCTGTGCCTGCGTGGGTTTCCTCCGGGACTCCGGTTTCCTCCCACACTCCAAAGACATGCTGGTAGGTGAATTGGATCCTGTCTAAATTGGCCCTAGTATGTGTATGTATGAATGTGAGTTAGGGACCTTAGATTGTACGCCCCTTGAGGGTTAGGGACTGATGTGAATGTACAATATATATGTAAAGCGCTGTGTAAATTGACGGCGCTATATAAGTACCTGAAATAAATAAATAATGTTATGCTTACCTGCATTACCTGAATCTTCCCTTCTCATGTCCCCATCAGTGCTGTTGGCTCCTCCTCTTCTTGGTGCACCACCATAGGAAGCCGCTTCCTATCGGAGTATACCTATGGGCTTGCTCTTGAGCCAGGACGTGTGCATCTATAGAATGCCCATGCACTACTCTCTCCTAATAGGATTTGATTGACATCAGCAGAAACGAATGGTAAATGCAGGGAATGCATTAAGGTAAAAAATGTCTTGCCATTAGAACCAATTTATGCTCCTTCAGTCTCTTCTCGTATGTTTTATCCCTTAGACTTTCATAATTTTTGGTGCCCATCTCTGGACTCTTATCAGTATATTTTTGTAAGTGAGGTCTCCAGAACTGGGCACAGAATCCTAAATGAGGCCAAAGTAAAGATCTCTTTAGGGGAATGAGGACCTCCTTCCTCCTGCTGGTGATCCCTCCAAATAAAATCTATTTAAAATGAAGGCTGCAAATGTTTTAACTGTTCGCCAAATGACAGCAACATAACAAGGGAATTAAGTGCTGAGGTACCAGGCAGCTAAAGAGGGAATAAACCAAGGCCTACAGAGAGAAGGCTGAAGATTTCTTGTGTTACCATGTCATTTAATCAGTAAAAACATAAAAGGAAACGTAATCCTTCCTCACTGTATCCAAAACTAGAAAGGTTTTTGGCATGACACAAATTGCCTGCTAAGGAACAGGAAGGGTTTAAAGTTAATGTAAACCTCTGAAATAAAGAATGAACAAAGCATAACGGTTTATAATGTGTACAAGTTTCAGAACATTGTTGTCATGAGACATAAAACAGAATTGCTCACTAATGAACAAAGCATATCCTTCTATAGTGTGTCTCTACCTTTTTTATTTAGTTGCAACTAGTGTAAGTACCTGAATTTGACTTGAAATCACCCTCTTGCAGTCACACATACAGTGGCACTCAAACTGGAAGATAGAGGAGCAGGACTGGAAGCCAGTCATGTTTGTGCATTCATATGGAACATGACATTAAGAGGAGAGGACACAGTGAGCAGATAGATTACCTTAACAGTCTCCTGCTACTCATCCAGTGGGGATGGAGAGAGGACATCACTGTATTCCCATTACAATCTATAACTGTAACAAAGTAGTGTCATCCCATTAAATGTGCTGTCTGGTAGGGCTTGGTATATTTTTAAAAAAACTTGTTGGACAGAAAATTGGTTGGAGAGTAAAACAGCCCCTTCTACAGTCAGGTCCATAAATATTGGGACATCGACACAATTCTAACATTTTTGGCTCTATGCACCACCACAATGGATTTGAAATGAAATGAACAGGATGTGCTTTAACTGCAGACTGTCAGCTTTAATTTGAGGGTATTTACATCCAAATCAGGTGAATGGTGTAGGAATTACAACAGTTTGCATATGTGCCTCCCACTTGTTAAGGGACCAAAAGTAATGGGACAGAATAATAATCATAAATCAAACTTTCACTTTTTAATACTAGGTTGCAAATCCTTTGCAGTCAATTACAGCCTGAAGTCTGGAACGCATAGACATCACCAGACGCTGGGTTTCATCCCTGGTGATGCTCTGCCAGGCCTCTACTGCAACTGTCTTCAGTTCCTGCTTGTTCTTGGGGCATTTTCCCTTCAGTTTTGTCTTCAGCAAGTGAAATGCATGCTCACTCGGATTCAGGTCAAGTGATTGACTTGGCCATTGCATAACATTCCACTTCTTTCCCTTAAAAAACTCTTTGGTTGCTTTTGCAGTATGCTTTGGGTCATTGTCCATCTGTACTGTGACGCAGCGTCCAATGAGTTCTGAAGCATTTGGCTGAATATGAGCAGATAATATTGCCCGAAACACTTCAGAATTCATCCTGCTGCTTTTGTCAGCAGTCACATCATCAATAAATACAAGAGAAGCAGTTCCATTGGCAGCCATACATGCGCACGCCATGACACTACCACCACCATGCTTCACTGATGAGGTGGTATGCTTAGGATCCTTCTCCATACTCTTCTCTTCCCATCACTCTGGTACAAGTTGATCTTGGTCTCATCTGTCCATAGAATGTTGTTCCAGAACTGTGAAGGCTTTTTTAGATGTCGTTTGGCAAACTCTAATCTGGCCTTCCTGTTTTTGAGGCTCACCAATGGTTTACATCTTGTGGTGAACCCTCTGTATTCACTCTGGTGAAGTCTTCTCTTGATTGTTGACTTTGACACACATACACCTACCTCCTGGAGAGTGTTCTTGATCTGGCCAACTGTTCTGAAGGGTGTTTTCTTCACCAGGGAAAGAATTCTTCGCTCATCCACCACAGTTGTTTTCCGTGGTCTTCTGGGTCTTTTGGTGTTGCTGAGCTCACCAGTGCGTTCCTTCTTTTTAAGAATGTTCCAAACAGTTGTTTTGGCCACGCCTAATGTTTTTGCTATCTCTCTGATGGGTTTGTTTTGTTTTTTCAGCCTAATGATGGCTTGCTTCACTGATAGTGACAGCTCTTTGGATCTCATCTTGAGAGTTGACAGCAACAGATTCCAAATGCAAATAGCACACTTGAAATGAACTCTGGACCTTTTATCTGCTCACTGTAATTGGGATAATGAGGGAATAACACACACCTGGCCATGGAACAGCTGAGAAGCCAATTGTCCCATTACTTTTGGTCCCTTAACAAGTGGGAGGCACAAATGCAAACTGTTGTAATTCCTACACTGTTCGCCTGATTTGGATGTTAAAGCTGACAGTCTGCAGTTAAAGCACATCTTGTTCATTTCATTTCAAATCCATTGTGGTGGTGTATAGAGCCAAAAATGTTAGAATTGTGTCGATGTCCCAATATTTATGGACCTGACTGTATGTTATCTTCTGTATGTTTTCCTGTAGTGTGAAGTTCTCACTTGATAGGTACAACCTACCTGGGCTATCTTATTGACACCAGGAGCTAGCAACAGATATTGACACTATAGGGTTTATTCACTAAAGCTGGAGAGTGCAAAATCAGGCTCACTTCTGCATAGAAACCAATCAGCTTCCAGGTCTTATTGTGCAAGCTTAATTGAACAAGCTGAGCTTAGAAGCTGATTGGCTACCATGTACAGCTGCACCAGATTCTGAGTTGACCAGTTTTAGTAAATCCACCCCTATGGGTTTGATTTACTAAAAGCAACTAGGCTGTTCACTTTGCAAGGGAAATTGTACTTTGAAAGTGAGTTTTCCCAGAGTGTAGTGAATGTGATAAAAGTCAGTTGCCAACATTTTGCAGTTACCTAAGGCCAGCCTTTGTAGTTTGTAATATTTGAATTCTAGTTTCTGGCACTGGCCATGGAGATACATTGCTTTCTTTATACACTTGAGGTCAGTAGCCCATATATGGACCTTTGCTAATAGAGACTGGTATAAACTATGCTTGTAACAAAATTGTGTAAAGCCAACCAAGCATATAATAAAAAATTGCAAAACACTTGTCAGTTACCTAGAGAAATAGGAAACTGGACTTACACGCAAATCAAGACTTTTCCTTTGAATGCTGGGAATGCCTACTGCCTCTTCATTGTAAGCATCCCTATTGGTTTTGTACCATGATGGGTAACCACAATGACCAACTGAGAGGCAACATTGTCAACCTCAACTTTTGCAGGAAAAATGGAGATTTGAATAAATCCTCAGCTGCCTAAAGTTATATAGCTATTAATTGTTGTGATGTGCAATTTTCATTTAAAATAGAATGCTGTCCAGCACTGTCAGTCCTATTCTGGGCTGAATGATGTCCAACATTACTCAGCCCACTTCCTATTAGTCCAAGCGGTCATACACAAATTCCTTGGGAATGCATCATCATGACAGAGTGGCTCACTGAAGAAAATTGCAGAGATGTTCCTACATGAGTGCTGTTCTATGCATAATTCTGAGAAAAACAGGATCCTACAAGTCACATGACCAGCCAGAAGACAGCTTGTAGGCTAAGTGTAGAATTGCGACTAAACTGCCATGCCTCTGAAATGTCCGGTAAATGTTGCACCAATGTGCCGCAACCATGTGTATTGCACCAAGTTGAGGACCATTTGTGGCATGTTTCCATTAGCTTGAATTGCTTGCATTCTGCATTGATATCACCCCCCAAACACGACAGGAACAATAATGCTTCCTGTGAGCACAAAGCAAAGCATCACAACACTGCCTTTGCAGTTTAGGAGGTGGGGGGGCATAAAATGAGGTTAAACTGCATGTTTTTAAAGCCAAACCACAAGTTTAAATGAGAATTCATTAAAAAAATATAAGTGCAGGTGGTATAAAGTATAAGGTATAAGGTGGGATGAGAATTAGAGGAAAAATCAACAATGCTGGGGAACATTATCTTTTTCTTGTAACCCCTTTTATTTTCTTTCAATTGACTATTCACTATCTGTGGAAATATATATGTTATAATGTGAATTTCTTAGTACTGTATTTTCTTTCCTGGTAAACATTTGCTATTACTAAAACTACAATGAAAATATAAAAAAAACAGTAGCAGCCACACAGTCTGGGTTTTGTGCACTGAATTTTATTTAGAGAATACAGAGAACATGGTGTAAAATATTATTTCACTAGAGTATTTGTCAGGATCTGCAGATCAGTGCAAATCACAATTACAAAGCGTCTTCATCAAAGGGGGTGTGCATTCTACATGACCAACTTTTCAGAATTCTGCAGACCATTCCATGTATGTATGTAGCCAGTAATATGTCATACCTGTTATAACATCGGCTGCTTGGTTGGCAAATACACTTTATAATAGAACACATCTGTTTATACAAGTGTGTGATTCTATTTTGCTGATCTAATATAGAGGCAAGTAGCAATGTGCAAATAGTAATAGTCTACAGCAACCAAAGATAATTTTTCATTGTCCCTAGTACTCTTTAGATAAATGACATATTGCGGTTGCTATGTGTTTCTGCACAGCATTTGCCTTTTTGTATTTTGTTTCAAAGTGGTGATATTACCATTACAACTTCAGAGTAGTTTAACATGCAAATTTTTAACTGATGTCAACTGAAAGTACAAAGTTTTCTGCAGGCAATATAGAAACAGTTGTAAAATAAATTATCTGGCTGTTTTGCAAAATAGATCCATAGTGTGTGCATGGTATTGCTGTGTGTATTTGATGCTCGTAGTTTATGGTTGTAGAGCTGAAATCTGGAACCTTTTGGGATAAACTCATGGGATATGCTACTGAGGACTTGTGGAGGTCCATGTGTCAGGGCTGTCTCTTTCATTACTGGGAGAATGACTTGGAATGTATATTGGGCATTGGGTAGTGCTTGTTTGTGTCAGTGATGAAGCAAAAATAAGTATGCAGGTCTGGAGCCTTAACTTCCATAAACAATGCAGCAGTGGCTTATCCATATTTGAATCTTGGCATGATATGTTTACAGTGTATCTTTACTAAAAAACTTCTTGTTGTTTGTGTTGTTTTGGATAGAGTAAGGAATGGTAAGAATCATTCTTTTTTTTTTTTTTGCTGTATGGGTCCCATTGGCGGGATGTCTCTTCACCTTTTGCTTTTCAGGAACAACAGTAAGTGACAGAGAATATCTCCAAAGTAAGTAAAAGGAAGATGTTCTCTTAGACAGCTGTCACCAGAACAGATAAACCTATTAGATTTCCCCGCAACTCCTGTTTTTCACTATACATAGCGTAGGATTCTCCTATCACTTTATGTCACAGTGACAATTGTCATCACCAGGAGATGCTTGGGACAAACAAAGGTCTATACTCAAAAAAAGGTAATGAAAAAAACAAACAAGGCAGACACTTTAGGCCATTTGATCTTTACTGCCATCACTCCTCTATGTTTCTACTGCAAATAGAGGGATATAAATCTCAATCTGAACTGCATATAGTATGTAGATCATGATTATAACTTCCAGGTCACTGACTGAGTTCCCTGAACCAGGGAACTAGCATTTACAGAAGGCAGTAAGCAAAGATAGCCTATATATTTCTTTCAGTACATTTGCTTTTTTATTCTGTCTATGACCATAGGTCTTTAAGGCTACACAGCCACATACAGTGCCTTGAAAAAGTATTCATACTTTCATTCTTGGCATTTTCCACTTTTTGTTATGTACGTTTATGTTTTTGGTTGTAACGTGACAAAGTGTGGAACATTTCAAGTGGTATGAATACTTTTTCAAGGCATGGTATATTGCCTATAGATCTGTGTATTACTCTCCAGAGTTTAACTTATGATCTAATTTTTTAGCACCATAAAGATGTACATCACCCTTTTTCATCTTGAATCTATATACAAAGATAACAAGGCAGCTTGCCACTTATCACTGGTCCTGTGGGCTGAATGTGGAAGAAAACTAAGCATATTTTTGCTGCCTCGGAGGAACACCATAAAAGAAAAATTATAGTAGGGGTTACAATTTTCCATTATAAAGTATGCCTCCCTCTTCCCTTGTTTTGCTTTCCATTGTAATGTTACGGTATAAGAGCACATGTACAATGAACATGAAATTCCACAACCCACCAGCCTCAGCATTAGTAAGGAACTAATAAACTTGCATCTTAGCCATTGAAAAATTCTGCTGTTCACAGTACAGCTTGTCCAGGACCAGGACAATGTTTATGGATCTCGGTGCTTTTTCCTATCATTTTTTAAATATGGAATCCATACTGAGCAAAGAATGCAAGGGAATGAAGGCTTTTGCTATGACTACTTTGGCACAGGTGCCAGTCTTGCTGCCAGTGTTCTTTATGGCCTCTCAATCAGCCATCATCTAGACTGTATGCACCCTATCCAAATGGGCGGTAGAGGCGCCAGTAATAAATATTGTGCTGGTTATGGGTAGCTTATAGCAGCATTTTGTGAGTAAGGTCTGATTATTATTGCTGTGGAGGCCAACAGTGGGGGTTTTTTTTTCAAGTGCATTTATCCTTTAATAAATAGACTGAGAATCATTACCTGACTTTAAGGCAAAGGACCATTTTTTTACATTCATACAACTGTGCAGAGCACTAGGTTTAAAAATGAGAAATAGGGGCCATTAATAAGTTCCTTATCAGTGTATATTTGCACAAGTAGCCATAAATTGTGCGTCCTTAAACAAAGGTAGACAGGCTGCAGCTGCCACCCACATACTCTCATCCCTTCAGTCAGTCGGTGTACAGTATTTTGTAACAAGATTAGCAGCTTAGAAATAAATAAGTCCTGGCATAGTTTCATGTAGCTTTTCAGAAGTTAGTGAACAATGTATTCCCTATGTCATGGCAGCCATGTGCCAACGAAAAAAACAAATACATGTAGTGTTCCTGCATATTCAGGGGGCCCAGCAATAATGTCACTTAAATAGATAACACTCTAAAATGGCCATATTTGGAACCAATAGCATTTGTGCAAAGCATTTTTACTGTTTCCTATGCAGATGTTATGAGGCCAGAGGCAGGGAAGAGGGTGCTGAGCATGTCTCTTTATACCCCAGTAGACTGCAAAAAGCCTTCAAATTCTTTTCCATCAAGTTCCAAGATGGCAGCCCATATGTAAATCCAGGCACAGACACATACCTAGATTTTACCACTTTTGCCTTCCGTACTCCCATGTTTTTCCTTAACTTTTGAAGGATTTATATACTTTTCTGTCAGCAGCAGTAGAGTAGAAATGCAGACATTTGCTAATGAAAATTCTAGCCACAAATCTTTGTAGTGAATTTAAAGCTCAATGAATATACCACAAACACAGACTTAGAAGTATTGAGCACAGTGGGTCTCTTTAGGAAATCACTGAGAAAACCAGTAACTGGCCTGTGGAGAATGGCAAAAACAGTAATTGTGGATGGCCAATACATATTTGACTGGGCTATAAACATGGAAAATGTTATCTAGATTTCCTGTTTAAAATTGGGAAAATCCAGATGATGACATATGTTGGTGAATAATGTTCATTTGGACAAATGTGCAGGAGAATCTCAACAACAAATGTGATTTTAAAAAGGTGACAAGTCACATTAAAAACCCAGCAAATTGATCAGTACCAGTTTACAAACATGTCTGAAATATTTTATCTGGACATTTATTCCAATGTAATGATCTTAGTGACTTCAGAATTGAGGTTCTGGGGTCACTTACCAATAAGGGATATCAACCATCTGCATGGCACTTGTGTGCTTTTCCTGTGTTGGCATGGGTTTAATTTCTGTAAGTCATGCCACTTTGATCATTGCTACTCCACAGAACGGTCATTTTGCTGGTAGACATTTCACTGTTTGTTTATATCTCCTAATGAATTCAATACACTTTTCCTTTTCTGTTTTAGGATAAGTGGACTTTCTAATTCTGTTTTTTAAAGAGAAACAGTCTTATTAAAGAATCAGAATACTGAGTCTTAAATTATTATAATTGCTAAGCTTACTTAGAAACTATTTTTATTTGATTCCTTATTTTGCTTAATGCACTCTGCATGAAGATCATTCTAGGCCCCTGTAGTTAGAGGTCACATTACAAGGCAATGTAAAATGAAAAATATAGGCAACTACAAGGCTCTGTGTATAATACTGTTGAGGTTACTTTAGGAGCTGGAAGACAGCATTTGTTATCTCTATGAGTTTATACAGTTGATGGGGCATTAAGTATCAGATCTCAAGCGGTTTCTCCTCTGTAGCTCTGAGATAACCTCAAACCAGGGTCGGACTGACAGCTCATGGGGCCCCCGGGCAATAGGGGATCATGGGGCCCCTGTGTCCTTGCCCAAACTCAATAAAGCCTATGAAAAAGGTACCAGGGGCATCTCATGGGGCCCCCTACTGACCCCGGCCCCTCGGGCAGCGCCCGAGTTTCCAAATGGTCAGTCCGCCCCTGCCTCAAACTTTCTAAAGTTAAATAAGGAGGTAATTGATGTGAGTACACCTCTTCCCACCCACTTCAAAGCTCTTCTTTGTCACCTCTATTTCTTGGTTCCACCGGGAGCCTGCTCCACATCACTTGCAAACAGAAAGAACAGGGTGCAAACCTATGACATCCTGGAACTCCAGTTTAGTTTAATGAGCAGGCTAAGATAACATCCAGCACACTGCACTGCTCACCTCCCACCTCAAACGATGTTCCACCACATTTCAACCACAGCAGGGTAGGCTTAGGCAGAGCTTAGGTCCCATGACTAAGCTCTGTTGTGGGTGAAACACGTTGGAACGGTGTTTAAGGTGGGAGGTGTGCAGTGTGTGTTGGATATCATCTTAGCCTGCTCAATAAACTAAACTGGAGTTTCAGGAAGATATTGGTGTGCATCCTGTTCTCTCTCTATTTATATAAGGGGATAAATTCCCATTTTTCATACAATATAGAATTATCATAATTTAAGGGTAAAATATTCTGATTCTTGTATAAGCATAATTGTGACTAGTTCACTTAAAAATGGCTGTCAGGACATGCTAGGACTTGTATTGCCGCAAAAGCCAGGGTTTCATATACAATGTTCCACCCAAACTAAAAATTGTATGTCCAAGCATATCAGAACCCTTACCAATGTACAGATATACATTCTCTCTCTGACAAAGACATTCTCTTATTTTTCTACCTTATAGTTACAAAAACTGTACATTACAAACAGTATAGAAACAAACCAAATGAAAAAGAAAATAAAAGAATAATTTGCAGCACATTCTGGCTAATTTGCTCTATGTGATTTAGATTTACAGATAAAAAATAGCAAAGTTTAAGACTTCTAGTTCCTATCCAGTACAGTAAATGGAAGATCCAGGAGAGTTGCTAGTTTTCATCAGCACAGAGGACTAGAGCCAGCTCCGTTCTGTATAGCTTTCCGCCGTCTGACAAAGCCATGATGTTCTTCTTGTATGACGGGATGCTGTTAATGTCTAGGTCCTATTTAAAGAACGGACAATGCTTTATAATCCAATTTAGTTCATCAAATAATCATCCTAGTTTGCATTCAGGCCAAAGATTGTCACATTTTCTTAAAGGGAAAAGCAAAGGGTTAACTTTTATGCCAGACTCCAAAATAATTTATACTTACCTTTCCTAACCCCTGACATTTCTCTGGCTGTCCATATCAGCATGCTTGTTTCAGGTCGGTGCTAGCAAGTCAGAGCAACAGCCAAATAACTACTATTTTCAGAGGTCATAAATGGATGCCCCTTTATTTTTCTGATGAAAGGGTTACTTTAAACATTTCCCTATACAAGCTCCCACAGGCTCAACATATAATATAGAAACATTTTGAATCAAGATGTAGCCTTATGACAAGCAAACTGTAGATCTTTTCTGGAGCTCATTGCTAACCCCTTTTTTGCCATTATATGTTGGTGACAAACTTAACCTTTATATTCTGATGATTAGGTTGCCAGTTGATAACCCTGAGCAAAGGGGAGCATCCATCAATTGCTGAGAATGACCTACTGCATTAATTTAAAAAGCACTGGATGCTTTTCTTGCCACTAAAGTAAGTCAATCTAGGAACACTTGGCCTACAGTGAATGATCAAATGCAAGAAAATGCAAGAATGATTATCTACAAACAAATCAAAGTAAACCAGTACCTTTGTTAGTGGTACTGAACTGGGTTCAGCACCACAAATGATTCATGCACACACATTTAGAAGACCTATCCAGCATCCCAGTAGCTCTGAACCTCAAGGAGCTATTCTACACCATGCCATTTTCAGCAGTTCCTCGTATCAAAAGCCTGTCTTTCCCTCATTCCTATTAGGTAATAAGACCACCATTCATAGTGAGGATCCAATAGAAATGTACAAGATTCTGCAGATCCGTTCTTGACTGTATCAGGAAGTATTGAGTTTTGCATGTTGTAGTACAGCTCTGCAGTATTCATTGCACCCAGGACATATACCTGCACAACTAGGTACATTCTACTATGGTACAGACAGGTTTACTTTATTAAATACAAAAACAACAATAAGAGAAAAAAACCAATAAGGAAAGTAAGGTAATAAAAGGAACTGGTCTGGCTGTCTTTGAGGACAAGAAAAACTGGCCTTGGAGGTTTTCTTGTGCACCAAACCTTCCATAATTGGTGGCAGTTTTTTTCAGCCTTGGAAAATACATACAGTATGTATGTGCAAAGTGAAGTAATCTATACTAAACAGTCAAACCAAAAAAGTGACATGTCTTTTTGGCAGAATATAAATTATCCCAACTGCATTCCGTATATAAGTATTCCTTAACAGATTGCTCTATACTGAGAAAACATTAATATACGTTTCATTGTAGAACTAGGAGTGTGCACAGATGCACTGTCATAGACAGCTGCTGGCACTACACAGTCTTTAAAGAAAGAAGTCTTGGCCACATCTATCCCCCAGTATGCATTCACACCACCTGGACCATTCATACCTGTGGCTGCTCCATACTCATGGTGGGCCTTGCCAAATTAATGAATGGGTTGATTGGCGTGAATGTGCAGAGCTGGACATGGACTGGAATTCTTTCTGCAAAGGCTGTGCTATGTCCAGGCAACTAGGAAGTGGGAATGAATTTAAGTATTTTGTTAGGTGACAGGGAATGTAGGTGGGGGGACATTCTAAAAGTGAAGCTGTCCTTTAAGGTAAGGGATATGAGGGCGAAACACCAATTGTACACTTGTTTTCAGTATCAAAAGCCCCACAATGAGTAATACAGGTGCTAAAAACTGACTACATTGCTTAGGGTTACTGCACCTTGCACATCACCATTGCTGTTTGCACTGCCCTATTCAATAAGCCCAACTATTTCTTTTCATATAATTTTTAAGCAGCACCTGTATCTGCATTATAATGGCTCAGGCAACTTAATGTGTCTCTACCAATTACAGGTTTCTCTTTATCCCTCTTCATAAATTAGTCAGGTTTTTAAAACCTAATTTCAAACCAAATTATAATTTCCAAAAATAAAAGTCAGAGCTTTACCTTTTTATTTTTTTCACAGAGATCTTTCAGCAAGGCATCCAATTCATTATCATCTATATAGCCGCTGCCGTCCTGCAAGATAAATGGAAAGCCGTCGAGTGAAAGACGTGCATTTAATGTGCTGCGCCGCTGCCTTCCAGTCTGAGCTTCATGTAAATGAGCTCAGCGAAGAATTTTTACTTTATATTTAATGGACTCTAAAGTTTAATGAAGTCTCTTGTTTTATTAAGTCAGACAGTCATAGCTGGGAAATTGCTTGCTCCACACAGCTATGGACAAAGATGGACTCCTGGGACAACGAGAGGAAATGCTCAGTGTGATGTCTGTTTTCAGCTGGAGGATATCTTTCCAGCTTTGGCCTCAATGCATTAAAGTAAGTAAACTATAACTGCATGACATTGGAGGGTTGATTTACTAAAGGCAAAAATACTGTGCACTGCAATTGAAGTTGCTCTAGATCTGAAGGTAAGCGCTGCTGATTCCTATCATCCAAAAATGCTGTTTTTTATTTTTCTTGCATGTGACCGGGTATTCTTTGCAAAGTGAAGCTTTACCTCATTTACCAAGCTCTGAAGCAACTGCAGTTGCAGTGCACAGTATATTTGTCTTTAGTAAATCAACCCCATAGTTTTTTAAGCTCCGTAACAAACAGGCAGTTACTGCTTTTTGTTTTTTAAAATACACTTATTTTCACTGTTATTTTTTATCATTTGTGCTGCTATCGCTTTTCAGTCACTTCTAGTATATAAACACTCACTTCATTGATAGCTACATAGCATTTCGTAGTGTAGGTTTCCTAATAATGGTAGTGGACCATGCCTGCAGAATGTGTCAATTGTAGCCTCCAGGAGAAGCCCATGTGACAGGGTGACAGCACAGGAGCATAATTGGGAAACAAAGACAGAAGGGGTTAGTTACTAAAACTGAAGAATGCAAAAGCAGTTTCCAGTTTTTATTGCCAAAGCTTAATTGAACAAGCTGAAGTTATAAGTTGATTGGCTACCATGCACAGCTGCACCAGTGAGTGATCCAGGTTTAGTAAATCTCCCCCAAAGTGTTGTCACCCTATAACAGGAAATGCCTTAACAGGGCCCTTCATGGTACGACCATCTGGTATTATTCAAATGAAAGCTGCACATTTAAAAATATTGAAATTGACTTTTTAAATTACATGGACATGTAAAAATTATCAGGTTGTAGTAATTTGGTTTACATTAATTATGCTTTTGCTGGTGTAGCTGCATACCATCATCATGTTGTGTATTTCATTTTTCACATTTGTACCAAACATAAGAAGAAGGGATTTACTGTGAAAGTGTCCTAAAAATACTTCCTTTTCAGAATAAAAACCCTTCTTGTGAAATTGTTATTAGTTAGAAGTTTTCCAGTCTCCTGAAGTCAGGAACATTTGAAGAATTTTGACTCGTGTGTATCCAGTCTCATTAGCCATAATTGTCGAGGTCTCAACCAGGTGAAGAGCCTTACTCCTTTGGCACAAAAAAGATCTTCACCTGTCTTGCTCTAGTTAATGCTGGTCATACACGATTAGAAAATCGTTAGAAAAAAAATGGATGGATTTATAAAGATCTGTCGAATGTGCAAGCGATAACGCCATCACTGTATCAAAATTAACAACATAAATGGTAAATCTTTTGTCGATCGATTACACAATGTTGATGGACTTCCAAGGTTATATCTTAGCACACGCATGCGCTGTAGATTTTTTCTAACTGCTTTGCAATTATAATCGAAAATAGCCCACAAAAGTTTTGAAAATCAAACAATCGAGCATATTGAACACTTTTTCGAACGATTTTCTAACCGTGCATGGCCAGCATTAGATGTGATTTTAATCAATATAACATAATGGAAGGGGCGAGAACAAACACACACACTATGTTGCAAAAAATTTTGGGACACCCCTCCAAATCATCGGATTTAGGTGTTCCAATCACCTCCATTGCCTAAAGTGTATAAAATGAAGTACCTAGGCATGCAGACTGCTTCTACAAACATTTGTGAAAGAATGGGTCACTGGGGAGCTCAGTGAATTCAAGCGTGCATCTGTGACATTTCCTTGCTACAAAATATTCCACAGTCAACTGTTAGTGGTATTATAACAAACTGGAAGCGAACTTGGAACAACAGCAACTCAGCCACAAACTGGTAGGCCACGTAAAATGACAGAGCGTGGTCAGCGCATGCTGAAGTGCACAGTGCGCAGAAATCATCCATTGCCTGCAGCGTCAATAGCTAAAGACCTTCAAACATCATGTGGCCTTCAGATTAGCACAACAATGGTGCATAGAGAGCTTCATGGAATGGGTTTCCATGGCCGAGCAGCTGCATCCCGGGCTTACATCACCAAGTACAATGCAAAACGTCAGATGCAGTGGTGTAAAGCACGCCGCCACTGGACTCTAGAGCAGTGAAGACATGTTCTCTGGATTGATGAATCACATTTCTCTGTCTAGCAATCTGATGGACGTGTCTGGGTTTTCCGGTTGCCAGGAGAACAGTACTTTCCTGACTGCATTGTGCCAAGTGTAAAGTTTGGTGGAGGGGGATTTTGGTGTGGGGTTGTTTTTCAGGGGTTGGGCTTGGCCCCTTAGTTCCAGTAAATGGAACTCTTAAGGTGCCAGCATACCAACACATTTTGGACCATTTCATGCTCCCAATGTTGTGGGAACAATTTGGAGATGGCCCCTTCCTGTTCCGACATGACTGCGCACCAATACACAAAGCCATAAAGACATGGATGAGTGAGTTTGGGGTGGAGGAACATGATTGGCCTGCACCCCAACCCAATAGAACACCTTTGGGATGAATTAGAGTGGAGACTGCGAGCCAGGCCTTCTTGTCCGACAGCAGTTTCTGACCTCACTAATGCGCTTCTGGAAGAATGGTCAAACATTCCCATAGACACACTCCTAAACCGTGTGGACAACCTTCCCAGAAGAGTTGAAGCTGTTATAGCTGCAAAGGGTGGGCCAACTCAATATGGAACCCTATGAACTAGGACTGGGATGCCATTAAAGTTCATGTGCGTTTAAAGACAGGTGTTCCATTACTTTTGGCAATATAGTGTATGTTCTTATTCAGTCTGAGCCTGGACTACATATTACAAAAAGGGAGGCAAGAGAGTTATTTGGTTATATTTAGTGAGTTTACCTAATTTGGGTAAACTCACTAACACCCTGGGAAACATCTCTTACATGCCTGAGTCCCACTCTGTGTACCTTTATATAATACACTCCTCTTCATACTACTATCCTCTGTTCCCAAATCTCATTTCTTTACCCCTCTGCTCCACCCCAAAACTTGCACATCTCCCCCTCATTGCTATCATCTCCCTACTACTGCTCTCATCACCCCCCAAAATGCCTCTTCTACTCCTCATTTTCCTCTCCTCCATTCCCAAAATCCATTCACTATATCCCTCTGCTCCTCCTAAACATTTGTATATTGTGTCCTCACTGCTTCCTTCGCCCCTCTATGGCACCCACCACCTCCTCCTATTACTCCGCTCTCTCACTGACCCGAACACCTCCACTAGGAGTTTCTCACGCTCCTGCACATCCCGCTCCCATGCCACTTTTCTCACCCTTCTCCTCCTCCTAGCCGCGGGAGACATCTCCCCGAATCCTGGCCCTCCACCACCTCCCTCACCCGCACAACACCCTCCCGCCTCCATGTCCTACCGCAACCCCCGCAACCTAGTATCTGTCCCCCTGCTCCCTAAAATCTCCCCCCCATTTTCATGTGCACTCCTGAACGCCCGATCGGTGTGCAACAAGCCTACCGCCATCCACGACCTCTTTGTTTCCCGCTCCCTCAACCTCCTGGCGATCACGGAAACCTGGATCCAGCCCACTGACTCTACCTCCCCTGCTGCACTCTCCTATGGAGGTCTCATCTGGACCCACTCACCCAGACCTAACGGTCGTAAAGGTGGTGGGGTTGGTCTGCTCCTGTCACCGCAGAGCACCTTCCGAGTCCTCCCAAACCCCCCCCCCCTATCCTTCTCCTCCTTCGAGGCCCACTGCGTCCGACTATTCTCCCCAACCCCCCTGAAGATTGCTGTGATATACCGGCCTCCTGGATCCATACCCCGCTTCCTGGAAGACTTCTCCTCCTGGCTACCCTTCTTCCTCTCCTCTGAGCTACCCACCATCATTCTTGGGGATTTCAACATCCCTGTCAACCTTGACAACCCGGACACAGCCCGTCTCCTCCACTTAACCTCCTCCTTTGCACTTGCACAGTGCATACAATCCACCACCCACTCCGACGGTAATATCCTTGACCTTGTCTTCTCCAACCGCTGCGCTCCCCGCAACCTCACTAACACCCCCTTCCCTCTCTCTGACCACAACCTGATCACCTTCTCTATCTCCTCGTCCTCCAACGCCTACCCCTCCAAATGTCACACTACTACCAGCCGTAACCTCCGCAACCTTAACCCTACCCCCCTCCACTCTGCAGCTGATCAACTCCACGACCGCATCCTCCCCCTGTCCTGCCCCGACTTGGCTATGACTGCCTACAACAACGCACTGTCAGCAGCCCTTGACTCACTAGCGCCTTTAACCACACGCAACATCAGACTCCGACCGCTCCAGCCCTGGCAGACTGATCACACCAAAACCCTCAAACGACGCAGTCGTGCCCTGGAGCGACTATGGCGCAAAACAAAATCCCAACAAACTTTCACCTGCTACAAATCTGCCTTCCGCACCTACACCTCCTCCCTCCACGCAGCCAAACAAGCCTACTTCCTGACCCTCATCAAGGCCCTCTCCTCCAATCCTCGCCGACTCTTCTCCACCTTCAACTCTCTACTCTCTCCACCCCCACCTCCACCCAGCACCTCACTCACCGCCCTTGAGATTGCCAATCACTTCAAAAACAAGATTGACACAATTCGCAAGGACATTGCCGCAACTCACACGCCCTCTCAACCCGTCCCCTCTCACACAGCTACCCCATCATCCCCCCTCCCCCTCGACATTACCCGCAGGGACTTCGTCACTGCTCAAACTCCCTCCAACCCCGTTCCCCCTCACTCAGCTACCCCCTCATCACCCCTCTCCCACGGCCCCACCACTGCTCTGACCTCCACTCCCACCCCACCCTACATTCCTCATACTGAAGCTCCCCCAACACTCCACACCTTTGACCTTACTACCATCGAGGAAGTCTCCAAGATCCTCTCTGATGCCCGCCTCACCACCTGCCCCCTCGACCCTATCCCCTCACAATTCCTACGACCTCCCTCCCCCTCCATACTACGCTCCCTCACCCACATCTTTAATCTCTCCCTCTCCTCCGGCACTTTCCCCTCCCCACTGAAGCATGCACACATCACCCCCATACTTAAAAAGCCCTCCCTGGACCCCAATGACCCGAACAACCTCAGACCCATCTCCCTGCTCCCATTTACATCTAAACTCCTCGAGCGCCTCGTCTACACCCGCCTATGCTCTCACCTCAACGACAACAACCTCCTCGATCCCCTACAGTCTGGCTTCCGCCCCCTACACTCCACCGAAACCGCCTTACTCAAACTCTCCAACGACCTTCTAACCGCCAAAGCTAATGGCCACTATTCGGTGCTCCTACTCCTTGACCTCTCTGCGGCCTTCGACACAGTTGACCACCCCCTCCTCCTCAAAATACTACACTCCCTCGGCCTCAGAGATTCTGCTCTCTCCTGGCTCTCATCCTACCTGTCACAACGCTCTTTCAGCGTTACCTATAATGCTACCACCTCCCCCTCACTCCCCCTCTCTGTTGGGGTCCCTCAAGGCTCTGTCCTTGGGCCCCTTCTCTTCTCCATCTACACCTCCTCCCTTGGCCAACTCATACACTCTCACGGCTTCAACTACCACCTCTATGCCGACGACACACAAATCTATCTCTCAACCCCCCACCTTACCCCCTCGGTCTCTGCCCAAATCACACACCTACTGAGCGACATATCAGATTGGATGTCGCTCCACTTCCTTAAACTGAATCTCTCCAAAACCGAGCTCCTTGTCTTCCCCCCAGCCCGAACCCCACCCCCCATTGACTTCTACATCACATCCAACAACGCCAATATCAAACCCGCTCTGCAGGCCAGAGTACTTGGTGTCATTCTGGACTCCAACCTATCCTTCCAGCCCCAAGTCCAAGCTTTAACAAACTCGTGCAGACTCCACCTCCGCAACATCGCCAAAATCCGCACGTTCCTAACCCCAGAAACCACTAAACAGCTCATCCACTCCCTCATCATATCACGACTCGACTACTGCAACTCCCTCCTCACTGGCCTGCCTCGCCGCTGGCTATCCCCGCTTCAGTCGATCCTGAATACGGCTGCCAGACTCATTCACCTTTCCAACCGCTCCATTTCCGCCACCCCCCTCTGCCAATCCCTCCACTGGCTTCCGATTGCGCAAATTGATCAAATTTAAAATCCTAACACTGACGTACAAAGCTGTCCACCATACTGCCCTGAACTACATCACTGACCTAATATCCAAGTACCGCCCAGCACGCACACTCCGCTCCTCACAAGACCTCCTTCTCTCTAGTTCCCTGGTCTCCTCCTCCCATGCCCGCCTCCAGGACTTCTCCAGGGTGTCACCCATCCTCTGGAACTCCCTGCCCCAACCCATCAGATTATCACCTACTCTCCTCTCCTTTAGGCGCACCCTGAAAACCCATCTCTTCAGGGAAGCCTACCTCACCCCCTGCTAACTTGCTGACCTCCTCCACTCTTCCTACCACTCCATCCCCCACAGCTATCTCCTCCTGTACCACTATCCCATCCCTTCTAGATTGTAAGCTCGAAAGAGCAGGGCCCTCGATCCCCTCATGTTTTGCATTGTATTGGTATTGTTCTGTCACATGTTCTGTCCCCCTTTGTAATGTACAGCGCTGAGTGAACTATTGGCGCTTTATAAATACTGTATAATAATAATAATAATAATAATTTGTTTACTATGGATCAACATCTGCTATAATTGGACAAAAACTGTTTATATTTCTCTGAACCTTCAAGATTGTCAATGTCAATTGAAGGTTGGTATTCAATACTTTAAATTAGGCTGGGGGTTATGGGGCAATTTAGACAGATTTTATTTAAGCATATTTTTTAAATGAGCCAAATTTGTGAAAACCTTCAATTCAATCTGTGCTCACTTTAACATTGCCACACCACCTAGCACACCTCTACAGGTGCCTGCATGTAATGTCACATTTTTTGAAGTATTCCCTGAGAGTCCCTAAATTCAGGATCTCTAATATGCAAATAGAGATGTCAGTGCCTGAAGCTATGCTCAGCCCTACCCCTTCTTATGCTTAGTCTCACTAACCAATTGTAAGACTAAACGCAAAATAAGTAATCATAACCTTTAAATATGTAAAGTCAATGGATTTTTTTTCTTACATGATTTAAACATCACTTTGCTAGGGGCACTAGAGGTTGTCTGGTAGGCTAAATGTTCAGTCTGATACCATCTTAAGGAATCAGTTCTATTGTAAGTTGAAGGATGTGGGTTTGTGAACAGTTCATTAATAAGCTAAAAATATGAAAATCTATCTTGTTACATAATTATCTTTGTGTATCTTCCATGTAATGCTATTCATACTTGTGTTTTGCAATAATGTTCAATGGTGCTCACAAAGTGTTAACAACCAGAAAAGAAATGTTTCAATCCACTTAGAATTAAATATATTCTATTAAATATATTTATTTAAAGGGTGATTCCATATTTTCCATAGAATAGTTTAGAACATAACTTTTTGTCTAAGTATCTGATGGTAAAACCTTTCAAGTGTAAAGCACAGCAAGCTCTCAAGGAACAGAGATCCTTTTTCAGCAAGATGAAGAAGCCTTTGAAAGTTTGCTATGGTTTCTGGCAGTTATCTATTAATGGTATTACCTTCAGCTAGTTATTTAGACAAAAAGTACTATTCTGAAACTATTTCACAGCTTCTGACTGCACCTCTACTGTAAGGAAAGTCCCTCTTTTGGAACCAAATCCCTCTATCCCTTATTATTTCTGTCTTAACCCTTTTGGGGACATATAATGTGTTATAATTCACTAAACACTTCAATGTCTAAAGGCCTGTTACACATGCACACTGCAGTAATGCATGGTAAAATTACTGCAGTACGTGTGTTGTTGCGTTGCTGTGAACCCCAAGGCGCCCCCACTGCAAACATGCGCAGCGACATACCACTACAGAATGGATCTTGCACTATTTTTTCCATTCACTGAGTGCAATACAGCCCAGCCCAACACAACAAGCACAGTGCAGTGCAAATGGGCCCTAAATGATTTAGGTTGATTTTTTAAATATTAAATTAAAAAAATAGTTGTGAGAAAAAATCATGAGTAGTTTAAAATAAAATGTTCTGTGTAAATTCTTTTTGGTGCACATAATTGGGCTGTGGTAGAAAATCTACATAAACAACAATGCAATAAATACAGAATTATCTTATCATACCTTATCATATAATTCAAAAGCCTTATTGAACTCTTTGTTACACATCTTGACACCCTAAAAATGAAAGGATAAAAGGAATACATTTAGAATATTTGGCTCCTTTACCATCATATTACTGTGTTGGAGTAAAATGTGATTCATACCTGGAATTTAAGAAGGAAGTTTTCTTGTACAGGTAGTAACCTATGAGAAAAATGCAAAAAAATACCAAGACTGCAGTTTAAAATCACAAGTCAAATTTACAGTTTATTTAAATGGTTAGTAAATAATTCACACAATCAAGACTTCCAAAAAGGGTTTTAAAGTGACACTAAACAATATCTTTATTCTCCAATACAATTCATTCACTACTTAATGGCCATGTAAACTATTTTTAATGAAATTGTTTCTTAGTGTGTCTTTCTGCCTCCTTGTAATATCCTCCATGAGCTACCCACCCTCTCCTTTTCCTCTCACTTCTATTTTTTTGAAATGAGCAGTGCTTGTTGGTTACGGTCATGTGCAAAAGGTATGGCAAAAGGGCCACCTTAATCATTCTTTGCTCTCCTCAAAACCCTGATCTATGATGTTGTGAAAATGAAAACTAATCTAATGCCACCTGTCCTTCCCCTACTCAGTTTGCATCTCCTGTTTATTCTACATCTGTCATATTCTGGATATCCAGTTGTCCATACGTTTACATTTTTACCCCACTTCTCAAACAATGCTGGGTTTAATAATCTGAACTAGTCAAATTCTCATCTAGATCTTGGTGCTTTTATGATAAGGATGAATTTACATAGACACTATTAAGGAACATACTGTAAGGAAGATGATTTCTGCACACCTGTGGATCAACATTTCTCACAACCAGACCACACTACGGAAGGCATGGAAGTTTCAGCTCTTAAAGGGAACTTCAAAACTACTCAGGGAAGTAAAACTTTTGAACTAAGAATGATAATTCTATTTGACACAAAAGATACGGGACTAAATGTTGACCTTGGCTTTCTAAATCATTATCCAAAAGTTTTAGGACCATCCTCCTCACCTTTGTGACTGTTACTCCCCCTCCCAGTCTATTGCCCTCTCTCTGCCTTGTCTCACTAACTATCCAAGTTTAACTACTATTGCTTTGTATGTTTGTTTGTACCTTTTTCCCTTAGAAATTCTCTTACTTACCATTCTGCTAAAACTTTGTGTATTACTACTGCTTTGACCTTGAAGAAGGTGGTACATCCCAAAAATGTGGATGTAAGTGCAAATAAAAAAAGTATGACACAGAGTACTCAATTGTTTTTAAGATTGGTTATATGCTCACATTTTACTTACAACATTTATTTACTGCACTGAAGGAATCATTTTCTTATATCCTTTTTTTTAGCTTAAAGGGAATTTGTTAGGAAATACATATTAGGAACTGTCATTGCTGTCGTATTTTGAAGATATGGGTTCAGGGGATCATCATTAGGTTATTCACTATGTCACTGCCCTACAGCAAATTATGTGCATGGGGAATCCCAGCACCCGCTTCACCATCTTGTTCTGGATTAGTGTTTCATCAAATAGTGAAAGGAGGATAAGAAGGAAATCCTTGAATAATGTAGTGTACCTTCAAAATTATTGCAGCAATGAATGCTTGTGTATTTCTTTCTTAACTCTTGTTAGTCAGTACACACCTGCCATTAGTGAAAGTGACTCTGACTAAGTCTATACAAAGTTCATCTGTTCTAGTAGGAATTTTCTAACATTGACTCAGTTGCCTCTCACAACAAAAGCCTTGTTCCACAAAGCGCTTACAAAGCATCAAAGTGATCTCATGATAGGAAGGTATCAGTCAGGAGAAGATACAAAAAACTTTCCAAGGCATTTGATATACCATGGGACCAACAAGGAGAGAAAATATGGCACAAAAGTGACATTACCTAGAACTGGATGATCCTCCAAAAATTATAGAAAAAACATCAAGAAGAAAACTGGTCTGGGAAGCTGCCAAGAGGCCTACAGCAGCATTAAAGAAGTATAGCCAAAGCATTTGGGCTATACTTTTCCTGGGGATCACAGGATTGCAATTCATTCAGCACTCCTTGAACCATTTTCAGTCGGCAGCACGCTAAAGCACAACGTTGTCTGACGTCACTCAGCCGGGCCAGGTTCTAGAAAGACCAGCAGCTGGCTCAGCCTCTCAGTGAGTCGCTGAGAGCCTGAGTCAGCTGCTCTTTCCCTTTCCACAGCCCAGCTCTCCAGTGAGTGCTGGAGGGGCAGAGCCAAAAGCCAGTGTCTGACAGTGACCACTCTCTGCTCAAAGCAGAGGGGAGAACTGAGCGATCTCAGTTCAGAGCCAACAGGGAACAGCTGCAGCATCAGACTGATGCTGCATCCACCTAGGTGAGTATAAAGGTTTTTTTTTTGTAACCTATACTTCTCTTTTAATCCACCTAGGTGAGTTTAAAGGGTTTTTTTTTAACCCATACTTCTCTTTTTTCTTACTAAAATAACATTCAAGCCTGGTACATTTTGCAAAAAACTACATCATGTCTGGTAAAAGCATGTGGGAAAATACCGTATTTTATGGTCTGATAAGACCAAGATTAAACTTTTTTGGCAATAATTCCAAAATGTATATTTGTCACAAAATCAACACTGCACATCACAAAAAAACACTATACCTATAGTGAAGCATGGTGGTGGCAGCTATATGTTTGGGACTACTTTTCTTCAGCTGGATCTTCAGCTTTTGCACCATGTGATTTCCCATCGGTTCATGCACCTGCAAAAGCGCTATGGTTTGAGATGTGTGGGGGTGCCATTAAAAATGAATGGCATCCCCCTGAGTTTTTAATCCCTTCGCACCTAAGGGTAAAACAAATCTTAACGCCTAAGTGCAATTTTGCAACTTTGACGTGTTAGCAAAACTGTACATATCATCAGAACTATTTTGTTTATCCAGGCGAATTATACTTTGTTTTTTTAGGACAAATTTGACTTTCATTTGGTGGTAAATAGTAATAGATATCTCCTGTTTTTTTAATTTTTATCAAAGCAAAACTGGCCCAAAATGGTAAACAAATTTTTTTTTTAATTTAGCTGTATATTTCTTGTCAATACGATAACCTACCATCAAAGAACAACCCAAAATAATTTTTCCTGCTCCTGACAATTGCAGCGATATCACATATGTGTATTTTAGTTGTTGTATGTACCTGTAATACAGCCCAGAAGCAATAGTGTGCATTTTGCTTTTTTTTTTATTCTGCCACTAACTAAACACTGATACTAATTTAAAAATTAAAAAAAAAAATCCTGACCAAAACAAAAAATTCCTGTCCCTTGACCCTGACCTTGGCAGAAACACTAACCCTGGCACTGACCTAGATCAAAACTTGATCTAAATTTACCGTATTTGCCAGCGTATAAGACGACTTTTCAACCCCTGAAAATCTTCTGAAAAGTCGGGGGTCGTCTTATACGTCGGTATGTCAGGGCGGCACTTTTTCCAGGGGCGGTGTCCTCCAACGGACACTAAGTACAGGGGTGGGCAGAGGGGCTGCTGTACCTTACCTGGCTCCGGTCCCGGTCCCACGATGATCCGGTCCAGGAAGCGCGGCTGCTCCTTCTTTCAGTTCGGCCGCTCGATGGTCACGCGGCCGCTCGGCTCCGCCTCCTTACCGGTGATTGGGCGCCAGCGCACACAGGCGACCAATCACCGGCGAGGAGGCGGAGCCGAACGGCCCCGCGAAAATCAAGCTGCCGAACTGAAAGAAGGAGCAGCCGCTCCTCTCCCCCACTGACACTAACGATGGGGCACTATTCCTCCTCCACACTGACAGCCATGATGGGGCACTATTCCTCCCCCACTGACACCAATGATGGGGCACTATTCTCCCCACTGACACCAATGATGGGGCACTATTCCTCCCCCACTGACACCAATGATGGGGCACTATTCCACCCCCACTGACACCAACGATGGGGCACTATTCCTCCCCCACTGACACCAATGATGGGGCACTATTCCTCCCCCACTGACACCAATGATGGGGCACTATTCCTCCCCCACTGACACCAATGATGGGGCACTATTCCTCCCCCACTGACACCAATGATGGGGCACTTTTCTCCCCACTGATACCAATGATGGGGCACTATTCTCCCCACTGACACCAATGATGGGGCACTATTCCTCCCCCACTGACACCAACCATGGGGCACTATTCCTCCTCCCCACTGACACCAACCATGGAGCACTATTCCTCCTCCCCACTGACACCAACGATGGGGCACTATTCCTCCCACTGACTAATGATGGGGCACTATTCCTCCCACTGATACCAATGATGGGGTGCTATTCCTCCCACTGACACCAATGATGGGGCATGATTCCTCCCACTGATACAAATGATGGGACACTATTCCTCCCACTGACACCAATGATGGGGCATGATTCCTCCCACTGACACAAATGATGAGGCACTATTCCTCCCACTGACACTAATGATGGGGCACTATTTCATCCACTGACACCAATGATGGGGCACTATTCCTCCCACTGACACTAATGATGGGACACTATTCCTCACACACTGACACTACTCATGGGGCACCATTAGTGTCAGTGGGAGGAGTAGTGCCTCATCATTGGTATCAGTGGGAGGAATCATGCCCCATCATTGGTGTCAGTGGGAGGAATAGTGCCCCATCATTGGAATACCATACTGAAATAGCATACCATATTGAAATCAAATCTGATGTTTTTTTCATTTTTATTTGGTGTGCGTTGGAAGAGGGGTAGTCTTATACGGCGAGTATAGCTCAAACCCTATATTTTAACAGGAAAAGTAGGGGGTCGTCTTATACGCCCAGTCGTCTTATACGCCGGCAAATACGGTAATTTTTTTTTCAATTATTTTTATTTAATTTTTGTTTTTATTTTACACACACTTAAGGGACAGAGAGAGATACATTGTATCTTCTCCATTCAGAGAGAGAAAACAAGGGGGCAGGCTTCACTGTAATTGATCACTGTGATAGCCAATCAGAGGCTATCACAACAATCAGGTGACCTGGAATTGGGAGTTCAGGTCTCGATCGTTAGAACTGGACCACGGTTTTCAGTGAGAACTTGGCCTTTGTGCTGGGAGTGCTTCACGCGGTGTGCTCCCAGCACAAAGACAGGTATGCAATTATGTGGCCCCATGGAAAAAAGCCCAGTCCAGTTGGGCCGCATATTCGCATACATTTGGAGTGGAGGGGTTAAACAGCAGTGTGTTTTACAGGTGTGGGAATTGCAGCCACCAGCGACAGTGTGAGCCAGGCCTAAGTCAAGGTGGGGGGGGGGACAGTTCTAAGTATCAGTCAATTTTGGCAGAAAATCTTACGGCCTCTGCTAAATCACTGAAGATGAAGAGTAATTTCACCTTTCAGCACTATACCAACCCAAAGAACACCTCACCAGAAGAGGATCAAAGTTTTGGAGTGGCCCAGCCGGAGCTCAGACTTGGACTGTTGGTGAACTAGGGGTCTTTGGGTGACCTGAAGAGGGCTGTGCACAGGAGATGCCCTCACAAACTGACAGATATGGAGCGCTTTTGCAAGGAAGAGTAGGCAAAGATTCAGAAGACAAGATGTGCCATGTTAATAGACTGTTACCTAAAAAGACTGAATACCATCATCAAATGTAAAGGTGCTTCAACAAAGCATTAGTTTAAGGGTCTGCATATTTGTGCAACCACATAATTGTAAGTTTTATGTTTTTGTTACATAGTTACATAGTTAATCTGGTTGAAAAAAAGATACATGTCCACCTAGTTCAACCATTAAAAGGGGGGATAATATATATATATATATATATATATATATATATACATATATACACACACACACACACACACATACATACAATCCTATATAAACATTCCTAAACCCACCTCATAGCTGATCCAGAGGAAGGCAAAAAAACCCAATATAGCATGATCCAATTTGCTTCAGGGAAAAACAATCCTTCCTGATCTCCCAAGAGGCAATCGGATATTCCCTGGATCAACTTTACCCATACATATTAGAATCTAGTTATATTATGTCAATTTATGAAAGAATCCAGGCCTTTTTTAAAAACAATCTATTGGGTTGGCCAGAACCAGCTCTTGAGGGAGCCTATTCCACATTTTCATAGCTCTTACTGTGAAGAAGCCTTTCCGTATTTTGAGATTAAATCCCTTTTTCCTCCAGACGTAAACTGTGCCCCCTTGTCCTCTGTGATGACCTTAAAGTGAATAAATCTACACCAAGTTCACTATATGAACCACTGATGTATTTATACATGTTGATCATATCCCCTTTAAATCTCCTGTTCTCAAGAGAGAATAAATTCAGTTCCTCTAATCTTTGCTCATATCTGAGCTCCTCCATGCCCCTTATCAATTTGATTGCCCTTCTCTGCACTTTTTCCAGTTCCCCAATGTTCTTTTCGTGAATTGGTGCCCAAAACTGAACTGCATATTCCAGATGAGGTGTTCCTAATGATTTGTACAGGGGTAATATAATATCTCTCTCTCTGGAGTCTATACCTCTTTTAATACAGGAGAGGATTTTGCTCACTTTAGAAACCGCAGTTTGGCATTGCAAGCCATTATTAAGCTTGTGATCTACCATGACTCCCAGATCCTTCTCCACCATTGATTCCCCCAGTTGTACCCCCCTAGTATGTATGATGCATGCATATTCTTAGCCCCCAAGTGCATAACCTTACATTTATCAACATTAAACCTCATTTGCCACATAGTTGCCCAATTAAACAGTGCATTGAGGTCGGCTTGTAAATTGGAGACATCCTGTAAGGACGTTATTCCACTGCACAGCTTGGTGTCATCTGCAAAGACTGAAATGGGATTTTTAATCCCAGACCCTATATCGTTTATAAATATATTAAAAAGTAAGGGTCCCAACACTGAACCTTGGGGTACACCACTGATGACCCCAGACCATTCAGAGTATGAATCATTAACCACTACTCTCTGAATACGATCTTTTGGCCAGTTTTCTATCCATTTACAAACTTTGTTTTAGTGTGTTTTTAATTGAATTGCAGAGTATAGGTCACATTAAAGGTGGAAAAATTCAGAAGTGATTTATCTTGGTCTGACTTTTTTTACACATCAAGAAACCTGGAATTTTTACAGGGGTGTATAGACTTTTCCTTTCCACTGTATATCCTCTACAGTCTACACAGTATTCATACATACTACCTTCCTGATGTACTGCACTGTTCTTGCCAAGTGCCAATCACAGCACACATCAAGGTTACCAGGGCATTCATAAAATCGCTGTCTAATGTTTACTGCTGCACTCGGGGGTGCACTGTTCATGGCTGTAAATGGCTTAATGGACAATCAGACAGACATTTAACCTTTCATTTCTACTCTTACCGTGCCATCTCTGTAAGTCCTAGTTTTCCATCATTATTTGAATCAAACATCCTCAGCTGGAAATGAAAAAAGAAAATGAGACTGTAAATCTTGTACACACAGCACACATTACACTTTGATAAGCAACATGTTCCTTATCATTTTGTCTTTTCACACATGTGTTCTGTTTTCATTTTATATAGACATCAAATGGGCATGTATATTAGCAAAACTTGCTTGTTTTCTTTATAACAAAGACCCACAAATAACAAACCTATAAGTGGAAAACCATTAAAACATTTGTGACACTTTTCTGGAGGTATTGGCCCTTTAAAACATGGACCAAATTCACGAAGGTAACGGTGCTGACCAATCAAAATTCATTTAGCCTGTACTGTCATCCCTGCAAGGAGAGGATTTCAAATCCCCATGGCTTCTCAACTCTCCCACAGCTGAGAATCTGGAGCATCTGCCTTCATCCTCTGCCTGATAGCCGACACCCATGTATACATCCCCAAACGCACTTCTCTCCAATTCTCCGCTCAGCATGGGATTAGTGCAGGGAGGTTTCCCGCACCACTCCTGTGTGAATGCAGGCTATAACAAGCCTGAGTTCACACAGGAGCAGTGTGGAAACCACATGTGATTCAGACAGGAATCGCATTCCTGTTCAAAGCGCATGATATTCTTTGAGGTGCAATTTGCGTCTATACATCGGTATCGGTACTTGTACTTATGGATCAAAAAATTGTATCAGTCCATCCCTAATATATACCATAATTTGTAGACTAACTCTCACACAGACTAAATAATATACACTATTTGGGGTTACGTTTACCAAAGAAATGTAGCAGATTACAGGTTGGCCTAAATTTATGATAAAAGATTACTTGTTTGCAAAATGTTATAACAGAAACAAAGAAAAATGTGGGGTTTTTTTTTCAAAATTTTGGGTATTTTTTTGTTTATATAGCAAAGAATTAAAAACCCAGTGATAAATAAATACCCACACAGGAAAGCTCTATTTCTGTGAAAACATGTTATAAATTTCATTTGGGTACAGTGTTGCATGGCCGAGCAATTGCCAGTTAAAGTTGCACAGTACTGAATAGCAAAAAATGCCTTGGTTATGAAGGGGGTAAAACCTTTCAGAGGTCAAGTGACTAAAAAGTCACTGTAACAACTGAAAAAAGGGTATATTCTTTGCCTTCTTCCTCTACATCAGTGGTGAGCAACTTTCTTGATATGAGGGGTTCAGGTGCAGGCCCCCAACATCACCAAAGGGCCACACATAAACTTCTGTGAATTTTAAGTAATATATAGCCAAAGACTATATGCATGGTACAGGAGATGGTCAAAGACTGCAAACATGCTGCAGGAGAATTTGAGACTAGGGACATACTTCAGGAGTCAGTCATAGACTGGAGATGTACTTCATGAAGCTGCTACAAATAACTGGTATAACAGAGCAATAGGGGAACACAGATTAGTACCTGCAGAGACCATGAGGGCCACACAAAAAGTGCCAAAGTGCCACATGTGGCCCTCGGGCCGCAGGTTGGGCACCAGGGCTCTACAGCATATCATTTTCCCCAGTACTAAGGGTGCTCTTTAAAAGTGCATTTATTCATTAAAAGCGTATCTGAACCCAAGAACAATAATGTAATATATCACGGTTTGCCAGTCCTTAGATGCAGTGGTGGCATTCCTGTTATTTTCTATGGCTTTTTTTCCTTAATTTTCACCCAGTGAACCCTTCTAGTAAGACATTTCCTGACAAGCGTGACAATGCTCACACACTGTACTGTACCTAGAGAAGAACAGTGTTGTCACCCAAGGACAAGACGTGTATTAAGACTATAGAACACCTTCCCCTCTTCCTCTTCCAGTCTCCATAACATATTGGACACGTGTTCTGTTGTCATACCAGAATGCACAGAGCACAGAACATACTGGATTTCCAACATGATCAACAGGTATTTTTGAACATGTATAACAAAACACTATATTTAACAGATAAAATGGGAACAAATAAGAGAAGTTCATTATTAGCGTTTACATACGCTTTAATCATTCTTCCATATTACTTTTTTCATTAAAAACGGTTCCTTATGGCATTTTGAAGTTGTCTAAAATATTGTCTAGAACATAAGCTGTCATATGAGCCCATTTCACATCATCAGGGTACCATTTCAATGTGAATAGAGAGGCATTGTTGGGAAAGCAGTGGCACACTCAGCTAGATTCTGACACATGGTGTCTTTCAAGGATGGAGCCTTTGAATGCACATCACACCACAGGAGAGGAAGAATCGCTTCTGAATGGCACTTAAAATGAAAACTTCAGACTATCAATAAATGAAGGAGATGGGAGCCACCTTGGTGTAATGGCCCATTGTGCTCAGAGTCCACAAGCTGCTCATGTTTATTCAAGGAGCATGTCTGGCTGCTAAGTAGCAGATAACACACCTCATTAATACAACAGCTGGAATGGGAGTCAGCACATTACACAACAGAACATCACAGATCATCACACTCAGCCAGATTTTCATACACCTTTTATGTTGGAGAAACGTTCCCCACTCCTGAAAAAAAGGGTGCATGTTCCTTTCAGAAGACGCTCATATGAATTCTCACAAAGAAGATGTCCTGCCACTTAAACTTAAGCTGATTTTTTTTAATTTACCTTTTAAAATCAATTTCTGTGATTACTTCACTGGGATTATGGATCTTCTCACAGACACAGAGCAGGAAGGAGAAGTCTAAATGTCACTGTGAGGACCCAGGTCTAAACCTACAACCTCTGCTGTGTCTGGCAGTGTCTCGTCCTGCAAAGCCACCTGGAATGCTGGACAATTCCTTAAATGATCTTGCCTTGAACCTTGTTTCTTTTGAACTTTGAACCCTTTGCTCCTCTCATGAACTTCTTATTTTAGCCATGCCTTTGCACTTCCTGTTTGCCGGATTATTTTGCTCTCTCCAGCCAATATTTCATCTTATCACTCCCGCTGCCGTCTGTTTCTCCACTACCAATCGTTACTGACCTTTGGCTTGTTCTTCGACTATGCTTCTGCTTTTTACTGACCTTTGGTTTGTTTACTGACTACACTTCTTCTTTATCCCTACCTGCTATGTCTGCTACTGGACCTTGGCTTGCTTACCTCCTGGTGGGGCAATAATAAGGACCGCAATCTCGTACTAACACTTAGCAAAAGCATCCATCATCAGGATCTCTAGTGAACACCAGTTATTGCTTAGACTGTGCACCTTGGATGAGTTTGTGTGATCTGCCTGGGTGACTCTCTTGTATACCTATCCTGCTGGTCAGTGGGAGCCTCTCTACTGCTATAGCTACTGGTCTCCAAGCCCGACCCCTGACCATGACAGTCACTTTTCCAGATGCTGTGCTTGTAGGCTCACATTTACCAAATTAATTTGGACAGCACTATGATGTTGAACAACATGGCTGGAGGTAGAACAGGGCTGGTCTACGCTAGCTGGCATTGAGGGGGAGGGCTTTCAGTGAGACAATGCTCTACTTAGTGTACATGACCATGCAACCCAGTAGCCCTTATGGTTGCAGTAGTTGGACAGGGTGACAACACTGCAGTGTATTCATTTTAGGTCATTTAACATTATTACTCTGTCAGAAGTGTTAATAATGGCAGAAATGTTCTTAGATAGAAGAGATATTTACAGATATAGCAAGTGTGCAGTTTACACTAACATTTCAGATTTTTATTTCTATATTTTGCCTATAGTTCTACTTCACTTTCAGTATGCCTTGTGTCTGGTTACTGCAACTTGAAGACAGGGGCGGATTGACAACTCATGTAGCCCCCGGGCAATAGGGGATCATGGGACCCCTGTGTCCTTGCCCACACTCAAAAAAAGCCTATAAAAGGTACCAGGGGCATTTCATGGGGCCCCCTACTGACCCCGGGCCCAAGTTCTTGAATGGTCAGTCCACCCCTGCTTGAAGAACACCAGTCATAAAGGAAATATAGGGACCGTCACTGCTGACCTTCTAAAAATGCTGCCTAGCTATAAAGTTGCCTGCTGAGTTTGATAATTTGAGCCATTGATCTGGAACTACTGAGGTTGGGGAATTTTTAACATGGCTTCAGCCAAGCTTCAGGCCTGGTGGCTATGGTCTTGTTCCCCTAAGCTACTCCAAACTTCTAGAAATATATTAAAAAAGAATGTGTGGATGTGTGAAAGGTATGGTTTGTTATGTGAGAACAAGCAAAACAACTCTTGAGTCATCTTGCCCCAAGTGATCATGTTATGGCTTTGTAACATATAGCCTGTGAGCATGGGCAATGCCAAAAGTAAATTCTATCTTGGCAGTACGAGAGAGAAATCTCTTTTCAGACTCTCCATTAAAATTTTAGTGGAAGGATGGAAACTGCTGGTAACACGCCACTATTTCGAGAAATGGTACACGATGTTAAACTAAAGTAATTGTAAACCCTCACCTTGTAAAACAACCCATTCAGTTTAACATAGAAATGAAAAGCAAAACATTTGTGTATAGATATAAAAAAAAAACTGTAAACACTTTTTCCCCTTTTGTATAAGTGATCCCATTCCCTCTGTTCTCAGCTGCATAAGAGCTGTGGGAAGGAGAAACAGCAGCACACTGATCTTCCCAGTGAATGGCTGTGCGGGGGGGGGGATGTGTCAGGACAAGTCTGATCATTGGAGGAGAGCAGGCTGAGTTCCCAGCACATCTAGAGAACTGACCATGGTGTGTTCTAATAAGTGTAGTCAGTTTTTAATAGAAAAGAAGTGGGACTTAACACAAAGGAAGCAATACAAAGAGAACAGGATACTTGTCATACAAATACACAGCACAACAGGCCATATCAGGAATATGTTGGGTTTACATATTCTTTAAAAGTGGTACAAAATTTATATGAGCTCATAAAACATCTGTTTACAAAAAAGTGCAGTTTGGGTACAATTTCTGTAAAATTTGTTCTTGAATAACACGTTTTCTTGATCTGTTTTTGTATCTGTTTCCTGGAGAGAAGCTGAATTGCTTAGCTAATCCTTTTTTTTATCTGGATATTTCTTAAATGTTGTTGAATTATATGCCGATGTGTTTGTTGATTCTTAAATCTCATAGAGTAAAAAAAGACTACATACTACTTATATGATGTAGTAATGGGACTGTTTTCTAAAAGTTTCTTTCTGAGGATGTCAGTTGTTTTCCATCTCTGCTATATGATCTGTAAATTTGGGGATACATTTTAGAATTGTCACATGCTCTGCTACGTTTCCATTTTGTGCAATGTCTGAATTTGTGGGACTGTTCTCTTTTAAGAATAGTTGTGAATCCCCCCTCCTCCTTTTTTATGTTATAAACAGAGCAGCCTTAAATGTGATGCCTGCTCAGCTGTGTACAGAGAGAGAAAGGAGATGAGATGAAAGAAACTGAAGTTCTGTTAGCGATACTATGTGATACTTGTATTTGGGTTATTAAATATTCTGATGTGTGGACGTAATGGCCAAAATGTTCTGAAATGTAAACAATTTTCCTCTTCTGCTTTTAAAGTGTCACGTACAGTTGTGTTCAAAATAATAGCATTCAGACATCACTAACCTGATCAATCACTGTTTTTGGTGGAAATGATATTTCTACATGGCAAATAATTTACTAGCAGGTGTAGCAGAGTAATAGAAATCCAACAGACCCAACAGTCATGACATGCATGCTGCTGATTCTGTGTAATTGAATCACTAATTGAAAGGGGCATGTTCAAAATAATAGCAGTGTGGAGTTCTATTAGTGAGGTCATTCATTCTTTGAAAAACAGGTGGCAATTATTGCCTTATTTAAGGAAGGAAGGCAGCAAATGTTGTACATGCTGGTTACAGTGCATTTCTCTCTGAAATTCTGAGGAAAATGGGTTGTTCCAGACATTGTTCAGAAGAACAGCGTACCTTGATTAAAAAGTTGATTGGAGAGGGGAAAACATATAAAGAAATGCAGAAAATGATAGGCTGCTCAGCTAAAATGATCGCAAATGCTTTAAAATGGCAACCAAAACCAGAAAGACGTGGAAGAAAGCGAAAAACTACCATTCAAATGGATAGAAGAATAGCCAAAATGGCAAGGACTCAGCCAACAATCAGCTCCAGGAAGATCAAAGAAGGTGTAAAGTTCCCTGTGAGTACTGTTACAATTAGAAGACGCCTATGTGAAGCCAAGGTATCTGCAAGAAGCCCCCGCAAAGTCCCACTGTTGAAAAAAAGACGTGTGCTGAAGAGGTTACAATTTGCCAAAGAGCACATTGACTGGCCTAAAGAGAAATGGCGCAACATTTTGTGGACTGATGAAAGTAAGATTGTTCTTTTTGGGTCTAGTGGCCGGAGACAGTTTGTCAGACGACCCCCAAACACTGAATTCAAGCCACAGTACACTGTGAAGACAGTGAAGCATGGTTGTGCAAGCATCATGATATGGGGATGTTTCTCATACTACGGTGTTGGGCCTATTTATCGCATACCAGGGATTATGGATCAGTTTGAATACATCAGAATACTTGAAGAGGTCATGCTGCCTTATGATGAAGAGGAAATGCCCTTGAAATGGATGTTCCAACAAGACAACGACCCCAAACACACCAGTAAACGTGCAACATCTTGGTTCCAGACCAACAAGATTGATGTTATGGAGTGGCCAGCCCAATCCCCGGATCTTAATCCAATAGAAAACTTGTGGGGTGACATAAAAAATGCAGTTTCTGAAGCAAAACCAAGAAATAGAGAAGAACTGTGGAATGTAGTCCAATCATCCTGGGCTGGAATACCTGTTCACAGGTGCCAGAAGTTGGGTGACTCCATGCAACACAGATGTACAGCAGTTCTCAGAAACAGTGCTTATACAACTAAATATTAATTAAGTGATTCAAAGGAAAGCAAAATCTTCAAACATTTTTCAGTTTATATAGTGAATGTTTGAGTTTGTAAAGAAGAATACAAACACTGCTATTTTTTTGAACAGTCTAATATTCACTTTTCTTCAATTTTTTTAGAGGAACAACACAAATTTGATATATTTTTCTTCATGTTCGATTTGGAATAGAATGTGTAGTGTTCCCAATGCATTTGTGTGTATGGAAATAAAAGCTATTAGAAGGATTTTGAGCTTTATTCACTTTTTTCAACACATTGCTATTATTTTGAACACAACTGTATATAAATCCAGTCTACTTGGATTAAATTTTTACTGCACAAGTCAGTGGTCTGGGTTCATATGCAGAACAGGAAAGCCAAATAAAAGTCAGAAGTCCTTATCTACTATCTTGTTCCAAGTGACTTAAAGTGTTACTAAACCCACAACAGTAAAATCAGTCTGTATATGCAGTAATGCATGCTTGTTCTACTCACCGTGGAACCTAAGGGGTTATTCCTCCGCATTTTGTAAAATTGCTGTTTGATCCTGTCTTTTCTGACCCTCTCCTTCTACTTTCTCCAATTCATCTGTCTTAGTACAGAGCAGCAGTGTCAAGTCTGTACATGCTCTGTTTGGTGTGTATTGGTAGACAGTTATGGTTTTTTTTTGGGAGGGTGCATGTGATCGGCACAGGGGTCAGAGGGTCAGGGGTCATTCAGCCTCATAGGACAGTAAAAGGAGAATGAAAACTCCTCCTGCAAGATTAACCAGTGCTTGGCTGGACACTGAGAGAAGTCACAGGACTGCTATATACTGCAGATGACAAAAGGTATTTAGCAGTTTATTTTTTCTAAAATATTTGTAATGACATGTTCTGTGTACTATGGAAGACCGGATACAGTGAATGCAGGGTCATGGGTTTAGTAACACTTTAAAGGACAAGTTCAGAAAACTCAGAACTCAAATTCATCATGAACTCCCACTCCTACTGCCTGGCTCTCCATCAAAACAGACAGATTCGTACATCCTTTTTTTTTTTTTTTTCGGCTGGCACTTGTGCTGCAGTTTCTTCCATTCATCTCTGTATAACTTGTTGCACCTGCATGTTGGGGCACAGGCAACAGGCTAACAAGCAAATGTAAAGGCTGCTTGGTGAATGGAGAGCAGGCCAGTGGGAACAGGTATGTTCTGCAGCTGAGATCAGTGTAAAGGTCCAGTAGGTAGCAGGAAGTGTTGGATGCCCCCAGAGTTTAATTAATGAACACACATTAACTTTTTTTTAATGAACTTCCCCAAAAATTCAAGCAGAGCTTCACCCAAAAGGTGAAGCTCCACTTGTTTGTACCTTCCCCTTCTCTTCTGCCACATTTGGCACTTTTTTTGGGGGGGAGCGGGTACCTGGTTTCGTCGCTGTGAACTGAGCCAGAAGTTCAGCCTCCCCTTTTTCCCCCCACAGTCTTCTGGGACACTTCACAGGCCCAAGTAGACTATGGGACTATTCACAATGTGCAGTGTGACCTACGCATGCACAGCAGGAAACCAGCTGTGAAGTCGCAAGGCTTAACTTCTGGTTTTCCTTACTTGCCATGCCGGCGCCAAGAACCCGAAGGCTAGTGAAAAACCAGCCCGGGTGAGGTCGGCACTGGATCCCTGGATAGGTAGGAGTCCTTATATTAAAAGTCAGCAGCTACAGTATTTGTAGCTGCTGACTTTTAATTTTTTGGGGGAGCCTGGAGTTCAGCTTTAATTAAGTAATAAGGGCAGGTAACTAGCATTCTCAATGGGAGAGCTCAGAAATGCTGTTTACAATAATTGACTTAGAGCAAGAATACAATCAGGAGTTCTGACCAGTTGTTCGTACATTTTTGTTTGTGTAAATGGAGGTGCAACTAAATAGTGCATTTAATGTGACAGGTAATATTTCCTTCATGTGTAGACTTTAATCTTCATTACATTAACCACAACATTTACAGTAGGAGGACCAGACAAAAATGAAGAGTTACACCTACAAACAAATCTATACCACCAAAGACATGGAAGGTGATTGGCACACATCTCCTCACTGTCATACGCTATAATGTATAACAAGCCATTGACTTTGATTTCCAGGAAATATCTCTTATGTTATTCCTGGAAATGACTTTATTTATACATTACCAAAATGTCCTCAGTTATTAACTGAACAACAACACAAAGCAGTCAGTTTCATGATTCATTCAATTCTTCCTATAAACTATCTTCCTGTCATCCACTCATTTGTGTCCCTAATACTTCCTAGGATAATGTGGAAATGGAAAAATGTTTTTAGAATCAATTAGTTTAGTATCTGCAATAATCTGTCTTGATACGATGGCATGACTTTGCTAGGCTCCAGGACAATATCATGAATAATTAGAGTAGTTATAACACTTCAGGAGCAAGGTCTCTCTGGAAACTATTTTAAAATTCTGACAGCTGTGCAGTGGGAAGAGGTTTCCATAAAATCAACTAGACAAAAGGACAAACAGCAAATACACAATGCAAGTCATAAACAAGACTAAAAAGCGGAAGGGATGTAAAAATAGAGTTAATTGGATATGCCTCTGTTCGATTCACGGAAGTTCAGCTGAACAGGCCGAAAATCTTCGGAAACACTCAACCTAAATCTGAGCACCAGTAAAGTCAATGTTGACCAAATTTCCGTGGACTGTACGATGCATTTGTACAAGGGGGCAGGGCTGGCTCAAGCTCTAGGTGGATCATTGAGAGGTTGAGCCAATTGCCAGTCCAGGCTACTGGGTGGATCCCGACCATATGGTTGGGATCTTTTCAGAGCCTGGACCGGCTCTGTGACGTCAGCCGACCACAGACTTTAATGGCTGCAAATGGGTTACAAGAGTGCAGAACGAACTGCACTCCTGTGACCTACAGGAGAAGTATAGCTGAAATAGCTATACTTCTCCTTTAAGGTCTCTTTTACATGGGCAGACTCTGTTTAGATCAGTATTAGATCAAATCTGTCTGTTGATCCCCTGCTAATCGAGGCAAAGAAGGTGGCTGACAGGCCTGTGTCCACACAGAGTGGTCACCGACACAGCCTGCTCTGCTTTATGGATGGCCGGGAATAAACGGACTCTGCTGTCCATTTACCCCCGACTGCCCTCCAATCTGATTGACCTTGATGAAGGGGGATTGATCCCCTTCTGTTTTTTTTTTTTTTTTTAACGATCTGGATCGGATTGGTGGTATGCCAGTGTAAATGGACACAAGTCCATTTATACCCATCAGTCCATAGGGGTAAATGAAGGGTCCAACCAGGTCCACCTGAAAAACTGACAGGCAGACCTGATCAGACCATTTTTGTGGAATGGGCCTAATTGAAGGATATTGTAATTTTTGTGTTTTTTTTCTTTTAAAGTGTTGCTAAACCCAGGACCCTGAATTCACTATATCTGGTCTCCCACAGTACACAGAACATGGAAATGCTATTATTTTAGTGAATATAAACTGCTAAATACCTTTTCTCATCAGCAGCTAAAGCAGTCTTGTGACTTCTATCAGTGCTCAGCAGAGCACTGGTTAAAGCTTGTAGGAGGAGTTTTCATTCTCCCCTGATTGTCCTATATGGCTGCAGTACCCCTGACCCTATGTCTGGACAGTGCTGATTGGCCCTGTGCTGATCACAGGCACTCTTCCAAGAAAAAAAAAACTCTCTAGCAAAGCACACCGAACTGAGCATGTGCAGCTTGCTCCCAAGGCTCTGTTCTATCAGCAGATGGATTGGGGACAGTAGAAGAAGGGGAGGATCAGAGAAGACAGGATCAAACATCCTTTTTACACATTGCGGAGATTAACCTCTGAGGTTCCACAGTGAGTATAGCTAGCATGCTTTACTGCATATACAGACTGATTTTACTGTTGTGAGTTTAGTAACACTTTAAGTCTTTATGAGAATGGGTAAAGGGAACCAGTGTACCCTGTACGCATTTCCCTGGGAGTTAGTGGATATTTGGTAGCCCTCCTTATTAAAGGGGGTTACCAGATTACACCATAAGCCCCCAATGGCCTCCAACTGCTTCTTGGGGCACATAAAGGTGTAGAAGAGGCCCCTGTCCTTCAACACAAGGGTACTTTTCAAGGGGATGGAATCTCCTGGTTTTTGCGTAGTCAAATAATGTTTCAATATTTAAATCTAAACCGCCATAAAAAAAATGGCTGCTGTATTACTTAAAACTGGTAGTTTCATGCAGCTCCAACAGTACTAGTCTTAAACATATAGTTTTTTTTAAATTCCAATATCCAAGTTACACAGTGGCGAGGATGAATTTGTCACCACTACTATTGTATATTGACAGTTGACCAACCATCTGCATCTAATTGGATACAAGTGCTGATTGGCTAACAATTTTCCGACTGGCTACTTCGGTGTTTCAATCAAGGCATGTCAGACACGAGGAGGCCAACAGGGCCACCCACTGTGCAAATTTGCACAGTGTATGGCCAGCTTTACAGTGCTGCCTCTCTTACAGTCAGCCTCACTCCACCTCCTCTATTCACAAAACATCTTTAGGGGAAGGAGTCCAGCAGTCTTTTATAGCCTCTATCAGAAGTTAGATTGTAAGCTCCAAGGAGCAGGGCCCTCCTAACCCTCTTGTATTGAACTGTATCGTTGCTGTATCGTCTCCCGTTATATTGTAAAGCACTGAGGAAACTGTTGGTGCTATATAAATCCTGTATAATAATAAAGTGACGAAGTTACAGTTCAGAAGCACAAATAGGAGACAGGGACAGAGCGTTGTCACTCCTTCATGGCAGAATCAACAGGTATTACTTTACTGAAAGCTGCAGATTTCAAAAATATTGAAAATGATTTTCAGAATTACATTAGTTTTAAAGCATATATAGAATTATAGTATTTGGTTTTGCTATCTATTCATTTAACTTTCAGTTTAGTATTACGTATCCTTTAACTGCTGGGAAATAAGGTCTTTGGCAGATCCAGAAAGTAGATAGCCAGTGCATGTTAAACAGTACTGCAGCAGTGAATGTGTCGGCCTGGAGCTGGAGTCTCATGTGCGCTCCTCTTTTCAAATTACATGCAGTTTTGCTCATTAGGAATTAGGACACTTAATAATAGCAGAGAGCGCCTTTCAAAGAGCAGTATCACTGCCTGTAATGACTTTGCCTTCAGAGCATAAAGCTTAAATAAGACATCTAATAAGACATCTCTCTCTACACCCATTAACTACTATAACTCAACAACCCAGCTTCCTTCTTAATCTATAACTGGCATGCTATTATTAAGCTCTGCTACACATAATATATCATTCAGCAGCATGAGGAGGTCAGTGTAATAAGTAGGTGAAATTAATATGTCACTCTTAAATGTTTAAAATTTCAAACCATCACTACTGCATTCAGCTAATCAGCGTGTATGTTTCCATGTTTAGCCATGGAGAATTTGTAAAATTGATTCAGCTAATAAGAATTTGCACTCCCATTTTAAGCCACTTACAGTTCAAACTGTCAAATATAGTCAGTTAAAATCTCTGCTGACATTTTAGCATGTTCACCTCCTTTATAAGGCAATCAGATTGTGACTTACAAGATGTAGTCAATCAGCACTGGCACTGCTTCCAAGGTGAGCATCAGTTATTGGGCAGGTTTGCAGATGGTGGACAGCAAAACAACCAGTAGATACAGTGTAATGGCAGTGATGGAAACAAATCAAATTAAAAATGCTATTGCAGGCATAAGGGGGATTGCTGTTAAGTGGTTGACCTGATTTAAAGCACAGGAGCCAGTTGATGGCCTTGTGACCTGGTGAGTTAGCATTAAATAGTAGCTGCTCATGGTGCCTTGCAGGGTAGGAATGGAAGATTCAAACACTGTTAGTCTTGAATGAAAACCAAGGGATGTGAGACTTTTTGTGGTGTGGAAAGCAACCCACCAAGAGCAGCATACCCAAAAGTCAAAGTGTTCCTCCAGGTCAGAGGTACCAAGGTGTAGGCCCAATGAGCCTATCCATGAAAAATAAAATTACAGAAATCAGCACAGTGAAAGCTGGAAAAAAAGGGTGATGACCTGTACATTGTCCTAGTATGTGCCCAGGCAGATAAAATGCATTCAAACTAAGAGCAATGAGAAAAGATGAGTACTGTAGAAAATAAGTAGAAAGAAATCTAAAAAGTATAGTTGCTCCGAAAAGAGTTAAAGGAAGTAATTATTACAGATCATGAGGAAGTAGGAAACGTGTTCATTGCAGATTTTTTGCACCCTCTCCATTGGTGGTAGTACTATTTTGTAGTCATAATATAACTTGCAATAAATTTGGCAAAACCAGTGTCCTTACTGACAATGACACAGAGCTTATTTATATTTACTACATGCATACTTCTGATGAAGCCACACCCATGACGTAACACGTAAGGGGCAGGGGCCGGTGATGTAAGAGTATTGTCATGTGACAACAAGCGGAGGTTAACATTCGGGAGATCAGCCTGCAATATAAATAACTGTCCGGTCCCAAGGGGGTAGCGGCATTGTGTCTGTATAACAGACTTGGTTCATGCACACAAGCTGCAGCCTCCATGGCGTCAATGCCTGGAATGTTGTGAACTTAGTGTGAGCTTAGTGTGAGCTCAGATCACTGCCGTGCACCATGGTAAGTGCACAATATACTGTAATGTGAGTGTATTGTATATTTTTTTAATAATAAATTATTGATTTTTACAGAAAACACTATGATGTTTTAATCATATTTTGGGTATTGGCCTCTTGGAATTGGTGAGAATATAAAGCCAACATCTATCGAGCAATGCAATGAATTTTGTGGTTCACTTTTTGACTGAATGTTGGGTAGGTCAAATCCATGAGGTGAACTGCTAGTGGTGGTGGACTAAGAATCACAAAGGGTGGTGGGATTACACAGAAGGTATATTGGCAGATTCAAGAACTTTACTGTGTCACTTTTTTATTTGCTGTGCAATCACGTGTATTATAGACTATTAGTTATTGTCTTTAATATCTACGCATTTGTTATTTATTAATTTCTGTTGGAGATTGGTGCAATGCTGAATTCACTCATTTCATTTAGTTATAATGTGTGATGTGGACAATATAAATTCAGTAGCAGCACAGTGCTGCACAGTATATACTGGTTGTGAAGGAATTATTATTACATGAGATTAAATTGGACCTTACCACTTCCTTAATCCCTGCCAGCCATGCTACAGGTACCTCCAGTTGCTTGCCCTGGGACCCCCAAAATCCAGGAACTGTATTAGACATACATACATGCCTCCCCTATGCTTTCCTGTTGACCACCAAAGATGAATGACAGCATTACAATCGAATAGCTTGGGCAGCAGGGTTGGGGGCAAGACCTGGTTTTGGGCACCTGAGGTCACTTTAGAAGGTAAAGTGAGCCTACAGGTTAGCAAAAAGTAATACATTCAGTATTAATGCAAATCTTACCATTCACATAGAGATTTCTTAACCAAAATATATCCAAACAATTTACATTGTGGAAAAATCCCCCCACCATCATGAAGATAACATCATATTCAATAAAATAATAGTATGGGGTACATTGCACTGCTCTTGCTAATCAATTAACTTGCCAAAAGACAGTCATTCATTAGGTCACCTGTGACATTGCTAGCAGAAAATTACTTTAAGGACGGTATAGCAAATTAGTACATTGCTTTTCTTATTTGCCTGCAATCATTTATAAAGTGAGCTCCAAGCTCACAATTTACAGTTTTACCAAGTAACATTTCTCTATAATATTGGAAAAACTTACCATGATTTGTGTGTATTCTTCTAACTTTGTATCTTCATATGGTTTGTTTGCCTTTCTTAGCAAGTCCTTAAGAAAACTCTATTTGAAACGCAAACGTTAAATAAGCAATTTAGAAATGTCAGAATTTCCGGTGAAACAGCAGAACAGTAATGGTCAGTGTATTTCCTGTAGGTGATTAACCAATTCAGTCTCAGAGCCTTTACTTTATTTAAGCATTTGGTTTTAAGTAAAGGACTTTTGTATTATGGTATTTTGTATTTATAGTCTATTTTAACATGTAATACATCCTTTTTTATTTTGGTCAGATAAGTTTTTAAAGTGTATGTAAAAGCTAAACCCTCTTATTTGTGTATAGAGTAGGGAAGAGTAAGATCCTTGGTCCTATTAGCATTGCTGTCTGTGTCACCATTGGAGATATTCATCTCTCTATCAGTACTAGGGATCAGCAACACAGAAAATTTGAATGTCCACATAAAGCAAAAAAATGGCGGTGGTAGGGGAAAGCGGAGGCAGAGTCTTCTTACAGAAACAAATGTTGCCAGGTGACAAGTGTCTAAAATGGGAATTCCCCTTACTTTGAGGAGATCTCCTCTCACTTTCTGTTGCATCTTTAGGACAGGAAGTGAAAGGAAATTTCCCCAGCAGGACAGAAAAAAAATAACCTGATGTGGTTTTAACCCTTTCCTACTTTATCCAGAACTGTAACAACATGTTTTGGCTATACATACACTTTAAATTATCAGTAGATTTTAATACACATTTTTATCTTATAGCTTTTAATAAAAAATAAATAGGCAAACATTATAAAAATAAATTTTCCAAGAAAATTTTCCCAGTGCAGCTTTGACTTAATTAGTGAGTCACTTCAAAATTCATGATATTTACTCTAGTCACATTTAAAAGATAACAGTTAAAGTATATGTAAACCCTCACCTTGTAAAACAACCCATTCAGTTTAAAATAGAAATAAAAGGCAAAACATTTGTTTATAGGAATAAAACACAAGATAAAAATACCCTTTTCCCCTGTTTTATAAGTGATCCCATACCCTCTAAGCTCCTTGTACAGTTGAGAAGAGAGAGCTGGGGGAGGAGAAACTGCACTATACTGAACTTCCCAGTATATGGCTGTGCAGGGGAGCGTGTGCGCAGAAGCCTGCTCATTGGAGGAGGACAGGCTGAGTTCCCAGCACAGCTAGAGAACTGTCTCCTGCCTAGTGTGGTCAGTTTTTATTGGGGAAAGCAGAGGGAGTGGCAGGAACACCAGGTTTTTCACACAAGGAAAGCAATGCAAAGAGACCAGGATACTTTTTCATACAAGTACATGGAACAGCAAACACATATCAGGAGTATGAAGTGTTGGGTTTACATACTCTTTAAATACAAACCTACTACACTAACGTTTACTGTATAAAGTGCATCTGTCACACTGCTCTGGTTCTCTTGATAGCCCCCTGACACTTACTTTCCCTGTGCTCCCCCACCACAGTGTTTCCAAGGGTCTGTATCTAAGTTTATTTTGAGAAAAAGGGCCTTCCCCCTCCCCTAGATAATTGAACTCAGGTATGGTGAAGGGCTGCTTAGGTACTAAACCACCATGGGAAGAAAGGAAGACATTCACAACCCCCGTCATGTTGGACGTACTTTGTATTACTAAGGGAGTAAACTTGTGAACTAGATTGTTGGGACTGCTATAGTGGTATCAGTGGGACATGTCTTATTAAGAGGACCTGTCATTTTGCTCAGAATGGGCAAGAACTGTGATGTGTATATGTACTGTATGGCTTGGCTTATTTAGGTGCATGCACCCATGCTCCTGAGGTCAGACCTGGGCTGTTTTTTCTGCCTAAACCCTGACAAGTCATAGCCCCATAACAGCTGGAGAAAGCAAAACACAGATTATTACACAAGTAAAACTGTCTGTGAGAAAGCAAAGAATATTCTTTGTTCACAGAATATTCATCACAGAGTTTTTTTTAAATTTTTTGTTCCATGAGCCAATAAATCTATTTCTTTGTACCAGTGACATTATCACAGGGGTTACAGATGAGACATCTGGGAAGGTACCATGAGTCACATCTTCCAAACCAGTACAGGGTTAATAGAGTATTTATTTTATCCTATTTGAATTGTTTATTTACTTTCAAACCTTATTTTACCGTATTTTTTCCTGTGGACCTCCCACCCTCCTTTGTATTTCTGCATCAACAGTTCACTTATAATAGTGCTTTATTGGGTGTTTTAGTGCCAGAGCTCAGCTGGTAACTCAATTCTATCAGAGATGACATCACTGGGATGTCCCATGATCATAATGCTTGAACATTTTATTTACATTGAGAAAGCCGTAAGGTTCAGCATTTGAACTGAGCACTGGACATCAGCTATCACTGTAACCAGTGGTTCTAGCACCAAACTTTACTGGATTTCCAAAACCATTTCAAGACCTTGGAGGCCTGACGCCCATACTTGACCTGCAGTATTTTTCCAATGCAAGGCCAGTATGTTTTGGATTATTGTACTTGTGTGTTGGGTTGCTATTCTAGATGAATGGCACAGCACATCATACTGTATTGTATTATATTGTATATTCCATTACTATGCTTATGGTAAATCATGGTATAACTCCTGTATAACTGGGTTATCACAATGCATGGATGTAAAACTAGCAACACTGGAACTGAAAACAATGCCTTAGAAAACTGCAAAATTCACAAAAACTATGGGGGAGATTTATTAAACTGGAGCACTCAGAATCCAGTGCAGCTGTGCATGGTAGCCAGTCAGTTTCTAACTTCAGCTTGTTTAATTAAGCTTTGACAATAAAATATGGAAGCTGACTGGTTTCCTGGTACAGCTGCCCCAGATTTTGCATGCACCAGTTTTAGAAAATCTCCCCCTATGTCTATGTTCCAATAGCTGTCCATGGGTCTCACACTTCTTGCTGGCAGATTTTGACTCTTGCCTGATAAAACGTGATTTTTGTACATGGTCAAATTGCATAGCCTATGACAACTCAACATGGCTTCCAGGCATACACCCCCTGCATAGCTTTTCCTGTTTGGTTAACCCTCTCAACTAAATATATCTACAGGTTTTCCCTGTTTGTGGTTCTAGACCTTCTGCTGGTTACTTAATTGCCTATTGAAGCACTTTGTACTTCTGATACATTGATGTAATGTTATATCTATACAAAAATTAAACCAGTATTGCATATGTTCTATTTGATGTATCCTCTAATTTTCAATACCAAATCTGAACAAGAAAACAATGTCTGGGACTGAAGTGGTTAATAAACTTAACAAATATCGAAACCTCAATGCAGTCTCAATTTTAGAACAATCCATAAAAACATAATCTGAGCTATTTATGGGTTTATGCGGCTCTGGTATCTATGCATAAGGGCCATACGCAGAAAAGACAATAAATATAACCTCTGTGTGGTCATTCCTACTGTTGTGCCAAAATATGAATTAGGTAAAGAAAAATAGATCTTTTTTTTCTACCCTTCATATGAGAGACGGAGTTAAAATGGTTGATAGGCTACACTTAAAGACCTAAGCTGCTTTGCTTTAGAGTCTACAGAAATATTTTTTTTCCAAAAATCAGAATACTTCTTAAAAATCACCTTTATCCCTCCGCAAGGGCCAGTAGAAACTATTTATACTATACTGTGTATATGCTGGCTGTGTTAAAGCAGCTCCAGTGGCAGACTTTGAAAAGGATAAACTGGTTCCAAGCCTTCATAAGCCTATTTCGAAATCTGGTTTGAACATTGTTGTGTCAATAATTACCACTTGCTGAGATTATTTTACTCTGTAATACCTATGGTGCCAAATGTATATTCTCTTTTAATTTCACCAGCAATGTATTTTTTTGAACTTTAAAAAAAAATTAATATCTAAAATATTATGTATGCTGTCTGCACCCTAGAGGCAGTATTTCATATGTTAAATAAATATTAATAAATATTACCTTAAGTTCATCATTTTCTATGAAGCCGCTGTGATCAGTGTCATATCTCCGCCAGGTCTATAAAAATAAAAAACCCAGGTGAAAAAGTCCTGTGTTGACAACAGTTCACTATAACATTTTATTTTACACCAAGTACAATATCAGCTTGAGTTCCATGTTAGGTGGAACCATGATTTAAAGAGACCCTATTACTGTACCCATTCAGGGCAAAGGGACAGATTTTATTGCTACTCCACCCCCTAGCCCACTGCTATGTTTCCCCAGGTGTTTACAATCTTTATTGTCGTAAAGAGCTCTGTAAGCTTTTGTATGCTGTAGTGATGTAGAAGCCAGTGGGAAGGTCCACAGGAGACATACTATCTGACATACCCAAAATAGTCAACTAGCAGCCCAGCTCTTCAAGACAGAAGGAATTTGACACACTGCCCCCTAGAAAGGTAAGTATACAACCATACAGGAAATCCCAAACAAGCCCCCAGATACTCCCAGAGGGGCCACAGTTGATTTTTCACAGGTTCTTCCCAAACAATGCAAGGCAGCCAGGTGCACAGCTACAGTCCATCCACTCTGGCTCAATAAACAGTTTAGGGGTGTCTTTTTTTTTTTTTTGTTACTAGAACTTGGGAGGGGGGATTGAGAGTGGTGCAGGAACTCCAAAACATGATATATGAGGGGCGGCTGAAAACTTCTCGGCCTACCCATGAAGCATTTGTCTTAGCCCAATTTTATTTTTGCTACTCATAGTACATATCTTTGCAAGGTTCCATACCAAATTTCTCACAAATAGCTTTTTCTTTGTTTCAGTTATTGAAGACTGAAGCGCAGAAGGTCATCATTGTCTGAAAGATTGAGAAAGTGAGCAAACGTGTTGTTATCCAACACCTGCTGAAAAAGGGAATGAGTGGACAGGACATCCACAAGGACATGATGGAAACATTAGGGGAGGATGCCCTTTCCTATTCCACCATTAAAAAGTGGGAGGGGGAATTTCAAGGGGGGGAACCCCTCTGTCCAAGATGCCCCTCGCAGTGGAAGGCCAGCAACTGCCTGACACACGCCTGTTTGCCATTACAACATCCTGGATTGCTGGGATGTTTTACTCTGTACAGGCAGTTGCTGGCCTTCCACTGTGAGGGGCATCTTGGACAGAGGGGTCCCCCACTTGAATTCTGCCACCCACTTTTTAACAGTGGAATAGGAAGGGGCATCCTCCCCTAATGTTTCTATCATGTCCTTGTGGATGTCCTGTCTACTTATTCCCTTTTTCATCAGGTATTGGATAACAACACGTTTGCTCACTTTCTCAATCTTTCAGACAATGATGACCTTCTGCGCTTCAGTCTTCAATAACTGAAACAAAGAAAAAGCTATTTGTGAGAAATTTGGTATGGAACCTTGCAAAGATATGTACTATGAGTAGCAAAAATAAAATTGGGCTAATATGAATGCTTCATGGGTAGGCCGAGAACTTTTCAGTCGCCCCTCGTGTTGCTAGTAATGGACAACTCTCACTTAGCAGCAGTAACACTTCTATAGGTAGACTTAAAGAGGAGTTCCAGCTGAAAAAAAAAAAGTCAGCAGCTAGAAAAACTGTAGATGCTGACTTTTAAAATACAGCCACTTACCTGTCCCTTGGTCCAGCGGTGTCCTCACCACTGCTGGTTTCACCAGCCATCTTTTCTCCCTGGTGCATCTTTAGTGTGGGCACCCCACTGTGACAGCTTGTGGCTTCACAGCCGGGTGCTCACTGTGCATTGTGAATGGCCCTGTAGTCTTCTGGAACCTGTCATGTGTTCCAGAAGACTACAGGGACGGAGGACAACTTCCGCTTCCGATCACCTAGGTGGTCGTAGTGGAAGTGGGAGCGGGTACTTGTCAAATGTGGGTATCTGCTCCCCCCCCGCTCCCCAAAGGTGCCAATCCTTAATGGGGAGCGAGGGACAAAGCATTAAAGCAGAACTTCCCCTTTTGGGTGGAACTCCGCTTTAAATAGTATACAGTTCACAGCTGGGAACCACGAAGCAGAATAAGCATAAAGTCAGCTTGAGTAGAATATGGTTCACAGCTAGGGACCATGATCCAGCTATAATGCAGATAAAGAGGTTCTACTCACAAGGTCCTGGCAATGGTCAGCCCAGAGGTGCAGCTTTCAGCAAGGTAATATAGCCTCCAGTTCAGAAATGGAGGGTCCAGGGATAATCAATCCCTCTTCCTCTCAACATGCAGATCCATCCCCACAGGGGGAAAAAGACAATCCTCTCAGGATGGTAGACTATTTAACAGTAACCCAGTCACCATCTGGGAACACCTCCCCAGGGCTAAACCCCACTAAATATTAAGACAGGGTATTTGAATTCTCCCTCCCTAAACTCTAGAGGTAAGGAGAAGCAATCAATCTCACATGCCTGTGAAGCCGCAACCAGACCAAACTAAACAATCCCTGCTCCTGTGATTGCAACAGAAGTCTGAAAACTAAATTTACCTGACAGCCGAACTGGCAGGGTATTATACAGGTTACTTTTGTTTATTTTACATTTTTCTCTAGGTTGACAGATTTGCTATAACCCTCCTCAACCTATCTATAGTCCTATTAGCTGCACAGAATTCACTGTAAGGCATTCACTGTGCAGAAGTAAAGTAAACTGACTGGCAGCATCACCAGTTATTTATTACAGAGAAAAAAAATGCTGGAGGTAAAATTTAGATTTCTGTTAACTTGCTGGGATTTTTAACCCGATGCATTTTAACTTTTATTACAGTTTTACGTGATTGAGAATTGGTATTCAAGGAACATTAGGGATAATTTATCAAACCAACAATATGAAAATACATTTTCCTTTTTTATTTTTAAGTTAGAATATATTAATGTAAGTAGATATGTGAACCAAACATAGAAACAATATTACAGTAATAATATCCAGAAGGATGTTTAATTTAACTTGATAAAATACAAGCCATAGAGATAAATGCAAATTGTTAGGCAAAAGTACTTTCATACAAGAAGCAAAGTTGGCTGCCAAAGCAAACTACAGGGCAAAATAAGTAATACAGTTTTCCCTAGTTCCATGGATGAATAGCTACATAGCACACAGTTCTGTAATACCTGCATGAATTCTTCACTTGACTTCAGCTGCTGTCTGAAGAACAACAAGAAGTTCTCTTCAGTCGGTAAGATCTGGGCGAGCTGGAAAAGGGCAGATAATGGAAATGAGATGCATATATTACCAGGTAGCCTTCATTTTACAAGCACAAATGTGTGTATGCCGGTATGTAGTTAAATCAAAGCTTTGCTCACAAAGGGTGTTTTCTTCCCCATCTTGCTTTGAAGTTAGTAAATATAGTAATAAATAAATAAACAAATCTCCAAACAGGGCTAACTGTAGAGTGAATATTTACCTTTCCCACTGCCTGTGTCACCAGAAGGCCACCCCATTCATGAGAAATCCTCAGATGAAGTCCACAAGTCAATTGACACTTCCAGGCGTGTTACAGGACACAGTAGTAATATGGGAGATGGTGAGAGGAACCACTGAATGATGTGGTTCACTAACAAGATAGACACTCCTAGATGTGTTTATTTCCCAGCAGACATCAGCAATGGATTTCTCTCGTAGGGACCAGTGTTTTGGCAGAATGGGTATTTAGAAAGGCAAGCAATTACTATGTTCTTTTGTAGCCAGCAACCCTCTTCTGAGATTTTTGTTTGTACCGAAAATATCACTTTAAGAAGATCAAGAGGCTATTGGAAAATCTACAGGTAAAGTAAAAAAAACTAGCTTGCAACAACCAAGTTTCCTCCATACTTCTAGATGTTTATGATACATATAGTGTTGGTGTCACCTGGTGCGGTAACATTTGGTGACACCCCCTCTGACGTTCCCCGCAGGATGGATTGGATCTGCGGATTGAGCATAATGGATTGGAGTCTAATCCATTATCCTCCCCAATCCGCAGATCCGATCCATCCTGCGGGGATCTTCGGCTTGCAACCTAACTGATCTCTCCACCAGCTCCACAAAAAGGTAAGTTTTAAAGTAAGCCCCCCTCTCTCTGCCTCCTCTCTCTCTCTCTCTCTGCCTTCTCTCTCTGCCCTCTTTCCCCCCTCCCTTCTCCCTTTACCTACTTCATGAAGCTGCAGTGCTGTCCCCAGGGTCCGGGGATTACACACTGACCTTCTGCATACTCTGCCCACGCCTCCAGCTCTCCGACTTCAGCATCCGTGGCAGGGATGTGGATCCGCCCCTCTGCTGAAACTCCAAGAAGGAGAGGTGTTCAAAGTGCCTGCCTCACTGTCCGTCCCCTCATGGGGCCATGTAGTGACCCCGGGCCCTTGGGCAGTGCCTGAACGGTCAGTCCACCCCTGGTGGAGCGGGTCCGGTGTCACCCCGTGGAGAATGTGTCACCCGGTGCGGAGCACACCCCCTGCACCTGCCTAGAGACCCACCTGGATACATAGTATCTGCCTTATTCAGTAAGTTTTACTTTTAGATCACTTAAAGTGTGGAGATGGAGTGTGGAGTTTTCAAGGTACACAGTAAACAATTGAGGCCACTTTCACGCCTCTGCACCAATGCAGTCATTAATGTGTTGGGGTGCCATCCATTATAAATGGCACACCATTGCACCAAGGCAACATACCTGTGTTACAGCACAAAGCATGGTAACACACTATCATGCATTACAGTTCACTGCTGAACTGCATTGGGAAAAAAAAGGTTCAGGACCAATTTATTGTGCACTATGGTGCATTGACAGCCCAATAGGCTGACCTAATGCAACGCACATTGCTGCAAAAGGTAAAAAGGGGTCCTTAAAATATGTTACAGTAAAGGTAACCTTGGGAGAAGATTTGTTGAAGCAGTACTATTTGCCTAAGTTTTTCTGTTTTTTTTTCAGTGCCCTAATGCCCTTTGGAGAAAACTCAGCTTAGAATAAATGTTACTCCTTAACAATCAGCCTTTATTAAAGTATTGCAGCAAAGAAAATGCTCTTTGAAATAAAATTGTGCCAGATTATTGCACCTCTTAATCTTAATTAAAGAGCATCTTCGGTCCCCCCAAAAACAAATACTGTAGTTGCTGACTCTTTATAGAAGGACACTTTCCTGTTCAGGGATCCAGCTCTGTCCTCACCTGGGCTGGTTTTTGGGTCCTCGGCATGTTTACTGAGGGAAGTTGACTGCAACTCCTTGTGGCTTCACAGCCAGCTTTCCACTGTGCATATGCGAGCCGCCCTGCGCTTTGCGAATGGTTCCGCAGGCTTCTGGGACCTGTGATGTGCCCCAGAACGCTGCTGGCAAAGAAATGAAGGGGCCGCACTTCCACTTGGGTCGCCTAGGTGATCCGAGCAGAAGTAAGAGTGGATATCTGTCAAACCCAGCTACCCACTCCCCTCACAAAAAAGTAACAGTGTCCAAAAGTGGTAGAGGAGGGAAGGAGGAGGGGGGAAATTGAACTTTCCCTTTTGGGTGAAGTTCTGCTTTAAGTTTTTAAGTTAGTAAAAGCATTCTGTAATCTTCCTGAGTCTATGAAATATATAAATCTGCAAACCACCTGGAAGAACATTACCTGCTTGCCGTTCATGGCTTCTGTGATTTGCAAGTTAAACACAATATGCAGTTGCTGAAGTCAAGTAGCTTAACAGTGCATCCATCATTTGCATAGATGGCCCAAGGGCAACCAGTTAGAGGTTTGGATTTCACTACCCACGGTTTTTAGGGGGAGAATGAAATTCTAATTTCTCCAGTTTTTAAGGATATTGAATGTTATAAAACTAGCTATGAGAGCAGGAATGCCTTCTGTTTTCAGAAAGTTCTGCTGAGATCCATTGAAAACTAATGACCATATGCCCTCATTTATCACATTGTAGACTGAGAAGTGAATGTTAAAAAACAGCTACAGGCGACACATATGGAAAACACCTCTCCTTCACTTATGTATTCCTATGAAAGTCATAAAATCATTTTATATTCAGATTCTGTAATTATATACAATGTGTTTTTATACTGATCAGCAACATGCCAGCTAGATGCTGAAATCAAGCTTTCAGAAATATCTGCTCTGTAAGCTGATGGCCAGAATGGGTAGATACTTAACATGATGCAGCTAGTGGGATGATGTTCAATAATATTCCAAAAACAAAAACTCAAAAAATCAAATGGAAGAGATATTGAAGGAGTCTGCAAAGACCCAGACCCTGAAAGTATTGTCACTGTGTTGCATATAGCATTTATCTCCATAATCTACTTAATAATTAATTTTTTGTGTTTATATCCAACCAGCAGGTACAACCTTTGGCTAATGTTCACATATTCTCTTTATCTCCATTCCTTCTATTAAAAAAAGATGCTGTTTACAGGTCTCAATGGCTCAAGCTGAAATGTACACGCACAAGTTAATGAGTCAGAACAGTGACTCCCTCTTGTCCCTCACCATACAGCTATCTCTGAGGCTGAAAAAATGACTACTGTAGTTTATTAGACAACCCACAGTACTCTAGAACTTTAAGACGAGTATGTACACAGTCATATGAAAAAGTAAGCACATCCCATGGATACTGTTGACTTTTCAACATGTTTGAAAAGACATTACATTTTTATTCTACAGATAAAGGTGATGTACATAAAAAAATAATAAAACAAACTTATCAATAAATGTTATGGAAATATAAGTACATCCTTGGCATCAGAAACTGGTATTGCCCCCTTTAGCAGAAATGATGTCCTGTGAGCATTTTGTATAACTGCCCACCAGTCTCTGACATGGATATCTCTGACCACTTCTCCATGGAAAATTCCTTCAGTTGCAAGATGTTAGTGGGATTCCTTGCATGAGCTGCCCATTTTAAAATCCCCCTGCCAAATTTCAATAAGTCAGAGTTTTGACTAGAGCACTTTACAGTCATCCATTTTTTCTTTTTGAACCATTCCTTGGTGTGGTGGATGAACTGGTACAATCTCTTTCTGATTGTAGATGCATTTACTTTGACCCCCAACATTTGTAATAGTTACCTGAACACCCCAGAAATAATATTTGGGGTTCTTGGACACCCAGCTTTTTGGTTACATTTCCTGGGACAGCCAACCCATATGTAATAAAAATATATTTTAAATATATTTTAAAAATATTCTTCCCAAATATATTGACATATATTTGAAATACTACAATTTTGGCCATATTCAATATATTTTAAAATATATAAAAAAAAAATTATATATATATATATATATATATATATATATATATATATATACACACATACACTGTATGTTGAAATGTGTTTTTATTACAAAATATATGAAAAATATTTTTAAAAGTACATGTCAAACATACTGTATGTCTTTAAAAATGCAAATCTATATTTTTGGAATACATTTACAAATATATGTAAAAATATATGTTAAAATTAGTTTTTTATATGTTAAAAAAAATCTGAAGAATATATTTTAAAAAAATATATTTTTAAAAATATATTTCATATATATTGTAATATATAAAAAATGCATTTCAATATGCAGTATATACAGTATATTGTAAATGCATTCCAAAAAAGTAGATTTATATTTTTAAAGACATACAGTATATTTGAAAATTTATTTTGTAATAAAAATGCATTTCAACATACAGTATATATATATATAGCGTTTCAATTATATGTCAATATATTTTGGAAGAATATTTTTAAAATATATTTCAAATATATTTTTCTTCCATGTGGGAATCCTTTAGGATGAGTTAAATACAGGGTATTTGTTTTACTTTACAAGCACTTTGGCAGGTAAAACCGTTGCAAATAGATGTAGAATCGATTCATGAAGTCAGTCAATGAAAAAAAAGAAACTAAAAATACAGATTCTCAGCCAAATTAAGTTAATGAATCAATCTCTTTACTCATTCCGACATCTACCAGGTGTCCAAAATGAAATAAGGCCTTAAGGACTGAGCCATTTATGAGGTGCTTGCTGTTCCATAACATTAGGATGGAGAGGCACTATCCACAGCATCTCCGCTTCACTTTATCGATTTTATCGACGTAAAGGGTTGACCAGAAAGTCAAAGCTCTCAAATAAGCCACTTGGTAATATTGAGTTGTATTGGAAAGGCTAAGCTGCCCTGGCTGCAAGAAGTGTATAGAACCAATTAGGAAAGCCTGTATCGTTTATATTTCCAAATAAAGTTCAGTAGGTCATTTTGTATCTTTTTAAGATGGAAAGTACATACAGGGATTAGCAAAGTCTCAGAAAGCTATTTTTAAGGTCACTGTGCAACTGAGGAAGGAAATGTGATGGGCTTTCCACTGGGATAGGGAGTTTCTAATGCCATGATATAAGGGGAAAATTTCTCTTTGTAGAGTGCTTCATAAGTGGGTAAGTAAAGGAAAGAAATGCCCAAGTGACTTTACTGAGTCATGCTTACAAGTTAAAAATATTACATTTTATTAAAAATGAACTCTCAAAAAATCACTGAAAACAGACACATAGATCATGATCAACAACACAATACATCAAAACCTAAAATACAGGTTCAGATGAGAAAGCATTTAGCATGATCACCGCATTGACATAAATCAAGATTTGAAACCAATCCCGACACCTTTCGTGAAGCAGTGCTCACTTCTTCAGGAACATAAACAGTCATGGGCGCAGTGACTATGGAGAGACCAGGTCAGTAGTGAAAAAAAAATAGATGACCTGGTCTCGCTGTAAACACCACACCCATGACTGTTTATGTTTCCTGAAGAAGTGAACACTGCTTTACATGAGTTAAAGTGAAACTTCACTTTCTCAGTCAACATTGACTATTTCGAATCCTCATGCTGCTAACATTAGTGAATAGATAGGAAAGTGTATCATATTTACTTGTTGTAACATTTGTTTTTTACATTTCTTCCGTTACATCCTGGTTTCCATGACTAGCCAAATGATGTCATCCATCCCTGTAGTCTTCAGGAGGGAGGAGGGGCTTTCTCAGCTAAACACACCCTCCTGCCTGAGCTAAGGGCAGATAGAATCCAGGAAGTAAATGTTACATTAATCATCTGCCCTTACTCAAGATGGCCACAGCCAGAAATGCCAGTGGGTGTTTTTCTAAGTGTTTTTTTTCAGCAAAATAAAGCATGGAGACATGGATAGATAGGGGAGATTTCTTTGAATTTTAAATTGAAATAATTATGCTTTTGGTTTGTGGTGCTCAGATATAGTGTAGTTCCGCTTTAAGGTGAGAAGTACATCATCTAGAAAAAGAGAAATCCTAAACTCTTATTTCTAACTAGGATTCTATGAATGGATCCTGGGTACTTTTTAACGATAGCACAACAAGTGAATAATTCTGGTTATCTTGCCAATTCTGAGTCTTCCCAATTACTTATAACAACAAAGCCCGGAAAAAGTGGAAGATCTCTGAGGCCCTAAAACACATTTGTCGTTTTATGTTTTCCTGTTATGAATTTGTACCAACAATTGAAGATTTAAACTCCTAGAAGTTCTGTTTGGCACTCTCACTCGACATTGTATACAGCATTCAAAAACTAAATTCTAAAGCAGCCAATACATTTTTATTTATTTATTTCAGGTACTTATATAGTCCTGTCAATTTACGCAGCGCTTTACATACATATATTATTATTATTATACAAGATTTATATTGCACCAACAGTTTGCTCAGCGCTTTACAATATAAAGGGAGACAATACAGCAACAATACAGTTCAATACAAGAAGGTTAGGAGGGCCTGATCCTGGGAGCTTACAATCTAAGAGATATTGTACATTCACATCAGTCCCTAACCCTCAAGGAACGTACAATCTAAGGTCCCTAACGCACATTCATACATACACATACTAGGACCAATATAGACAGGATCCAATTAACCTACCATCATGCCTTTGCAGGGTGGGAGGAAACCATAGACCCACACAGGCAATACATCAGTCTCAATTCCCCCATTCAGACACTCGATGTGGATGGGGAATCCTCCCGCTGAACTATTGTATTCTAACAAACTTCCCCACCACCAATTCACAGATCAGCGTCCCAGGCTACATCCAGCAGCGCTGATTGAGTAAGGAAAATTCAACAGGGTAGTTGAACAGAAGTCAATTGGTAGATTGATTTCTGTACAACCACATCCACAATGCATTGATTGAAATTTAGTCTGTCTCTGCTGATCCGGCTGATATTTCGATCCATGTACATGTTATCCCTGGGCCTGCCTGGGTTTCCTCCTGGTACTCTAGTTTCCTCCCTCTTTCCAAAGAAATGCTTGTAGGTTAATTGGATCCTGTCAAAATTGGGTCTACTATGTGTATGCATGAATATAAATTAGGGACTGATGTGAATGTACAATCTATATATTGTATGTAAATCACTGCGTAAATTGATGGCGCTATATAAGTACCTATAATAATAATAATAATAGTATCACCATGTAAACTTCATAGACTTCATAAATCTCCTTACTTCTCTCCAGATGTCATAATCATGAAAAAGTAAGAGATATACTCCAATGGGACAGTAACCAATAATCTACGCTTTAATAAATAAGTAATATTAATAATAACTAGAAAAGCTACAATTTCTGGGGAAATTGTGTGAAGTGTTCTTGCCTCCACCAGTAGTCTACAACTGGAGTGGGCGGAGTAACTGGGTGGAGTGGCTTGAGTAACTGTTGTGTGGTTGGAGTGGTTGGAGTAACTGTGAAAAGGTTGGACTGGGCAGAGTAACTTTATGGAGTGGGCAGAGTAACTGTGTGGAGTGTTTGGAGTGAGTAAAGATAGTAAATATTACACTAACTAATTGATTGATCAAATTTAAAAAGTGCACATGGCAAGCTTGATAGAGTGAGAAATGCATTTCAACTTTTAATTATTTATATAGCACATTTAATTGCAATGTTGTTGCCCAAAGTGCTTCACAGTTACATTAAAACATACATTTATAAAAACATTAGCAGCATTATCACCTCAAATACTCTCTACTGTAGAAAACTTATTTCCAAACCTTTAACCAGAAGCCGGCCAAACTGTCACGAATTCAAAATTAGATTTCAAATAGGGCAGAGAAGAGCAGTTAAAAACAAACTGCTCCAAATTGCTGACTTCACTGGCGTCTTCAAATGGTCGTAGTTTTAAAAACTATAAATCCTACAGTGAAGAGCTTTATATTGTGAGAAGCACAAGACCCAGACCTACATTTTGATGCATAGTATGTCTCTGAAATATTAATAATGAAGGCACAGTCACAGTTTAGAAATTGCCCTTCAAATTTGAGGTGGCTAGAGTGGAGTTTCAATAAATGTCAATGGGCGGCGTGAGTTGCAAACAAATGGTCATATTGTGAAAACTATCAGGACTATGGCTTAGCCGTGGCAGCAGGGATAGCTGAACGTTTTGATATAAGATTTGCGTAGGTGGGCTTGAAAATGAGGGAGTGATGGCAGCTTAGAAATCATGTCCTGATTTTTCAGCTCACACTCTAGCTTTTGTCAGCTCCCACTCTAGTTTAGAACATTCCGCCATTCATTCCTATGGGACCAATTTCACCACAAAAACGCCGATATTTTGTGAACCATTCAGCGAAACGTTCCACAAAGTAATAGCACACCAATCAGGAACAATCCGCATGTTTCTGCATATTACTGTCTATGTAGTGTAAAAACTGTGGGAGGAGTTAGGGTGGTAAATTTGGCTATAATAATAAGAATATATATGTGAGATAACAGTAAGTGGTCTTGCCATGCAAGAACACCTAATAATGCATGACTGGCCTTAGTCTTCCCCATTCTTCTAACAACAGTGGTATTGCTCTAACAAAGTTGTCCTTGGAACAAGTCATAGAGAATCTCCACAATGGAGCTACAGACAGCAATAAAAACCTGAATGACTACAGTTTCACTTTGGAAATGAGGAACAGCGGCAATTACACAAATCTGGTTATTATAGGCCTGTACGTCTTTTGTGTAAATCTGCAAAACGTGAACAAGCTCATTTGAATACATTCCAACAAATACCAACTTAATCTAGCCTGTCATAACTATTTGCACATTATTTGCACACACTTAATGAAATGTGCTGCATTTGTATACTATATATTTGAAATATAATGCCCTTCAGTGTAAACATGTTACGTCAATATGTTTATGAGTTCTAAATTAATAAGAAGACAGTGATCCCTGGGAAATGGTATGAATCAGAGCATCATTTAACTAATGGCTCACAAACCAAATCAGGTTAAGAGGAATTTTTGATGGGTTAAAAGTTCATATTTTAAAAGAAAAGTTCCATGGCCTTTACATGGTGCTTAGTAAGTGGTGTTATCACAGATGTGTTCTAAGACTCCTGAGCTGGGAATTAATACTGGTCACTGGACGTTCAGCATGGCACCTCATGCTGCATTCGGCACACATGAATGATACAACCTTTATCGGAACCTTCCAACCTTCTGTCGCCAACCACATTATTTGATTACCAGAGTGAAGGTGCTCTTTGCAGGATGTTGTTTGATTCATATGCAAAGCTCCACCTCAGTACTAGGATGTAAAGAAGGCACCATGTTGTAAGCATGTACAGTATCTCACAGATGTGAGTCCACCCCTCACATACAGTCATGGCCGAAATTGTTGGCACCCTTGATATTTCTCCAGGAAATCATGTATTTCTCACGAAACGTATTGCATTAACACATGTTTTGCTATACACGTTTATTCCCTTTGTGTGTATTGGGACAAAACAAAAAAAGGGATGAAAGAAAGCAAATTCGACATAATGTCACACAAACCTCCAAAAATGGGCTGGACAAAAGTATTGGCACCCTTTCACAACTGCGGATAAATAAGAATGTTACAAGCATGTGATGCTCCTGTAAACTCACCTGGGGCAAGTAACAGGTGTGGGCAATATAGAAATCACACCTGAAAGCAGATAAAAAGGAGAGACGTTCACTTAACCTTTGCATTGTGTGTCTGTCTGTGCCACACTAAGCATGGACAACAGAAAGAGGAGACGAGAACTGTCTGAGGACCTGAGAACCAAAATTGTGGCAAAATATCAACAATCTCAAGGTTACAAGTCCATCTCCAGAGAACTAGATTTGCCTTTGTCCACAGTGCGCAACATTATCAAGAAGTTTGCAACCCATGGCACTGTAGCTAATCTCCCTGGTCGTGGACGGATGAGGAAAATTGATGAAAGATTGCAACGCAGAATAGTCCGGATGGTGGATAAGCAGCCCCAAACATGTTCCAAAGACATTCAAGCTGTCCTGCAGGCTCAGGGAGCATCAGTGTCAGCGCGAACTATCCGTCGACATTTAAATGAAATGAAACGCTATGGCAGGAGACCCAGGAGGACCCCACTGCTGACACAGAGACATAAAAAAGCAAGACTACAGTTTGCCAAAATGTACTTGAGTAAGCCAAAAGCCTTCTGGGAAAACGTCTTGTGGACAGATGAGACCAAGATAGAGCTTTTCGGTAAAGCACATCATTCTACTGTTTACCGAAAACGGAATGAGGCCTACAAAGAACAAAACACAGTACCTACGGTAAAATATGGTGGAGGTTCAATGATGTTTTGGGGTTGTTTTGCTGCCTCTGGCACTGGGTGCCTTGACTGTGTGCAAGGCATCATGAAATCTGAGGATTACCAAAGGATTTTGGGTCGCACTGTAGGGCCCAGTGTCAGAAAGCTGGGTTTGCGTCCAAGATCCTGGGTCTTCCAGCAGGACAATGACCCCAAACATACGTCAAAAAGCACTCAGAAATGGATGGCAAAGAAGCGCTGGAGAGTTCTGAAGTGGCCAGCAATGAGCCCAGATCTAAATCCCATTGAACACCTGTGGAGAGATCTTAAAATTGCTGTTGGGAAAAGGTGTCCTTCCAATAAGAGAGACCTGGAGCTGTTTGCAAAGGAAGAGTGGTCCAAAATTCCGGGTGAGAGGTGTCAGAAGCTTATTGATGGTTATAGGAAGCGACTGATTTCAGTTATGTTTTCCAAAGGGTGTGCAACCAAATATTAAGTTAAGGGTGCCAATACTTTTGTCCAGCCCATTTTTGGGGTTTTGTGTGACATTATGTCATATTTGCTTTTCTGCCTCTGTTTTATATTTGTTCCAATACATACAAAGGGAATAAACATGTGTATAGCAAAACATGTGTTAATGCAATACCTTTTTTGTGTGAAATACTTGATTTTCAGGAAAAATATCAAGGGTGCCAACAATTTCGGCCATGACTGTATTTGTCAATATTTGATTCTATCTTTTCATGTGACAACACTGAAGAAATGAGACTTTGCTACAATGAAACGTAGTGAGTGTACAGCTGTATAACAGTGTACATTTGCTGTTCCCTCAAAATAACTCAACACACAGCCATTAATGTATAAACTGCTGGCAATAAAAGTGAGTACACTCCTAAGTGAAAATGTCCAAAATGGGCCCAAAGTGTCAATATTTTGTGTGGCCACCATTATTTTCCAGCACTGCCTTAATCCTCTTGGGCATGGAGTTCACCAGAGCTTCACAGGTTGCCATTGGAGTCCTCTTCCACTCCTCCATGACGACATCACGGAACTGGTGGATGTTAGAGACCTTGCGCTGCTCCACCTTCCATTTGAGGATGCCCCACAGATGCTCAATAGGGATTAGGTCTGGAGACATGCTTGGCCAGTCCATCACCTTTACCCTCAGCTTCTTTAGCAAGGCAGTGGTTGTCTTGGAGGTGTGTTTGGGGTCGTTATCATGTTGGAATACTGTCCTGCAGCCCAGTCTCTGAAAGGAGGGGATCATGCTGTGCTTCATTATGTCACAGTACATGTTGGCATTCATTGTTCCCTCCAGGAACTGTAGCTCCCCAGTGCCGGGCAACACTCATGCAGCCCCAGACCATGACACTCCCACCACCATGCTTGACTGTAGGCAAGACACACTTGTCTTTGTACTCCTCACCTGGTTGCCGCCACACACGCTTGACACCATCTGAACCAAATCAGTTTATCTTGGTCTCATTAGACCACAGGACATGGTTTCAGTAATCCATGTCCTTAGTCTGCTTGTCTTCAGCAAACTGTTTGCTGGCTTTCTTGTGTATCATCTTTAGAAGAGGCTTCCTTCTGGGATGACAGCCATGCAGACCAATTTGATGCAGTGTGAGGCGTATGGTCTGAGCACTGACAGGCTGACCCCCACTCCACCCCTTCAACCTCTGCAGCAATGCTGGCAGCACTCATACGTCTATTTCCCAAAGACAAACTCTGGATATGACGCTGAGCACGTGCACTCAACTTCTTTGGTCGACCATGGCAAGGCCTGTTCTGAGTGAAACCTGTCCTGTTATACAGCTGTATGGTCTTGGCCACCATGCTGCTGCTCAGTTTCAGAGTCTTGGCAATCTTCTTATAGCCTAGGCTATCTTTTTGTAGAGCAACAATTCTTTTTTTCAGATCCTCAGAAAGTTCTTTGCCATGAGGTGCCATGCTGAAGTTCCAGTGACCAGTATGAGACAGTGAGAGCGATAACACCAAATTTAACACACCTGCTCCCCATTCACACCTGAGACCTGTAACACTAACGAGTCATGTGACACCGGGGAGGGAAAATGGCTAATTGGGCCCAATTTGAACATTTTCACTTAGGGGTGTACTCAATTTTGTTGCCAGCGGTTTAGACATTAATAGTTGTGTGTTGAGCTATTTTGAGGGAACAGCAAATTTACGCTGTTATACAAAATGTACACTCACTACTTTATATTGTAAACAAGTGTCATTTCTTCAGTGTTGTCACATGAAAAGGTAGAATCAAATATTTACAAAAATGTGAGGGTGGACTCACTTCTGGGAGATACTGTGCATAATGACATTCTAAGACGTTATGTATGGCTTTGTTAAATTTAAAAGTGGTATTAAAGTGTTACTAAACCCACAACAGTAAAATCAGTCTGTATATGCAGTAAAGCATGCTTGTTATACTCAATGTGGAACTTAAGGGGTTAATCCTCTGCATTGTATAAAAAGGCTGTTTGATCCTGTCTTCTCTGCCGCTCCTCTTGTTCAAATGACCATGCTGATAAGACAGAGTGAACCCGTAGCCCTTCTGCACATGCTCAGTTTAGTGTGTATTGCTAGAGACAGTTTTTTTTTGTTGGGAGAATGCATGTGATCAGCACAGGGCCAATCAGCACTGTCAAGACAGAGGTCAGGGGTTTTGCATCCTCTTAGAGCAAAAAGAAAACTCCTCCTACAAGCTTTAACCTGTGCTCTGCTGGACACTGATAGAAGTCACAAGACTGCTCTAACTGCTGATGAGAAAAGGTATTTAGCAGTTTATATTTACTAAACTAATTACGCTTCCATGTTCTGTGTACTGTGGAAGACCAGATATAGTGAATGCAGGATACGGGGTTTAGTAATACTTTAAACCCAAAAGCAAACATTTATTATACTGCAGCACACCAATTCTTAGATATTGTGGCTTCATTGTTTTTCTTTTTAGGCTTTCTTTCCTTTGTTTTCACTGGTGATCTGGCCAGTAATTCTTTGTAAAACAACCCATTCAGTTTAAAATGATCTTCCCAGTGAATGGCTGTGCTGGGGGTGCTTGTCACCACAATTCTGCCCATTGGAGGACAGACAGGCTGTTCTCCCAGCATACCCAAAAAACTGACCACAGTGGGATGAATGTTCTCTCATGCCTAATGTGGTCAGTTTGAAATAGGAAAGCAGAGGGACTGGCAGGAACATCAGAGATTTCATACAAAGGAAGCAATATAAAGAGAGCAGGATACTTTTTAACACACGTACATGGTACAGCAGGTACATATCAAGAATATGAAATGTTGGGGTAACATACCCTTTAATGGATGTTTTAATTGTATTGCAATACATAGTGACTGCTGACAACAGCAGCTCGCCTGGAAAGCTGATGGTAGGTTAAGATCTCACCGCCATGGATTTGGGTAAGCTCTGCCGCTGTGTCATTTGGGTAAGAGAAATGCTATGCACTGTTATGCATTGTTCCATAACATAACTAGCTACAGGGATTCTGTGTTTACTATTACCATTTTCAGTTGTCACAATTTAAAAAAAAAATCTAAATACACTGAAAATAGTTGTAGGCGGGGTTTTTTTCCACAAAGAAAAGGTGCAGAACCTCCCCTCTTCTGAGTTACTTCTTGACTCAGACCCCCCTCCCAACCTCCAAGCACCATTCCTTGGTTCCACCCCCTCCCCACCTCCAAGTACCGTTCCTTGGTTTCACCCCCTCCCCACCTCCAAGCACCATTCCTTGGTTCCACCCCCTCCCCACCTCCAAGCACCGTTCCTTGGTTTCACCCCCTCCTCACCACCAAGTACCATTCCTTGGTTCCACCCCCTCCCCACCTCCAAGCACCGTTCCTTGGTTTCACCCCCTCCCCACCTCCAAGCACCATTCCTTGGTTCCACCCCCTCCCCACCTCCAAGCACCATTCCTTGGTTTCACCCCCTCCTCACCTCCAAGCACCATTCCTTGGTTCCACCCCCTCCCCACCTCCAAGCACCGTTCCTTGGTTTCACCCCCTCCTCACCTCCAAGCACCATTCCTTGGTTTCACACCCTCCCCATCTCCAAGCACAGTTCATTGGTTTCACAACCTCCCCACTTCCAAGCACCATTCCTTGGTTCCACCCTCTCCCCACCTCCAAGCACCGTTCATTGGTTTCACCCCCTCCCCACTTCCAAGCACCATTCCTTGTTTCAACCCCCTGCCCACCTCCAAGCACCGTTCCTTGGTTCCACCCCCTCCCCACCTCCAAGCACCGTTCCTTGGTTTCACCCCCTCCTCACCCCCAAGCACCGTTTCTTGGTTTCACACCCTCCCCACCTCCAAGCACCGTTCCTTGGTTTCACCCCCTCCCCACTTCCAAGCACCATTCCTTGGTTCCACCCCCTCCCCACCTCCAAGCACCGTTCATTGGTTTCACCCCCTCCCCACTTCCAAGCACCATTCCTTGGTTCCACCCCCTCCCCACCTCCAAGCACCGTTCCTTGGTTCCACCCCCTCCCCACCTCCAAGCACCGTTCCTTGGTTTCACCCCCTCCTCACCTCCAAGCACCATTCCTTGGTTCCACCCCCTCCCCACCTCCAAGCACCGTTCATTGGTTTTACCCCCTCCCCACTTCCAAGCACCATTCCTTGGTTCCACCCCCTCCCCACCTCCAAGCACCGTTCCTTGGTTTCACCCCCTCCCCACCTCCAAGCACCGTTCCTTGGTTCCACCCCCTACCCACCTCCCAGTACCGCCCTTTTTGAGGAATACAGAACCAAGTATCATTTTGTGGTGCTAATTAATCTGTACAGGCAGCACTGTGGATAAGGGGGTACCACCAGCCCTCCTGTATGGGGCCCAGGCCAGCAGGGGGCCCAGGCAGCTTGGTGAATATGACGAGGGCAGGGAGGGTGATCGGTACGAAAGGAGGAAAATTACTGGAATCTATCCCCTGTTTGGCTCTCTCTGCAGCAGCTGAAAGCTGGCTTCTCCTCCTTTCCCTCCCGCTGGCTTTCAGCTGCTGCAGAAAGAGCCGTACAGGGGATCAGTTCCAGTAACTGCCCCCCCTGCCGCACCCATCACCTTACCTGTGCACCATATGTTTCTTACCAGGTCAACCTGTGTGTCCCCACCCTTGCAGTGCTGCAGGTTTCCCTCCTCTCCTTCTCACCAGCAGCTGCAAACACACAATAGAATCCTTCAGGATGGAGAGTGGAGGAAGAGTCCAGTAAATATGTCACATTTACCAGCCCTTCCTTTCCTGAATGAACACAATGTGTGATCAGCATCAATCTCTCACTGTTTTCATTCATAACTGAAGCATAGTAAACTGTTTTTTTTGGGGGGGGAGGGAGGGGAGCTGCCAGGTTGGCTGTATGGGGCCCCATGGTTTCTAACAGCAGCCCTGTGTACAGGATTTGTTAATTATAACAAGAGAAGCAGTAAAATAGATCCTTGGAAGCCAGCACCAATATACTCCCCCCCAGCAACAATAGATTCTCCCAGCAACAATGGACCCCTGCAACAAAATACCACCTAAGCAGCAATAGGCTCCCGATGGCAACAACCAGATATCCCAGCAGCTAGCATCAATAGACTCTCCATGAGCAAGCAATAGAACCCTCCCTCAACAGTAGATCCCTTCCAGCAACAACTGACCCCCAAGCAACAATAGATCCCCCACCAGCAACAACAGACCTCCCCAGCAACAATAGATGGCCCCTCCAGCGACAATAGATCCCCCAGCAGCCAGCATCAATAGATCCTCCAGCACACCCCAGAACCCCTTGCCATTACATACTGGAGGTGACAAAACTGCGTTCCCCTGCATTCTCGCTGAAAAAAAAACCCTGATTGTATATGTATTTATAGAGCAGTTGCAGCTCACAAAGAACCATTCCATGACAAAAGGACGGAAAGAAGATGTACATCTTGTATGGCTATATGATGGCAACTAGAAATAAGAGCAATTTGCTCCAAGTACATAAAACTGCCCAGTAAATTATTGTGGCAGAGCCTACCACTAGACAAATCCTTTTCCCTCTGTCTGACCTCCCGTGTACCTGTTCTTGCATTGATACCTAAGGGCAAACAGGGCTTAAAAAATCACAATGGTCTTGTTTTTTCAGCTTGTAAAAGCATCTCTATGTTAGCCTATGTGTCCATGCACACATAGGCATTTACAGGCATGTTAGAAGAGGAACATTTAGAGGCTAGAAAACCCCCCCCAAAAAAACTGAACATTCAGGAAGAGGAGCTTTTGGGCAGAAAAAATGTTTGATGCATGTAAGCCCTTGATACATTTAACACTTGAGCATTCATTCATTCCAATGGATAGAATAAATTAATATTCTGGCCAATGGAACCCATAAATGCTCAAACACTTGATGTGCCTAAACTCTCCTAAACCAGTGCACAATATGCGGCTTTAGGCACATTTTAAAATTTCTTGAGAATTATGTTCATATAATAATTAATGAGCAATGTACAACCCCTGTTCCAAAAAAGTTGGGATGCTCTGTAAAATCTACATAAAAACAGAATGCAAAGATTTGCAAGACTCATAAATCCATATTTTATTCACAATAGAAAAAAAAGAAAACATATATCATATGTTTAACCACTTGCCCTGCAGAGGATTTACCCCATTTTTTGCGATACTTTAACTGACAATTGCATGGTCATGCAACACTGCACCCAAATGAAATTTACGTCCTTTTTACCCCACAAGTAGAGCTTCCTTTCTGCGGTATTTGATCACCTGTGCGGTTTTTATTTTTCTGCGCTATTAACAAAAAAGACCGACAATTTTGAAAACAAAAAAAACAATATTTTTGACTTTTTGCTATAAACCATATCCAGTAAAAAAAAATTGAAAATCTAATTTCGTAATAAATTTAGGCCAAAATGTATTCTGCTACGTCTTTCCTAAAAAAAAGAAATAGTGAAAGTATACTGGAATTTTTATTTATATATTTTTTATACTAGTAATGGCAGCAATCAGCGACTTATAGCAGGACTGCGGCAGGCATTCTGACACTGGGAGGGAACTGACATTCCCACTGACACTAATACTGTGATCAGTGCTAACAAATAGCACTGTCACTGTACTAATGACACTGGATAGGAAGGGGTTAAACTTAGAAAATGTGCCAATTTAAGAAAAAAATAAGGTCATTTTGAAATTGATGGCAGCAGCCCATCTCAAAAACGTTGGGATGTTTGCCATAGTGTAGCACCCTCTCATTTTCACAACACTCTGTGCCTGGGAATTGAGGAGACAAGTTGCTGGAGTTTTGGGAGAGGAACGTTGTCCCATTCTTGCCTGATAGCCATGCTGTTGTCATAGATGCAGTATGCAGTTTAGCATTGTCCTGCTGAAATATGTAATGCCTTTTCTGAAAAAGATATTGTCTGGATGGGAGTATAAGCTGCTCCAAAACCTAGATATATCTTTCAGCACTGATGGTGCCTTTCCAGATGTGCAAGCTGCCCATTCCATATACACCAATCTACCCCAATACCTTCAGATGTAGGCTTTCAAACTGAGCACTGACAATGAGCTGGAAGGTCCTTCTCTTTATTCCAGAGGATGCAGTGTCCATAGCTGCTAAAAAGAATGTCAGATTTCGATTCATCTGACCACTGAACAGTTTTCCACTTTGCAACAGACCATTTTAAATGAGCTTTGGCCCAGAGAAGACAGCAGGATTTCTGGACCGTGTTCAGATATGGCTTCTTCTTTGAATGATAGAGCTTTAACTTGCATTTTTGGATGGCACAGTGAGCTGTGTTCACAGATAGTGATTTTTGGAGGTATTCTTGAGCCCATGCAGTGATGTCCATCACAGAATCATGCCTGTTAATGCAGTGCTATCTGAGTGCCCAAAAATCACGTGCATTCAATATTGTGTTTTGGCCTTGTCCCTTGCACCTTTCTCCAGGTTCTCAGAATCTTTTAATATTATGTACTGTAGATGATGATACTGTATATTTATAATGTTTTTGCATATTCTACTCTGAGGAACATCATTCTGATATTGTTTTTAGATGGAGCTTTTCATAGATTGGTGAGCTGCCCATCTTTACTTTGGAGGCACTCTGACTCTCTAAGATGCTCTTTTTACACTAAGTCATGTTACTGACCTGCTGCCAGTTAACCTAATTATTTATTTATTTGATTTATTTCAGGTACTGTTATAGCACTGTCAATTTAAGCAGCGCTTTAAATATATATTGTACATTCACATCAGTCCCTAACCCTCAAGGGGCATACAATCTAAGGTCCCTAACTTACATTCATACATACATATACTAGGGCCAATTTAGACAGGATCCAATTAACCTACCAGCATGTCTTTGGAGCGTGGGAGGAAACCCACGCAGGCACAGAGAGAACATGCAAACTCCAGGCAGGTGGTGCTGTGGTTTGGGATTCGAACCAATGACTCTAGTACTGCCAGGCAGAAGTGCTAACCATTTAGCCACTGTGCTGCCAATTAGTTGCAAAATGTTCTTCCAGCCCTTCCTTGTTAGTACCACTCACTTTGCCGGCTGTTTGTTGTCCTGTCCCAACTTTTTTGAGACGTGTTGCTGCCATCAATGTTTATGATTACCTTATTTTTTTTCTTAAAATGGTCCATTTTCCCACTTTGATATGTTTTCTATTTTCTATTGTGAATAAAATATGGGTTTATGAGATTTGCAAGTCATTGCATTCTGTATTAAAGAAGATTTTACACGGTATCCCAACTTCTTTGGAATTGGGGTTGTATTCAAAATGACTACAGTATATGAATGAATGAGCTCTTCATATCAGGTAGAAAGGCAGGTGTTTACTGTGCTCAGGACTCTCTTCTCACTCCATGTGACATCCATGTGACATCACTGGGTGCGTGCCTGAGCAGCCAATCACAAGCACCATCATATGCTAACCCCCAAACCGGTTTGATTTCATGGTATGTATAAGCCTGTGCCCAGGGGCGGACGGACAACTCATGGGGCCCCCGGGCAATAGGGGATCATGGGGCCCCTGTGTCCTTGCCCAAACTCAAAAAAGCCTATGAAAAAGGTACCAGGGGCATCTCATGGGGCCCCCTACTGACCCCGGGCCCTCGGGCAGTACCCGAGTTTCCAAATGGTCAGTCCGCCCCTGCCTGTGCCTATCAGTGACAGATACACAGAGGTAACTTTTCCCTGTATAGTCCTTGGCCTTATATTGTTCTCCATCATAAATAATAAAGACATTTCATATTCGCATATATATACTTCGTCACACAATTCTAAAGTCAGGTTTGTAACAGTAAAATGTAAAAAGTGTAAAAGATGTGATTCTAGTTGCTGCACCAAGTGTTGTGTGACCACCAGCTGCAGTGATAGAAATGAATTCCTGGTTTCTGAACTTAAACAGATCCTGTCACCCACAGGTAAAAGCACAGTGTCAGTTTTTTTTTTCTTTCTTTAAATTACATTTTATTCACTTGCAATATGCTTTTGTACTCTCTGTGTTGGCCCAGCTCCTCTGCCCCTCCTTTCCCCTCCCTATATACCTTGTTATGTAACGGCTATGGGAGGAGCAAAGGGGAATACTATAGGGTGTCAATTGAGCGACAGCTTTGAGTGCGCTGGGTCTGCTGTGATCACATCCAAGATGGTGACTCCTAGCAGTAGTCTCAGGGATTTTGGATGTCTATACAAGGGAGGCTTTTACATTTGTTAAATGCTCATATAAACGTAAGATCATTGTAGAAATGAATAGTCTAGTCTCTTTAGAAATTAGAGCTTTTAAATAAGTATTGCTAAAGATCTTTTGGCCATACTTCTCCTGTGGGTCACAGGGGTGCACTTGTTTCTGCACCTCTGTGACCCAGATTCATCCGGCTGTGGGCTAAAGTTCACTGTCAGCTGACATCAATAATGATAATAATGTCAGGATCCGCCCAGATGGCTGACTGGCAGATCGCTCAGCCTCTTAGAGCGCCGCTGACAGCCTGAGCCAGACACACCCGCCCCTCCACAATCCAGTGCTCCTGTGAGTGCTGGAGCGCCAGAGCACAGAGCCGGTGACTAACAGTCACCGGCTCTGTGCTCAGAGCAGACACAGGAACTGAGAAATCAGCAGTCTTTGATTGCTCAGTTCTCAGTGTAGAGTTGGGGCTGGACAGCTGTAGCATTGGACTGATGCTGCAGACATGTGTACAGTAAGTTGTACAGTAAGTTTATCCAGCCCTCTAATGTAAGAGGGAACCCTGATGGGACCAAATGTAAGGAGGGACTCTGATGCGGACTTTCATGCAAGGGGGACTCAGATGTAAGGGGGACTCCGATGCAAGGGGGACTTTAATGTAGACTCTGATGTAAGGGAGCTCTGATGGTGACTTTGATGTAAGGGGGGACTCTTATGTGGGATCTCATGTAAAGGGGGACTCTGATGTAAGGGGCTATCCGATGCAAGGGGGGCTTTAATGAGGACTCTGATGTAAGGGGGTTCTGATTACTACTCTTATGCATAGGGGGGACTCTGATGTAACGGGGACTTTGGTGGAGACTCTGATGTAAGGAGCCTGTGATGGGGACTCTGATGTAAGGGGAGTGTGATGGGGACTCTGATGTAAAGAGACTTTTGATGGGGACTCTAATGTAAGGGGGTTTTGATTGTGACTCTGATGCATAGAGGGGACTCTGATGTAACAGAAACTATGATGAGGACTCTAATATAAGGGGGAATCCAATGTAAGGGGGACTTTAATGGGGAAGCTGATGTAAGGGGGTTCCGATTGTCACTCTGATGCATAAGGGGGACTCTGATGTAACGAGGACTTTGATGGGGACTCTGATGTAATGAGGACTTTGATGGGGACTCTGATGTAAGGGGCCTGTGATGGGGACTCTGATGTAAGGGGAGTGTGATGGGGACTCTGATGTAAAGAGACTTTTGATGGGGACTCTAATGTAAGGGGGTTTTGATTGTGACTCTGATGCATAGAGGGGACTCTGATGTAACAGAAACTATGATGAGGACTCTAATATAAGGGGGAATCCAATGTAAGGGGGACTTTAATGGGGAAGCTGATGTAAGGGGGTTCTGATTGTCACTCTGATGCATAAGGGGGACTCTGATGTAAGGAGGACTTTGATGGGGACTCTGATGTAATGAGGACTTTGATGGGGACTCTGATGTAAGGAGCCTGTGATGGGGACTCTCATGTAAGGGGAGTGTGATGGGGACTCTGATGTTAGGGGAGTGTGATGGGGACTCTGATGTAAGTGGAGTGTGATGGGGACTCTGATGTTAGGGGAGTGTGATGGGGACTCTGATGTAAGAGGACTGTGATGGGAACTCTGATGTAAAGAAAACTTTGATGGGAACTCTAATGTAAGGGGGTTCTGATTGTGACTCTGATGCATAAGAGGGCCTCTGATGTAACGGGGACTATGATGGGGACTCTGATGTAAGGTCTCTGTGATGATGACTCTGATGGGTTCAAGTTTATTTGAAATTTATTTGCTTTGTAAAACTTTGTAAAACTTTGTAAAACGTATTCATTCATCTCATTCTGATTTGTTCATTTACAAAATGGACTTTGATGGGGACTCTAATGTAAGGGGGTTTTGATTGTGACTCTGATGCATGGGGGGACTCTGATGTAACGGGGACTATGATGTAAGGTCTCTGTGATGATGACTCTGATGGGTTCAAGTTTATTTGCGATTTCTTTGCTTTGTAAAACTTTGTAAAATGTATTCATTCATCTCATTCTGATTTGTTCATTTACAAAACAGATTTTTTTTTTGCCCCCAAATATTTGTAAAATCTGCAATGCGGCCCTCACAGTGAACGGTTCGGAGTCCCTCCTCTACAACACTGCAGTCTTCACATTTTGTCAGACTCTCTTTGAACCTGATGTCCCCCTGATCAGCTCTCATGTCATATGGAATCATTTTAGAGCTAATAATCTCCTGAATCACCTCTTCTAGTGTGGAGTGAATGGCAGATTTATGGAGCTCATTCCTGGTGGTGTACCAGAGCTGTCCCCATGCTGCCACTCATCAATGACCACATCGCTGCTTATCTCCTGAAGATATAGAAGCTGGAAGGTCAGGCACAGTTTGCTTTGCAGCGCTCCACAAATCACCCGGCCACGACTCTCACAAGTCTCTGCTCCAGCCGCAAACGTCTGACTCCAACATTAGCAAGTTTATGAGGGAAAATGGAACAATTCTGAACAAAAATAGCATTTTTAAACCTGAATATTTATTGTACTTCTAAAAATTGGAAAGCAGGAAGACAGGAACATTGTGCAGTCTAGATATTTCTAATGATGTGGTTTGCATAGTACAGTGAGGTGATATTTATGTAGGGAGAGCATACCATACACAGAAAATAGGGCAGGAAGGATAGATAGTGAAAGGCAGTGCAGGGGAGATTCTGAATATCACGGTGAAGGAAAGGTATCTAGGTCCTAATATATCTAGAGGACATATCCTAAAAAGAAGAGACAAATGGGAATGGGGCAAACTAAGGCTGGCCATACATTATACAATTTTCTTGAGACTTTTGCTTTAGATTTGCCAAAAACCATACAATACGAGGTCAAAACTAAACAACACTTTCAATTATATCCAATTAGGCGGGCCCTTGCGCTACATAGTTGATGGTAAATCTAAAGGAAATTGGGCAGAAATTGAACCGCAAAAATTGTATAATGTATGGCCAGCCTTAGACTGGCCATACACTATACAATTTTATGACACTGGGTGGGAACTGACTGCTACTGACATTTCAATGACACTAATACAGTGATCAGTGCTAAAAAAAAAAAGCACTGGCACTGTACTAATGGCACTGGGCAGGAAGGGGTTAACATCTGGGGCAATCAAAGGGTTAACCGTGTGCTGTTTTACTGTGTGTGTTTTACTAGGGATACATGCTGCTGTGTATTTCTCTGACATGCACTCCTGGCTCCCCTTGCCTGCTGAGTGCCACCATAGCAATCTGCTAAATATGGGGGCACTCATGCGGGCTTGCTCCCAAGGTCCACATCTTGTGTTCACTGACACACACAATGTGGCTCAGCCCCACCCTGCTCCCTCCTCAATGGCTGTGACCAGGGGCGGACTGACCATTTGGAAACTCAGGCACTGCCTGAGGGTCCGGGGTCAGTAGGGGGCTCCATGAGATGCCCCTGGTACCTTTTTCAAAGGCTTTTTTGAGTTTGGGCAAGGACACAGGGGCCCCATGATCCCCTATTGCCCAGGGGCCCCATGAGTTGTCAGTCTGCCCCTGGCTGTGACTGACAGCAGCAGGTCAACGGCTCCCGTTGCTGCCTCTGAGCCAATGAGGACAGAGGGAGAGCAGTGATGCTGTTCTCATGCACAGAACTGGATTGATATTGGGCTCAGGTAAATATAAGGGGGGGGACAAAGAATGCATTAAGGTAAAAAACCTTCTATATTTAAAACCACTTTAACCTTGTACCTACAGGTAAGCTCTTACCTAAAGCTACCAGGAATATCTCCTAAATTTGAACCATTTAGGAGATATTTACATTGGCTTCATCCATTGACCTCACCACCCCTGATACACTAGCTCAAAGGGTGGATTTTTATATGTGAACCTTTGAAAGATTGCAAGAAAGAATATTATTATATATATGAAGAAGAATTTACACCTATGAACTTTGATTTATTATATTTATTTGTGTGTGTATACTGTACGTATTTGATATTTGGTTTACATTTTGTTTATTGGGGTAGACACGATAAAATTATGTTTAATTTTGCATTTAGGGCACACTGAGTGTACCCTGAATGCTGAGAGCACTGTGCCGCAATAGTAACCCCTCCCATAGGGAAGATAAATATATGTGAAATGTATTTTAAAAGTATTCTTCCCAAATATATTGAGATATATTTGAAATACTACAATTGTGGCCATATTCAATATATTTAAAACTATAGTTCAATAAACAAATAAATATATATATATATATATACTGCATGTTGAAATGCTTTTTTATTACAAAATATATGAAAAATATTAAAAATACAATTTAATTATACTCTATGTTTTTAAAAACAGAAATCTACTTTTTTTGGAATGCATTTAGAAATATATGTAAAATATATGTTAAAATTACTTTTTTATTTGTCAAAAAAAAGCTGAATAATATATTTAAAAATTTTTTTTTTTAAAATATATTATTCAGATTTTTTAACATATATTTTTACATATATTAATAAACGCATTCCAAAAATGTAGATTTGTCTTTTTAAAGACATACAGTATATTTTAAATGTATTTTTAAAAACATTTTTCATATATTTTGTAATAAAAACACATTTCAACATGCAGTATACAGTATATATATATATATATATATATATATATATATGTATTGAACTGTAGTTTGAAATATATTGAAAATGGCCAAAATTGTAGTATTTCAAATATATGCCAATATATTTGAAAATAATATTTTAAAAATATATTTCAAATATATTTTTCTTCCATGTGGGCTGTGCGCATGCAAAGTAAGTTAGCACATATGAAAGAACTTGTTTTCAAATCCCATACACTCAGAATCTGGTGCAACCATGCATGGTAACCAATCAACTCCTAACTTTAGCTTGTGCAATAAAGTTTTGACAATAAAACCTAGAAGCTGACTGGTTACTATGCACAGCTGCACCAGATTTAGTAAATCCCCCCTTTGTCTATTTTTCCACCTCCACCTGATGCTCTGTATGCTAATTTTATTGAACTAGAGTTTGAAATATATATTGAATATGGCCAAAATTGTAGTATTTATATTTTATATTTTAAATAATATTTTAAAAATATATTTCAAATATATTTTTCTTCCATGTGGGCCGTGCGCATGCAAAGGAGTGACATCATCACAGCCCAGCCTTCCAAATAGCAAAAGAGATCAAACCAAGATAGAAGACTGGGCGGAGACAGAGGTTCCGGGAGCGGTGACAGCACAGCATATAGCATGTAGCATAAACGTGCAGTTGGCTCAGTTTGAAAAAATAGAGTTTTATCACCACTAGGCTGTTCACTTTGCAACCCCAATATATACAGTAAGTTAGCACATACGAAAGAATTTGTTTTCAAATCTGGTGCAACTGTGCATGGTAACCAATCAATTCCTAACTTTAACTTGTGCAATAAAGCTTTGACAATAAAACCTGTAAGCTGATTGGTTACTATGCACAGCTGTACCAGATTTAGTAAATCCCCCCTTTGTCTATTTTTCCACCTCCACCTGATGCTCTGCATGCTAATTTCGGTGTATAATAACTCTTTTTGTAAATTTTGTGTGTAGCACTCTCCTAGGTAGATGCTAGAGTTAGGTAAATAGAATTAGTTGTGTTTGATAGGTAAATTCAGTTGTCACTTTGTAGTCAGAGTGACTGTAATTATTTGTTAGGTAAACGTTTAGTTAGCTCACTGTACTTGGTGAACTGTGATCATTTAGTTAGGCCTTCTTTGTGTGCTCAGGTGCTGCTAGTCTGCCTATAGCTTCCTCTGTATCCAGGAAAATGTAGACGTTTCTGGATGATAGGTGTGGATGTGGGTTTATGCAGATGGAGCATGAATATTGATACAGCCCCAGCCTATCCCAGAGAAACTGGCTCTGAGGCATGCTGGGTACCTGTATATATTCAGTGAGCACACAGGGCTCTGGGTCTTTCCTGTAAAGGATTGTTACAGCCTGGGACAGAGCATGTTGCACTCCCAGGCAATTACTGCCATGCAGCCTCAATTGGACGACCTGAGGGCCTGAATGCTGAGACCTGGATCCTGCTATGCTGACTGAGGGGCTGTCTACTGTAAATCTGGTCTGGTATCACAGAGGAAGGCATGCAGCTGCTCTTGGACCTTGTGGGTACAGACATCCCTAAAGTATCTTAGAGACATTAGTTTGACAAAGGGGGGGGGGGCTGAAACATGTAAACACGCCCTTGTATGTAGTGACTTCATCCCCTAGGAGAGCCAAGTATAGCCAATCGAAGCCGAACAAGCTGTGAGTACCCAGAGGTCACCACACAGGCATACCAATCCACACTCCATCTCGTAGCAGCACTGACAGACTGACACCCAGCTGCTTCCTGCACGACCATGCCTTTACCAGCAGCTTGCCTGCCGATCTCTGCTGCTTGCCTGCCATTCTAAGGCTTTAGGATGACGTGTACACTAACTACCCAAACCCAGTGAGTGCATTATGTTTATTTACCATGAAATGTTTATGTTCAGTTTGTACTTAGATGGAGGCGCCCTCCTCTGTTTGCTTTTTATAAAGACTTTGTGATATTTAACTGATGCTAGGAAGTCAGCTGTGGGTCTAGCAGAGTGAACACCGACTGGTGTTCCAAAGAGATTTGTCTATTTGACCTACTTCTTAAACTGACACTGCTCTGGGGCTCTAGAGAAGTTACTACTACTACTACTACTACTACTACTACTACTACTACTATGGCCTTAAGCTGAAGTCCACTGTTTGACTCAAGCACGGACTCTTGAAGGTTAGCTAAAGTCCTCAATGTACATAGTTCCTATTTTTGGAGTATCCCACTTATTTCTCTCATCCAAATCCAAGTTCTCCAAAAAAAAAATAACACCCCTAAATTAGTTATGGGAGAAACATGTGAAACAGCCTATGTGCCTGGCTGTGCGGGCGAAGTAACTGGGGAGGACTTGGACAGTATTTCTGCAGCTCCTACTGGAGTAGCACTACTCATTTCTGTACTGGGACTCCGCCTGGCCTGCCATCTACATTATATCATATTGTTTGCAATGCACAGAAATGTGAAGAAGCCTTGTGTATAGTATAGCACTTTAAACTTTGTGATTATGATTTCCATGTACAAATTTGTATACTTATCGTTTAATTTTTGCTAAAGAAAAGAAAGTATCATGAGTTTTAAAAACTATTTGTTTGGTGTGCTGACTTAGACCGGAAACCTGACATTTTCCTAAAGGTCTTGTCTGCCTTAGGTTTATGTCATATTAGCAATTCTGCCAGTGGTGACAACTTGCCAGCAATAGAATTACCAATAGGGATGAGTGGTGACATTATGGATCATCATTGTCAAAATGTTGTCAAAATATAATAAAGTGGAACTTAACCCTGCAAATACACTTTTATTATTTGTCCTGTCCCAGCACAATAATTTAATGGGCTTTTTCTTGTTTTTTTCCAGTGCCTCTGACCCCCCCCCACCACCAATCTGGCCTAGGCCAGAATTACATGTCCTGCTCTAGCAGCCCCCTGGGAGACCTCCATCACATATCCCAGGAGGCCACCAGAGCTTATTCACTGAGAGACAGGGGTAGAGCCAGGCTGCCTGAACCTAGAAGAAGAAGCTGGCTGGAGGGGACCAAGATGGTGGCCTGGGACACAGATACAGACAGCTGAATATTGGATCATTGCAGGACAACGCTGGATCCACTGGGCAGGTGAGTGTGCAGTTTCAAGAGAACACACCATAAAAGGTATGGAGAGGGTGAGTTAAGTTCCTCTTTAAAGTGATTTTAAAGGTAAAAATGTTTTGTTTTTAAATAACAAACATGTTATACTTACCTGCTCTGTGCAATGGTTTCCTCCTTTTTTCAGCTCCTCCCCTTTGGCGAGTGCCCCCATAGGAAGCCACTTCTTATGGGGGCACTCATGTGGGCTCACTCCCGAGCCCCACTGTCTGTGTCCATAGACATAGACAGTGGGATTCGGCCTTGTCCCCAATCCCTCATCTAAGGAGTTGATTGACAGCTGCAGGAACCAATGGATCCCACTGCTATCAATCTGCCCTGTGGGGAGGGAGAAAGAGGAGAGAGCCGCTGCTCTTGTGCACACCACTGGATCAAGATCAGGCTCAGGTAAGTATAAGGGGGAGGGCTTTGGAGGGGAGCTGGGCACAGAGGTTTAAGACTTTAGCACCACTTTAAGCTCACTCTACTTGGGTGAAGTTTGTTTGAAAAAAGTGAACTACTATTTTATTATTATTTAGGGAGTATTTTTTATTGGGGGGGGCATATGTATAGGGAAGTGTTCTTTGTGTCCACACTTCTTTTTTTTTGTGCATTTGATCATTATTTGTTTATATTTTTTGAGAAAAAAAACAGAAGATGATAAGGCAAATGAAGGGTTTGTTTTTTTTTTTAGCACAATAATGCATCTAGGATATTTAAAAGAATATTCCGTAACTCTAAGGAACCATTTAAAGCCAACTGTACCCTTAACATTGATCAAAAACCTCCTTAATTTCACCAACCCCATTGTCTCCAATTTATTATGCCAAATGTTGCCGAAATCTCTGATTTTTACCAAATGTTGAGTTAAAAGAAAACTCTCAATTTGGTCCATCCCTAATTACAACTTGCCACATGGCCCTTAATGTGTGATTAATTTGGATGTTCCATGTTATGCCCAGCGCCACTCATAATTGACACCATTGCTATTAGTTTGCCTTCATCAAAGGTTGTTTGATGTCTGGTGATGTACACAAATATAGGCTGTCATGCTTCAAATGACATGCAAAAGAAAATAACTGACAGCAAGAGAGCTGCCAAAACATTTTTTCTGGAAAACTGATGAATCAAAAAATAATTAGGTTATTTCATATATTTCCTGTTGGGAAGCAAGAGTAGCTCTAGAGCGAAAACTGCTAATTCAGCCAGCTGGATAAGAAGAATTATTAAGAACTAAAACCTGGCTACCTTTTGGCCCTGGAGTAGTCAGAAATAAGTTCCGATGATGCCACAGACTAGCTACATGTTTAGAATAGATAATAATGGTAAATGCATTCTTCTACTAGATAATTGTTGTTTCTTCTCCAAAAAAGTGTTAGAAATATCTACCTGGGCTTTATGAGTCATGGACATCAATTAATATCACATAAATATGTGATGGTCTCATGTATGAAACAATCAGTATTTCCATCTTGTGTTTTGGGTTTTTAGTATTGTACTGAGGCTTGATGGTACATCCTAAGAACCTTTCTATTTTCTCCCTACGCAGGGAAAACTAAAGGTAACGCAAATAAAAAACAACCAGCCTGTCAATCCCATCATTCTCCTTGCACATCACTAATTTACTAACAGACATATAAGTATGGATGTCCCACCACTTCCTCAATCTCAGCCTTTACAAAACAGAACTAATAACATTTCCTACCCCCATGTCTGCTCTCCTGACTTCTACATGAAGATCAATGGCACAACTATCAGTCCTTCCCCTCATGCCAGGGTGCTAGGTGTAACTGCACTGGTCCTAGGGTCTGACCTCTCCTTTTGGCCCCACATCCAATTGCTGTCCAAATCTTAACCTCCATAACATCTCCAAAATACGTTCCTTCCTAATAAGAGTCGAACTGACCCTAAACACTAAGCCATGATGGATGAATCTCCCCTGCTGGCTAATGCATTCTAACAGTCAGCTTCAGCGACTGTCAGAATACCCAAAACAGTGCTTTCATCTGATTAGCCACAGACACTGTTCAGCTGACAATTTTCCACCCAACTCCTTGAACGAAATATAATTGTTCAGTTGATTTTTGTTGAGCCAGGTGGTGCCAACAGGAGCACCCAAACCATGAGCCCTGTATGGCAGCATTTAACCTCCGCTTATTCCTGCAATCTTTGTTTAGTTTTATAGCCAATATTTATTAAAACAAGACATTTAATGGCAGATCGTAACTGATGCAAAGGCTTTAGCTGTCTAGAATTAGATGTTGAACCTGCTTAGCCAACAAACATTTGCATGTTTTCGCACTACATTTTCTTTCTTCTGTCGAATGCCAATGCCACTCTGCAGAAACTTCCCTTTTAAAATATAGACATACTATCTGCTAAAACCAACAATTCCCACTCTATACTCTTACTGTTAGATATCTCTGCTGCATTTAATAAAGGTGACCACTTGCTCCACCTCAAAAAACTTCTTGGCCTCTTTGACTCTACTCTGTGCCGGTTCTCATCTTACCTATCTCACCAAACCTTCAGCATCACCTACAACTCTACCTCCCCCTTTTCCTCTTTCTGTGAGAGTCCCCCAAGTTTCTGCCCTCGAATCTCTTCTCTAGCTAATCCTCCTCCTTGGATTAGCTGATAGCTTCCACTGCTTCCAACACCATTTCTGTGCTGACGACACCCAAATCTATTTCTTTACTCCTCTGCTCATCTCGTCAATCTCCTTGCACATCACTAATTTACTAACAGACACATGTCATGTGATCGTGACAATACGTGAGGGGCGAAGCCGGTAACTTTAATGATGGGAGCAACTGGAAGTGACGTGGACCCTCTATATAGTAAGAAGTGCCTTGAAGTTTTTATTCAATTTAAGTGTAATTTTAATTCTAATAAATCGGTTTTGAGATACTACACTGGACAACAACTTAGCGGGAGGTTTCTGTGCAGAATCTGGAATGGGAGAATCCCGAAACAGCAGGCTGGCAGGTGTTCAGAGTCGAGCGGCTCAGGTGTAGCAGCAGGAGCTGTATATTCCGTTACCTTTGGAGTAGCTGGTTTAGAGTTCTGTAGGGATGGCTCCAGTGGTGGAACAGTAACACTAACAAATAGAGACATTGCCAAGATGGTAAAACGCTCCCAAAGCTCCTCCAGCAGATGCTGAATCCTTTCCAGGCACTACTCCCTTATTGGGTTCTCCCAGTGCAGACTCAACCAGGCCTTGATGGATGAATCCAAGTGCGGTCCCTCTGAACTGACCAGCTAGGGACCCAGGGAACCGATGGTGGAATACAACACTGAGACTACGCTCGCTAATTGCCTAGGTTCTAGACAGGAGTTTGCGGTCATGCAAAATCAACATTAAAGCACAACTCCAGACTTAGAAGGGAGCCCCAGTGAACACAGTTAACTCTCTAGCATCCTGAGGCTAACTTGCTGTACTGTGAGCGCCGGCATCCAGTGACATGTCCATAGTTATCAATGGATATAGGAAAGGAACCTCACTCTGTAACTATGTGCTTGCTTTCTCTCAGGGGCCCCCCCTCTACATAACATAACTCTCCCATGACTTCCAGGCTAGGTTCCCTAGATACACTGTGCCACAGGTCCAGTCCTATTATGTAGGGAGCCTTCTGCAAGTAATGCGTCTAAGCACTTACCCCTTACTACCAGGGTACCTGTCACATTAACCTCTTCCTAGGCAACTGCCTACATGTCTGTACTCACAAAATAATAATAATAATTTAAAAAAAAACACAGTAAAACAGGAAGCTCTGTAAACGTAAAGTGGAACTACATTGCATCTGAGCACCACAAACCAAAGACTCTAATCAAATTTTAATATTCAAAGTAAACTCACTTATCCATCCATGTTTTATTTTTCTGAGAAATCACTTTGAAAAACACCCCCTAGCATTTCTAGCAATGGCCATCTTGAGTAAGGGCAGATGATTCAAGTAGTATTTACTTCATGGAATTCATCTGCTCTTAGCTCAGGTATTCAGGCAGGATGGTGTGCTGAGCTGAGAAAACCCCTCCTTTCCATTTGAAGACTCTTGGGATGTATGCTATCATTTGCCTAGAGCTGGAAGCCAGAAAGTAAATTAAGAAATCCAAAAAAATATAAAACAAGTAAATATGATAGAATATGTGGAGAAAAGGAGGAATCACCCCTGGACTTTGGAGGTGCCCCAAGAAGTATAGCACAAGATATTATAATAAACTATAAGGTAAATATCCTCCCTTGTAATCTTTGTTCATACACACCGGTAAAATCGAAGCAATTAGAAAAGGTCAATGCGGCAGAAACAATTAGTCATACACAATAGTTTGATCCTTCATTGAGATGTAATAGTCCTGAAGTATTGACTTGAATCAGATTCTATTCAGCAGTGGATAATAATTGTTCCTCTACATGTTTCGCAGGATATTATACCTGCTTCCTCAGGAGGATTAAAGCTGCTGACTGCAGATAAAGGATACAAAAGACAAAATATCATATATTTTTCTATCTGTTTACTAATGCTAGCAGAATAAATATTATAAATGGGCAGCACAGTGGCTAAATGGTTAGCACTTCCGCCTGGCAGTACTAGGGTCGTTGGTTCGAATCCCAAACATGGCACCACCTGCTTGGAGTTTGCATGTTCTCCCCGTGCCTGTGTGGATTTCCTCCAGGTACTTTGGTTTCCTCTCACACTCCACAAGACATGCTGGTAGGTTAATTGGCTTCTGTCTGAATTGGCCCTCGTATGTGCATGTATGAATGTGAGTTAGGGACTTTAGATTGTGCACCCCTTGAGGGTTAGGGACTGATGTGAATGTACAATATATATGTATGTAAAGCGCTGCGTAAATTGACGACGCTATATAAGTATCTGAAATATATAAATAGTCAATGTTAATTGAGAGAATACATTTCCACTTTAAGTACTACAGGGCCATCTGTCTTGTTTCTATAATGCAAATTACACCTAGTAATTCTGGCAGTAAAGGAGATGTAGATCTGCATACTGCATTAGAGTGACAACACTGTAAAGTGCCTGTGGAATTAACAGCAGCATTGTCACCTTTCCTCTAACTTGATGCTGAAATTCAGTTCTTCATGGTGACATCAGTCTCATTCTGTTATCCACCAATAGCAGTGAAAGGTAGAGGGGAAGTGAGCTTTTATAGCTAATGCTGCCCTCCCAGTCTCTGCTGAAATGGAAAGAAATGGAATTGGTTACAAAACCTCACACACCTCAAAAAAATGTTATGGCCAGAAAAGTGGAGGTGGCTTGAGCAAGCTGCACTTTATCATTATACATATTTTTATGCAATTTTAAAGCTGCACTTCAGTGAAGTTTTCAAACTACCCTTGCAGTGGAGCTTGTTCTCTACTGCAAAGGTTAACCACTTCAGGACCACCTACCGCAGATGTACTGCGGCAGAGCGCCCCCCTGAGCCACATCATGAACAGTGCTCAGCATAAATGAGTACACCCCAACAGACTTGTCAGAAAACTTTTACTTTCCTTTCAGAATCAACATTTCTATAGGACACTATACTTTAAAATACTCCCACAAATGCGGGACATTGATTGCAAACAAGATTTGTTAATTTGCACACATAAAAAAGTATTTTTCCTAACAAATTCATTGAAGACCATGTTGCAAAAATGAATACACCAAAATGAGAGTCTTAGGAGAAAAGGTAAATTTTAGACAACAAAATCCTAATTAATAAGAATTCAACTACAGGTGAGTCTAATTATTCATTAAACAGGTGTCCAGCAGACAGTTGATTATAAAAGGGTGTTACTTAACTTAAGAAATTAAAATTTAACAAAGATTGAACTGAGATGGAACTGCAATGGAACTACAACCATCTGATAGAGGTCCAGGCCATCCACAGAAGTAGAAAGCCAAACTGGGGTGACTGTTTTCTGTGACACATTACAGAGTGCACTGTAGAGGAATGGCATGTATGGGTGTCGTTCACAAAGGAAGCCTCTCCTAAAGCCCATGCACAAATAAAGCCTGCCTAGAATTTGCCAGGGCCCATGCTGAAAAAGAAGAAGACTACTGGGACTTTGTACTCTGGAGTGAAGAGACCAAGATATATGCTTTTGGGACTGATGGCTTCAAAACTGTATGGCGTCGCAAAGGTGAAGAGTACAAAGAAAAATGCATGGTGCCTACAGTGAAACATGGTGGTGGCAGTGTCCTTCAGTGGGGCTGCATGAGTGCTGCTGGTGCCGGGGAGCTGCATTTCATTGATGCTATTATGAATTCACAGATGTACTGCTCTATATTGAAAGAGAAGATGCTACCATCACTCCGTGCCCTTTGTCATTGTGTACTTTTCCAACATAATGATGATCCAAAACACACATCTAAGGCCACTGTTGCATTTCTGAAGAAGAACAGGGTGAAAGTTATTCAGTGGCCAAGTATGTCTCCTGATCTGGACCCATTTGAACACCTATGGGGCATTCTAAAGAGACAAGCTCAGCATCACTCTCATCCAGCATCCAGGCTCTAAAAGAGGTCATTCTTGAAGAATGGAAAAAGATAGATGTTGCAATATGTCACCAACTTGTTCATTCCATGCCTAGAAGACTTGGTGCTGTCCTTACAAATCACGGAGGTCATACAAAATACTAGATGGAGTAGTTTTTGTTGTGGGGTGTATTAATTTTTGCATTAACAAGTTTGAGTAAACCTGAAGATTTTGTAATCCAAGTTATATTATTAACCTTACTTTCATGTTTCAGCTAAAAAATGTTCTATAAAACTCAGTTTTGTCAAAATTTTGGAAATTGTTCCTTTGTTCATTGAGATATTGATTAAAATCTTACTTTTCAAAAAGGGTGTATTCATTTATGCTGAGCACAGTACATGTACGGTATCCGGCATTTCTGGGTAGAGGGCATGCACCCAGCCACCACCACTTCTGTGCTGTCATTCGATACAATACAAGCCGATCAGCAGGTCCCAGACAATGTTTTATGGCCGTACCTGCTGATCAGCTTAGCAAATGACAGTTCAGACCCCTGTGTTTACTAACAACACAGGGCTCTAAATGTAGGGCTTGTTTTTTCTTTCCCTGCAAAGCAAGGATAAAAAACAAACACATTGTTTAGTAAAAGCAACATACATTACACATTGTTGACACAGTTAACCATTTGATTGCCCCCAGATGTTAAACCCTTCCCAGCTACTGTCATTAGTACAGGGATAGTGTATAGTATCAGCACTGATCACTATATTAGTGTCACTGGGAATGTAAGTGTCAGTTAGTTTCAGACAGCCCACTGCACCATCACAATCCCACTATAAGTCCCATTATAAGTTACTGATCACTGCCATTACTAGTATAAAAAATAAATAAAATTAGAACTTTCACACAAACCAATCAATATACACTTATTGGTATTTTGTTTTTACCAAAGACATGTAGCAGAAAAGATTTTGGCCTAAATATGTGAAGAAATTTGATATTTAAAATTTTTTATTGGATATATTTTAAAGCAGAAAGTGAAAAAATGTAGTTTTTTTTTTAAATATTCAGTCTTTATTCATTTATATAATAAAAAATAAAAAAAAACAGTGGTGATCAAATACCACCAAAAGAAAGCTCTAATTGTTTGAAAAAACTGATATAAATTTCATCAGCATATAGTGCTGCATGTCTGCACAATTGCCAGTTAAAGTAGCACAGTGCCGAAGAGCTAAAAAAAGACCTGGTCATGAATGGGGTGAAACCTTCTGAAGCCTTCAAGTTTAACATGCTTTAATGATAACCTGAACTGACAGACATACAAAGGCTGCCACTGCTGACTTCCCTCTGAAAGTGTTGGTTGCATGGCTGTATTTTCCTTCTAACTTTATAAACCATCCATTGCTCCACAAGTGCACCCAAAAAAAAAATATTCCTAATATATTAATTGCGATTGGCTGTTGCGAACACTTGGAATGCTGGATATACAGGAGCATTTGATATAAAACTGTAAATAGTGCTTTGGCTGCAAGCAAAATCTAAACATTTTTCTTTGAACACAGTAAAGAAAAAAAGAAAACTCCATAGAACACAATGTAACAGGTTAAATTAGCTAATAAATATTATTTACAATACCTGTGCTTGCTGACTTTTAAAAATGCAGCCGTGTTCACTGCACTCTGGTGCTATCTCTATGAACATATGAGACTTTTCCCTGCCCTGTTCATTTTGTTTAACCTGTTAATTAGCAGACTCAATAGAATAATCAGATGAATTAAGCCATACAGACAACACACATATACACTATATTGCCAAAAGAATTGGGACACCCCTCCAAATCATTGGATTCAGGTGTTCCAATCACCTCCATGGCCACAGGTGGATAAAATCAAGCACCTACGCATGCAGACTGCTTCTACAAACATTTGTTAAAGAATGGGTCCCTCTCAGGAGCTCAGTGAATTCAAGCGTGGTACCGTGATAGGTTGCCACCTGTGCAATAAGTACATCCGTGAGATTGCCTAACTACTAAATATTCCACGGTCAACTGTTAGCGGTATTATAACAAAGTGGAAGCAACTGGGAACAACTGCAACTCAGCCACAAAGTGGTAGGCCACATAAAATGACAGAAAGGGGTCAGCGCATGCTGAAGCACACAGTGCACAGAAGTCAACAACTATCTGCAGAGTCAATAGCTAAAGACCTTCAAACTTCATGTGGCCTTCTGATTAGCACAAAAAAAATGTGTAGAGAGCTTCATGGAATGGGTTTCCATGGCCGGGCACCTGCATGCAAAGCACCAAGCACCAAGTGCAATGCAAAGCGTCAGATGCAATGATGTAAAACACGCCACCACTGGACTGTAGAGCAGTGAAGACATGTTTTCTGGAGTGAAGTATCACACTTCTCTGTCTGGCAATCTGATGGACGTGTCTATCTTTGGCACTTGCCAGGAGAACAGTACTGGCTTGACTGCTTTGTGCCAAGTGTAAAGTTTGGTGGAGGGGGGATTATGGTGTGGGGATGTTTTTCAGGGGTTGGGCTTGGCCTTTTAGTTCTAGTGAAGGGAACTCTTAAGGCGTTAGCATACCAAGACATTTTGGACAATTTCATGCTCTAACTTTGTGGGAACAGTTTGGGGTGGACCCTTCCTGTTCCAACATGACTGCACACCAGTGCACAAAGCAAGGTCCATAAAGACATTGATGAGCGAGTTTGGGGTGGAGGAACTTGACTGGCTCACACAGAGTTAGAACACCTTTGGGATAAATTAGAGCGGAGACTGCGAGCCAGGCCTTCTCGTCCAACATCAGTGCCTGACCTCACAAATGTACTTCTAGAAGAATGGTCAAACATTCCCATAGACACACTCCTAAGCCTTGTGGACAGCCTTCCCATAAGAGTTGAAGCTGTTATAGCTGCAAAGGGGGGGCCAATTCAATATTGAACCCTACGGACTAAGACTGGTATTCCATTAAAGTTCATATGCGTGTAAAGGCAGGCATCCCAATACTTTTGGCAATATAGTGTAAATCTTTCCTCTTTCAGCAAAATGTCTGGTTATAGTGCACCCTTTTCCACAAGCTCATGTAGCCTCACTACCACACACTAGACAATGATATGGATATTGAAAAGTGCAGAATCATTTAACAAGAGTTTGCATTTCCACCCAGGAGCCCTGTGAATGGCCCAACAAATCTTACTGCATTGAGCACTAGTTACATCTACGCTAGCCACACAACAAAACCAAAATTCAGTTTCAGAAAGGGAAGTGACAAGCAGGTGTAAACCACAAAACAAGTTCTATACCGTAAAGAAGGTGTATTCAAACTTTTCACTACAAGGGTCACATCGCATACAATAATTTACAATTATTCACGTGCCAGAGAAAAAAAAACAGTTTTATAAATTAATAAATACACATTAGAGCCCCCATCAAGGTCTTCATCAGTCCCACCTTACATCAGTGTCCCCATGAGAGTCACCTTTACATCAGGGTCCCTATTAGAGTCCCCTTATATCAGAGTCCACATCAGAGTCTCTCCTTACATTAGGGTCCCTGTCAGAATGCCCCTCTACATTAGAGTCTTCCTTTTAGCAGAGTCCACATCCGACTACCACCTTATACCACCTTTCCTGTTCTGCCCTGACCATCAGGAGGATGTAGAGGAGAGGTACATACAATGCTTTTTCTTTTGTATTAGCTGTCCCAGTCTAACTAAAAGCAGAAGCAGAGGACACAACGACTCTAAGTGGAAACTGTATAACAATTTTATTTATACAAAGTAAGTTTGGCAACTCACATCTTTTAAAAAGTATACAGGCTCATAGGGATGAAGTGCAGAAAATATCTATCGACAGATGTTGTTAGATGCTCTGGAAGGGATCAGCAGTAGGTGCTGCACATGGGAGAGCATGGGTGAAGGAGCCTGGCTGAATTCCTAGTATGTCCGGAGCTGGTGGTGTTGCGTCTGACATCATCAGAATGCTACGCGTTTCTGAGCATACGCGGGGACCGCTAGGAACTGGCGTGCTCTTTCCTCAGGCATAGATTGTACACAAGGGGGAGCCTTATATGGGACAATGATGGCATGACAGACAGGACTAGGGGTGGAGAGAAGGGGAAATGAGTAAGGGGGCTGATACACAAAGAGTCAGCGGAACGATGGGCACATATATGAATGAATAAAAGCATAAAAGCAGGGGACGAAATAAATACATAGATGACATCATTGTCATCTGGGATGGCCCCCCCTCCTTCGTGGCCAAATTGCTCGCTCACTGCAATAATAACCCCTATGGTCAACATTTCACACATGAAAAATGTACAGACTGTCTCTCTTTCTTAGACGTAGAAATGAGTCATGAGAATGGCCATATCATTGCCAAAAACTACACCAAACCCACATCAGGTAATGTTTTTTTTACATTATCAGAGCTGCTACTACCCCACTTGGATACAAAACATTCCTAAAAGTAAATTCTGCCACCTCCGACAAAACTGCATGAAACAATCAGACTACATTGAACAAAGCCTTACCCTTAAGCAAAAATTCACAAAAAAAGTACCCTGACACACTTATACTACATAGTCAGATTTACCACCAGATTCCATGGGAAACATCGGAAAATCAAAAACATTCAAAACAAACAGTGGAATATCCTACTGGAGGACCCCCACCTGAAAGATATAATTCCCCAGAAACCCACTATTACCTACAGAAAAGCTCCCAACTTAAAAAATAAAATAGCTCCTAGTAAACTTAAGTCCTTGCAGCCCAATTCAGTTCCTTCCCTTTTCTTCACTCCCATAGTGGGCATGTATAAGTGCCGTAAGGTTCTATGTAAAACTTGTTCCTTTGCTATACATGGCCAAAAGGATTTTTACAATAGAGGCAAGCATTATAAACTCAATGACTTCCATAATTGCTCATCCACTTTTGTAATTTATTGTCTCAAGTGCCCTTGTGGCCTCCTCTATGTAGGTCGCACCACCCGCACCCTCTGGTCCAGATTTGGCTAACATCGTCACCTAATCGAAGGGGGAAAAGATGAACATAGCATCCCCAGACACTTTCTAGAGACCCACCAAAAATCCACCACATGACTTCAGGTCTGGGTCATCGATGCTATGCCCACTGATCTCCCTGAGGCGAAGCGCCTCCATAGGCTCTGCCACAGAGAAACGTTTTGGATACATACCCTCGATACCATGTCCCCAGCTCGCCTCAATGAGGAACTGGAGATCACCACCATACTATCATTTTCGATCTGTAACCTTCTCACGCCGGCCGAATGCAAATGTGCAGCCTCCCGGTGTCTGGGCCTAGATGCCGAGTGGCCGCATATTTGTCCGGTACTCACGGAAAGGTCCCGATCTCCTCTTTCGATTGGGATCTTTCCCGATCATGTGACCGCTGTGATGGCGTGTCACGGCGGTCACATGACCCTAAACCCTGCCCCTCCTTCCTACTTCTGAAACCCTTAAAGGGCCAGGAGGCGCCGGCACCAAGGGGTTAAATTGTATTCCATGATATCACGGTCATCTTGTCATATAACTACATCAATCTTTGTTCACAGGTGTTCTATCCTTCTTTTTTTGGGGGTGGTCCATACCCTACTGTCTGTAGGTGGTCATAGGTTTAGTAAGTAGTGCCATAGAGAGATGTATGATTATAGAAATTCATTCATGGTAAAGCTAATGTTCATCATACCATTTCCATTCTATTGATATAATACACACACATACCATTGTTCGTTCCTCAACCCACACACACGCATATGCATGCACAGATATCCCCCCATATCGTGTGTGCATTTAAACATTTTCCTACTTTCATATCTGTCCTTTATATATATTCATCCCTATTGTATTCTATTTAATTTTTTCATTCTTTTGTTTCTTTATTCATCACGTTATTTCCCATCTATCCATAAATCCAACTATTTACACATCACTTGTCCACTACAATCCCATCCATATATACATATGTATGCATTCATACCCATTAGCCTCCTTCCTTAATATAATATAATTTCAATGTACATACATGCATCCCTGTATTCTTTACATTACTCACAACACACTATTTGTCAATTATATACCCATTGATGCATATCCATTTACTCATAATACTCATTATACTTGCTACATCATATTCTATATGTACCTATGTATTTCCTTACTCCTATTATTCTTTGCCATTCTTAATGTATCATTATCTATTGTTCATTCCTTTTTATTCAGTCCCGTTTTTATATATTCATTTATTCTATATGTTTTACTTATTTATTTGGTCCCCTGCTTTTAAGCTTTTATTTATTCATATATGTGCCCATCGTTCTGCTGTCTCTTTGTGTACTGGCCCTCCTACTCCTTTCCCCTTCTCTCCGCCCCTAGTCCTGTCTGTCATTCCGTCATTGTCACATATAAGGCTCCCCCTCTTCCCCTTGTATATGATCTATGCCTGAGGAAAGAGCGCGCTGGTTCCTAACGGTCCCTGTGCATGCTCAGATGATGGCAGACGCCAACACCATCAGTTTCGGACATACTAGGAACTCAGCCGGACTCCTTCATCCATGCCCTTCTGTGTGCAGCGCCTCCTGCTGATCCCTTCCAGAGCACCTACCAATATCTGGCGATAGACGTTTTCTACACTTCATCCCTATGATCCTGTATACTTTTTAGTAGATGTGAGTTGCCAAACTTACTATTTATAAATAAAATTGTTATACAGTTTATACTTAGAGGCGCTATGTCCTCTGCTTCTGTTCTTTTACTCTAGAGCGTGTTTTACTCTACCACAGCCTGCCCTATTGTCAACTGGATTACCCTCTGCCTGATCTGGAGCATATTCCATACTATATTAGACTACATGGACTGCATGATCCATGCGCCTGCCTATTCTCCCTTTACTTAACTAACAGCAGAATACTGTTCCAAAACAAGAAACTCTTGAAATCACTAAATGTAAGTCCTTAAAGTGTACGTAAACCTCAAATCTACTTTTCAGTATGTTTGATACCGTGCCACACTGTATACAGTTTCTTACTCAAATACATTTTGTGAAACTGTTTCAAAGTTTCTTACCTGAACATAGTACCAGTAACAGCATTTTCTGTTGCAGGCTAATAGCACTGGGGTTGATTTATTAAAACTGAAGAGTGTAAAATCTGGTGCAGCTGTGCATGGTAGCTTCTAACCTCTGCTTGTTCAGTTGCGCCTTTGACAAAAAATTTGGAAGCTGATAGGAAGTGGTTTTACTGGCAGGGTCCCCACACAAGAAACCTTGCAATAGATTTGCAAAACAAATCATTGTAAGCAGTGTGGCATTATCTCATACTGGAAAATAAATGTAGGGCCTAAATACATTTTAGTGAGTTATATTTAGTGATTTTAAAATAATATTCTTCTCTTGAGTTTTTCTCTACGTGTGTCTGAAATGTAGAATTACCCTTTAAATGCAGGATTAGTATCGACCCAGTTTCCCATGGGGAACCACAAAAAATCCATTATTTCTCCTAATGGACCTTAAAGCATGAACTATTTAATTTTGTAACATTGTCCATCTTGCCCCTTTATGCTATGTATACATTACATAGAGGTGGAGAACAATGACACATTTAAGCACATTTTGTCCTTGAAGGTCACTTGAAGATCAGAATACAAATGCAGTACTTACATACAAGAATAACCTAGTTTAGAACTCAATACAGACACTAATAATCTGTACAGAACCACTCTAACAGATACCCCATCCTCCAAAACAAAATATAATTATAGGGCAGCCTGAAATGTAATTGTTTGAAATCTATCATCCACTTTGGAATAAGCTGTAGTTTGGAATTATTTAAAATATAATTTTCCAGCCAGGAAGCCTAATCTGAACGAGGGGTAATTGAAGCTGATTTTTCTTTGAAGGCCCAAAGGCATCTCCAAAGAAGCCACGAGAATGATTTAATTCCTGCATAATCCAAGTTTTTGAACTTTATTCAATTTAAAGCTTCAGTAAGTAAAGTCTACAAGGTAAAAGGAATGGCTGAGTGTACTTAGCCATTCAGTCATTGTTTATTAAATCTTGTAATCTGAAAACTCAAGGTATATGTTGAGTCCCTCACAAGATTCCAGGCACTGTGTATATAAACACACTGACTTCATGGCTCTCTTCCTATAACAGAACATATGTGGGTTTTTGTCCAAGCATCTGCCAATGAATGAAAAGTGTATACATTAAAAAGAACTATTATGATTTTTGGCTTTACATCCACAAACAATTTTTTTTTTATAGATACAAATGAAAGTACCGTATTTTTCACTCCATAAGACGCACCTGACCATAAGACGCACCTAGGTTTTAGAGGCGAAAAACAAGAAAAAAAATATTCTGAACCAATGGACTGCAGACATAGTACAGGAGATGACCAGAGACTGCGGACATACTACAGAAGATGACAAGAGACTGCGGACATACTACAGGAGATGACCAGAGACTGCAGACACAGTACAGATGACCAGAGACTGCGGACATAGTACAGGAGATGACCAGAGACTGCGGACATAGTACAGCAGATGACCAGAGACTGCGGACATAGTACAGGAGATGACCAGAGACTGCGGACATAGTACAGGAGATGACCAGAGACTGCGGACATACTACAGGGAATGACCAGAGACTGCGGACATAGTACAGGAGATGACCAGAGACTGGGGACATAGTACAGGAGATGACCAGAGACTGCGGACATAGTACAGGAGATGACCAGAGACTGCGGACATAGTACAGGAGATGACCAGAGACTGCGGACAAAGTACAGGAGATGACCAGAGACTGCGGACAAAGTACAGGAGATGACCAGAGACTGCGGACATACTACAGGGAATGACCAGAGACTGCGGACATAGTACAGGAGATGACCAGAGACTGCGGACATAGTACAGGAGATGACCAGAGACTGCGGACATACTACAGGGAATGACCAGAGACTGTGGACATAGTACAGGAGATGACCAGAGACTGCAGACTTACTACAGGGAATGACCAGAGACTGCTGAAATAGTACAGGAGATGACCAGAGACTGCGGACACAGTACAGGGGATGACCAGAGACTGCGGACATAGTACAGGGGATGACCAGAGACTGCGAACACAGTACAGGAGATGACCATAGACTGCGGACACAGTACAGGAAATGACCAGAGACTGCGGACGTAGTACAGGGAAAATACCAGGGACACAGTACAGATGACCAGAGACTGCAGACAGTGCAGGGAATAACCAGAGACTGCAGACTGTGCAGGGAATAACCAGAGACTGCAGACAGTGCAGGGGATGACCAGAGACTGCAGACAGTAAAAGAGATGACCAGAGACTGCTGACCTTTGGGGAGGGAGGGGGAGCAGGTACCTGAATTTGACAAGTACCCGCTCCCACTTTCACGGAGTTGTCCTTCCCTCTTCTTCCCGCGCCGGCTTCTGTGACATCCGGGTGCCCACTACGCATGCGCGAGAAGCGCTGTGCTTTGTGAACGGCCCGGCGCCTTCTGGGACCTGTCATGTGTCCCAGAAGACACCGGACCATTCACAAAGCGCAGCGCATGCGCAGTGGGCAACCGGCTGTCACAGAAGCCAGCGCGGGAAGACTGTACAGCGCTGGAGCGAGGAACAGGTAAGGCCCTGCAGGAGAGAACAGCTGAGCGGCTGGCCCGGTGTTCTGACATGGTGGCGGCAGAAATACCAGACCGGCCGCTTTATATTCGCTCCATAAGACGCACTGACATTTTCCTCCTTTTTTTGGGGGAAAAAAGTGCGTCTTATGGAGCGAAAAATACGGTAGATTGTTATCAAGGTTTAGCCTCTGAATCTGTAGGGCATGCATCCCTGTTATTTGAGAGAATAGGCGACATCCATGGCAGTGACGGTCTTCCTCTTTGCAAGCTCGATATAGACAATGGCATCGCAGATGACATTCTTGGAGAAGACTCCTCATAGATGAGTCTGGAGATGCACTTGACTCCCCCTCTGTGGACCAAACGTGGTGGGTTGGGGTGGGTTTGGTGATATTGTCCCATAGCACCTTCCTGTGAAACTTAGCGCCTCCTTTCCCCAGACTCTTCCCTCCTTTACCATGTCCAGACATGACCAGGCTTCTCTGGTCTCTCTCCCACCCTAGGATGGGCTCTTATCCTTATACTATATTTTGCCTGCCCATTGTTAATACATCTGGTTACTGACAAGACTATCTTTGCAGAGTTCTGCATTAATCTTTGTTTTTGGGACACGCATGATTTAGTTTTCTTGAGGAGACTAGCAATTATTGGAAGCCTCTCACCTTATGTGATTCTACTATACTCCATAGATCCTTTATTTCTCTATTTATTGGCTGCTGTAGTATGGTCCTTGCTAATGGGCAATATATTGGGGCGCACTCCCTTTCCTCTGCCCAGACGTGTTAGCCGGGAGGCATCTTCACCCAAATATCTGTGATGTGTATGAGCAACGAGCCATTCTTGTATATTTTGAATTGGACACTTTCTATCATGCTATATGTATCTATATGATGTTTTGTTATGTTATAGACCTTTCATATTTATTCCCTGAAGAAGAAAAAATGAGTTCTGAAACACGTTGGATTTGTCTGGTTACCATCATTGTTCAAGCTCATATGGGCCGATAGCCCACTTGCCAGTTGATCTATTACAGACGGCCAGGTTATATAAATACTGGACAATGTTATTTAATTCTTGAGTCATGAATTGTTGTACTGCAGCTTGATCTCATTGAATCTGTTGATTCTTTTTATTAAAAAAAACATTTGTAATAAAAATGTATTGTTTTATACTGTTGCACACACATTTTTACCCTACAAAGGGGGATATCTGTATATCTTTCTGATCTTTGTCTTGGTATTGGGATGCTGGCAAAAACAGTATAAACGGTGGGATATTTTCTGTAATATTACAGAAGTTTTGACTACTCATCTGTGTGGCTTTGTCAGCAATGATATCCTTATGGGTAACTCAACACAATTACCATGGAATTTGTCAGGGCACATGTTGATTATACAAAAACAAGATGGGAGGTGTGAAAATGTACAATGCAATCAGGCCCCTTAGGGGGTAGCTCTACAACATAATGTCCCAAGATGCAGTGGAGTCTGGGTGTATAGGAAGCACTTATCTACCTTCCTGCATCTGTGTATGTTTGGACTGATCAGCAAGTCAAACACACACAGGAAACATGCATTAGCTAGCAGTGGATCCCAGAACCAGGATTACAAGTTGAAGCTCCATGGAATAAGGTGAACTTTGTCTAATACAGTGTTGGTTAATTTTAGGACCTTTGTATAACTAAGTGCTCCCATACAATTTGCCTATAACCATGACACGGCAGTATGGTTAGGCTGAGAGACACTCTAAAATCAATTGCTATCTCTGAACATCATTGAAAGCAACAGCCACTGTCAGGCTCCGCCCAGCGGGATCTCTAGTGGTCCACGGCACGGGGTTTCCCAGGACGCGGAGTCTAAGTCCCAGTCTGCCTTTTCACCAGAGCCCCTGATGGTGGGGATGGACTTGGTGCAAGACTGGAACCAGGTCGCGTCCCTGGGCACCCCCGGCGGTGGCAGAGGGGTCCCGCTGAGGGTATGTGCCCGGGATGAGTCTGCTGTGAAGGGGATGACAGACCCTGATCCGAGTGGGTTGGATGGGATGACAGATCCCGATCCGAGCGGGATGGATGGACGACTGCTAGGAGTGAGCGAGGTCAGACTAGCCGGGTCGGTATCGTGCGGGCAGCGTGGTACAGAGGGAGCAAGCGGAGAATGGTCGGGGTCACAAGCCAGGTTCAGCAGGTAGCGGGCAGCGTGGTACAGAGAGTCGGTCAGAGGGATGGTCAGGAACGAGCCGGGGTCAGAGCAGGAGAGGGTCAGCGTAATCAGAACAGGCAGAGTTTGGCAACAAGGAAACGTACTAGCAGGAACACAGGAACAGGAACAAGACCTTGCGGCACTTTGGAAATGCACAGGGCAGATTTAAATAGGGCGCCCTGAGTTTCCATTGGCGCGGCCGCGATCGCTACTGCGCATGCGCGGCCGCCGCCGCGATCTCTGTATTCGCCGGCCAGGAAGAGTTGGCGATCTGCGCATGCGCGCGACGCTGAGCGGCCGGGATCCCTGACATTGCCCCCCTCCTACGGGCAGCCTCCGGATGCCCAACCGACCCCTTCCTAATGCCTGGTTCCGAAAAAATCTCTGCACAAGTCTTGGGGCGTGCACATTTTGGGCCGGCTCCCACAAATTTTCTTCCGCCCCATACCCTTTCCATTTCACCAGAAACTGAGTCTGGCCTCCCCTTTTCCTACAATCCAGGATAGCCTCAACTTCAAATTCCTCCTCCCCATCCACGTTTACTGCCTCCGGTGGTTTAGACCTTCGGTCCGGGACGGGGTCTGGAGTTGCTGGTTTCAGTAGGGATACGTGGAAGACCGGATGAATCTTCATAGATTCAGGCAGAGCGAGCTCGTATGCTACCTCATTGATCCTGCGTTTGACCCGAAATGGACCCAGGAATTTGGGAGCCAATTTCTTCGATGGGCAGGACATCTTTAAATTTGTGGTGGACAACCAAACCTGGTCCTCCGGCCGCAAACTCAACTCCCCTCTTCTCTTTTTATCAAAAGCCCTCTTATTGCTCTCCTGGGCCTTTGCCATCGCCTCTTGGAGCAATTTGCTATTAGAGGATAAAAAGCTCAGCATGTCCTGCGTGGCCGGAACCGTGACTTCCGGAATCAAATCCGGCAAAAAAGTGGGGTGGAACCCATAATTTGCGAAAAAAGGAGCCTGGCCTGTAGCAGAATGACTCGCGTTATTATAGGCGAACTCCGCTAGCGGCAGGAGGGTCAACCAGTCGTCTTGGAGGAAGGTAGTGTAGCATCTGAGGTACTGTTCAAGTGTCTGATTCGTTCGTTCTGTCTGGCCGTTTGTTTGTGGGTGATATGCAGAGGACAATGACAGTTTAATCCCAAGCGTCTCACATAGAGCTTTCCAAAATCTAGACGTAAACTGAACCCCCCTATCTGACACAATATCCTTGGGGATTCCGTGGAGTCTTACCACCTCCCTGATAAAAACCTGTGCGGTCTCATGGGCTGTCGGTGTGTCCTTTAAGGGTACAAAATGAGCCATCTTGGACAACCGGTCTACAATCACAAAGATTGCTGTGTGTTCCTGGGAGGGGGGAAGCTCTACAATAAAGTCAACGGAGATCATGCTCCAAGGTCTGTCAGGTATTGGTAGTGGGCGTAATAGGCCCCAGGCCTTGTTTCTGGTAGTTTTATTCCTCTGGCACACAGTGCAAGTCTTAACATATTTCTCGCAATCCCTGGCCATAGTGGGCCACCAAAAGGTGCGTTGCAATAGTTCCAGGGTCTTGCGTATTCCAAAATGTCCCGCTAACGGGTGGTCGTGGCAGTATCCAAGTACCAAGGTACGGGTCTCCTCGGGAACTACAATCTGGTCTTCTTTCCAAAGAAGCCCCTCCCGATTCACTAAGGAAATACCGGGTGTGCCTGGCATGCCTATGGATGCGGTCTGCAGTCTGGAGCGGAGCTCAGATTGTAGGATCAAAAAGTTCCCTGAGGACAAGATTGTGTCGGGTCGGGGCGTCTCTTCAGGGTCCCCGAACATACGGGAAAGCGCGTCGGGCTTAGTATTCTTTGATCCTGGTCTATAGGTAATGTGAAAAGCAAATCGCGAAAAAAAAAGTGCCCACCTAGCCTGACGTGGTCTCAAGCGCTTTGCTGTCCTCAAATATTCCAGGTTTTTGTGATCTGTGAATATCAATATTGGGTGTACTGCCCCTTCTAATAAATACCTCCATTCCTCTAGTGCCACCTTGATTGCTAGAAGCTCCCGGTCCCCAATATCGTAATTCCTTTCTGCGGAAGTCAGTTTTCTAGAGAAAAAGGCCACTGGGTGCATGAGCTCTTTAACGCCCTTCCTCTGCGACAAAATCGCCCCCACTGCGTTTTCGGACGCATCCACCTCCAGGATATAGGGCATAGATGAGTCAGGATGGCTCAGGATAGGGGCCTCAGTGAATAACCTCTTTAAAGTGGTAAACGCTTCCTGCGCTTCTGGTGTCCACTGGAAACAGACCCCCTGTCTGGTTAACTGAGTAATCGGGGAAACTAAACCTGAAAAGTTCTTAATGAACTTTCTATAGAAGTTTGCGAAGCCTATGAACCGTTGGACCGCCTTCTTGTCAGTGGGTATAGGCCAATCTAAGATAGCTGACACCTTTTGGGGATCCATGGCTATACCTGTAGTGGAAATGGTCAGACCCAAAAAGGAAATGCTATGCTGCTCAAAGCAGCACTTGTCTGCCTTAGCATATAGACCGTGTTGGCGGAGTCGTTCCAAAACGTACCTCACATGCCCCCTATGGACCTCTAAGGATGGGGAAAAGATCAAGATGTCGTCTAGGTATACGACAACAAAGATGTCCAGATAGTCCCTAAATACATCATTAATGAAGTGTTGGAAAGTGGCGGGCGCGTTGCATAGGCCGAAGGGCATGACCAAGTATTCAAAATGCCCGAATCTAGTGCGGAATGCTGTTTTCCACTCATCCCCCTCTCTGATGCGGACTAGATTGTATGCTCCCCTCAGGTCCAGTTTAGTAAAGATAGAAGCTGACTTTAATCTCTGAAAGAGCTCAGGGACTAGAGGTAGCGGGTAACGATTCTTGACAGTTACTTTGTTCAGGTCTCGGTAGTCTACACAGGGTCGTAGGGATTTGTCTTTTTTTTCCACAAAAAAGATACCAGCCCCAGCTGGTGAAGTGGAGGGCCGAATAAACCCCTTGCGGAGACTCTCGTCAATATACTCCTTTAGAACCCCTAATTCCCGTTCAGTTAATGGAAATATTCGCCCAAAAGGTATCTCCGAGCCTGGGAGCAAATCAATCGGGCAGTCATATGTTCGGTGCGGGGGCAGGACCTCTGCCCCCCGCTTACTGAATACATCTAAATAACTATGGTAGGCTAAAGGAATGGCTAGAGCCAATTCTGCCTCCATATCCAGACAGAGCAAAGCATGCGGTGCCGGAGACGCACTAGGGAGGCAATGCTGCTGGCAATAGGATGACGTGAAGTGAACTGAGCCAGACTTCCAATTAATCTGCGGGTCATGGGCTTGTAACCAAGGGAGGCCCAAGATCACCGGAAACAGGGGGGATGCGATGGCATCCAGGCGGAGAAGCTCCTGGTGATGGTTGGCCACTGTAGTAAAAATAGGTGGAGTTTCACGGTCCACTACCCCTGACCTAATTTGGGACCCGTCAGCTAAGAAGATATTTAACCCTGTCTCCTTTGACTGTAAAGGAATCTGCTGCTGAGCTGCGAAATCCAGATCTATGAAGCAACTACATGCTCCAGAGTCTATAATTGCGGTAGTTACCACAGTTCTCCCTGGCAGCTGCAAGGAGATAGATACTGCTAGATAACTGGTGTCGTTCTTAACCTTAGGAGTAACCGTGGAAAATATCGCAGGAAACCTCCTCCTCTTGGCAGGGCAGGTATGTACTATATGGCCCGCCTCCCCACAATAAAAACAAAGCCGGTTTACCTGACGCCTCTGGCGCTCCTCAGACGTTAGTGGAGACCGAACCCCTCCTGCTGACCTGAGATTTGACGTATTCGTGAATTCCTGGTTCCGGTTGACCCGTGGAGACTTGGTCTGGACTGGAAGTCGCCTGGCTGATCTCTGCTCTTGGCTGGACCTTTCCCTCCTACGTTCCCGCAACCGGCGGTCAATCTGGATAGATAAGGTTATTAGGCCCTCAAGAGTTTCAGGCATGTCAACTCGGGCCAGCTCGTCCTTCAGTGGTTCGGTTAACCCCATGCGAAATTGGTGAGACAGGGCCGCCTCATTCCATTTGGTGTCACCACCCCAACGCCTGAATTCGGCGGCGTATTCCTCCACTGCCCGATTACCTTGCCTTAGGGTACGTAGGGACATTTCGGCCGTCGTGGCCGTATCTGGGTCGTCATATAAGAGCGCCATCGCTTTAAAAAATGCTGTTACTGAACCCAACTGAGGGTCTCGGTTTTCTAGTAGTCGGTGGGCCCAGGCTTGGGGTTCCTCTTGTAATAAATAAATAATGAACCCGACCCTTATGGTTTCTGATGAGAACGTTCGAGGCTGGAGGTCGAAGTATAACTGGCAGGAAATACGAAACCTCCTGAATCTACCTCGATCCCCGAAAAAATGTTCCGGTAAGGGAACTCGGGGCTCCGGTGCAGATGTCAGAACTAGTGTTTCCCCAGGGCGCTCTTTAACCTGCCCGGTAGGGGTGGCTAAGGTCTGCAAACGGTCACCTAATTCTGTATAGCCCTCCTGGAGGAGCCTAACCCCCTCTGTGAGGGCGGCAATGTGTTGGCACAAATTGTCCAGGGGGAAGGTTCCCCTTCCAGACTCAGTCATGGCCGCAAGGTACTGTCAGGCTCCGCCCAGCGGGATCTCTAGTGGTCCACGGCACGGGGTTTCCCAGGACGCGGAGTCTAAGTCCCAGTCTGCCTTTTCACCAGAGCCCCTGATGGTGGGGATGGACTTGGTGCAAGACTGGAACCAGGTCGCGTCCCTGGGCACCCCCGGCGGTGGCAGAGGGGTCCCGCTGAGGGTATATGCCCGGGATGAGTCTGCTGTGAAGGGGATGACAGACCCTGATCCGAGCGGGATGGATGGGATGACAGATCCCGATCCGAGCGGGATGGATGGACGACTGCTAGGAGTGAGCGAGGTCAGACTAGCCGGGTCGGTATCGTGCGGGCAGCGTGGTACAGAGGGAGCAAGCGGAGAATGGTCGGGGTCACAAGCCAGGTTCAGCAGGTAGCGGGCAGCGTGGTACAGAGAGTCGGTCAGAGGGATGGTCAGGAACGAGCCGGGGTCAGAGCAGGAGAGGGTCAGCGTAATCAGAACAGGCAGAGTTTGGCAACAAGGAAACGTACTAGCAGGAACACAGGAACAGGAACAAGACCTTGCGGCACTTTGGAAATGCACAGGGCAGATTTAAATAGGGCGCCCTGAGTTTCCATTGGCGCGGCCGCGATCGCTACTGCGCATGCGCGGCCGCCGCCGCGATCTCTGTATTCGCCGGCCAGGAAGAGTTGGCGATCTGCGCATGCGCGCGACGCTGAGCGGCCGGGATCCCTGACAGCCACTTCTTCCACAACCTAATCTTCTGACAGCTATATTATTCAAAATGGGAAGAGCTTAAAGGCAGATAACTAAAAGAGGAAATGTTATGTTTGTTTTTAACATTTAATATGCAAAAGATATACAGTTGTGCTCAAAAGTTTACATACCCTGGTAGAAATTGTGAAATTATGGCATTGATATTGCAAATATGACTGATCATGTCAAAAAATGCTCTTTTATTGAAGGATGATGATCATATGAACCCATTTATGAAACCAGAAATCACCCAAATGGCCATGATCAAAAGTTTACATACCCTGGAAAGTTTGGCCTTGGTGCAGACACACAAGGTGACACACACGGGTTAAAATGCCAATTAGAGGTTAATGTCCCACATCTGTGGCTTTTTAAATTGCAATCATTGTCAGTGTATAAATAGTCAATGGGTTTGTTAGCTCTTATGTGGAAGCACCGACTAGGCTAGATACTAAGCCATGGGGTTCAGAAAAGGACTATCAAAAGTCCTGCGTAACAAGGCCTTTTTGTGTCATCGATGCAGTAAAGGCTTCTTTCTGGCACCTCGACCATGCAGCTCATTTTTGTTCAAGTGTCATATTGTGCTCCTTCAAAACAACCACTCTTTTTCCAGAGCAGCCTGTATTTTTCTTGCGGTTACCTATGGGTTTCCCTTTGTATCCCGAACAATTCTTCTGGCAGTTGTGGCTGCAATCTCTCTTGGTCTACCTGACCTTGGTTTGGTATCAAGAGATCCCTGAACTTTCCACTTCTTAATAGGCGATTTAACAGTACTGATTGGCATAGTCACGGCTTTGGACATCTTTATATGTTCTTTTCCATCTTTATAAAGTTCCATTACCTTGTTACGCAGTTCTTTTCTGATCCCCATGGCTCAGTATCTGGCTCAGTATCTAGCCCAGTCAGTGCTTCCACGTAAGAGCTAACAAACTCATTGACTATTTATACACTGACACTAATTGCAATTTAAAAAGCCACAGATGTGGGACATTAACCTCTAATTGGCATTTTAACCCGTGTGTCACCTTGTGTGTCTGTACCAAGGCCAAACATTCCAGGGTATGTAAACTTTTGATCATGGCCATTTGGGTGATTTCTGTTATCATTATGATTTAAAAAGGAGCCAAACAACTATTTGATAATAAATGGCTTCATATGACCATCATCCTTCAATAAAAGAGCATTTTTTGGCATGATCAGTCATATTTTCAATATCAATGCCAAAATGTCACAATTTCTGCCAGGGTATGCAAACGTTTGAGCACAACTGTATTCTTGCTTTGGCACAGTAGTGATGCTCACATGGACAAAAGATCCTGAGAGTAAAAGATATGCTGATGGTAACACATCTAGGGCTAACCATACTTGGAAAATCTTTAGCAATAAATTGGACAAAAAGTTCACTGGTCCTTCAAGTTGCGGAATGAGTATGGACTAAGAAGCCCAAACAGTGAAAACAGTGATTAAATGTAATGTCAATGTTGGATTTTTACTACATTGCCATCAACACAAAAACTACACTACTGATAGAAGTAATTTTACCATGCAAACCTATTAAGTACCAGATAATCCAATTTCATATTGTCAGGGCAGTAGGTTTAAAGGGAACAGTACCAAAACACACAAATTACCATTTTTTTCTTTTTCTTTTCTTTTTATTTCACATTTACTGGACAACTAAAGACACTGTTTTTGGATAATGTAATGGGGAGGTGGCAAAATGTTTGCTGAGGGAAGTCACCAGACTCTCTGCTGCTTTTTGCAGGACCTTTGTTGTTGAACTCTGTAGTAATGTTCCCTCCTAGATTGTAAGCTCAAAAGAGCAGGGCCCTCAAACCCCTCGTGTATCACATTGTATTGTTTTCGTACTGTCGCATGTTCTGTCTCCCTTTGTAATGTACAGCGCTGAGCGAACTGTTGGCGCTTTATAAATACTGTATAATAATAATAATTGTACATCTTCATATAAAACACCACTGATTCCAATAACAACACATAATATGGATGGTGACAAAATGAAGACAAGGGGATATTGCCCTGTGCAAAACAGGGTCATTGTTCATGTGTGCCCAGGATTGCATAATCTCCAAAAAGAAAACTTCTTTAGAGGATGATCATTTTAAACATTCAAAGTAATGTTTATTTAAACCTTATTAGCTGCAGTATATCTTTAGTACATCCGGCAAAACACAAAGCCACCCATCGTGATCAGATGACCAAAATCCATAATCTACTGTACTATATATAAGTGTTTTAGAATGTAATACTATTTTGGTATATGTAAAAAAAAAACATATTGCCAGTTCATGGTGTCAGTAAATAAAAAAATATCACCCTGTGGTGCTTGGACAAGTTCTGTCAGTTCTGTAAAAATAGAATGCCGGGTTCTAAGATAATTAAATAAGTATTTCAGTAAATAATGGTCCCCTGCTGTTGCTTCCTCATCCAAACCCTTATCTAAGGAGTGGTGATGAGTAAAAATAGGTGGCTGCTGGGGCCTAAATGGCTTTGTAGCCTAAGGTGACTTCCTTAATCGCCTTGCCCTTAAGATAACTCTGATTTAACTATGCTGATGGCACCCAAATCTGTCTCTCAACTTCTCACCTCACCCATCCAGTTTCCTCTTACTAACTGACCTTTCAGTATAGATTTTACACCACCTCTCCCATTTAAATATTTGTAAAATGGAGCTCATAATAATCCTCCTCTTTTCCCCCTATGACCCCTACCCTGTCCCATCAACATTAATAATACAACTAGAAATTCCTGTAAAAAGAAGAGGCATCATACTAACTTTTGTGGCAGCAGGTGCCTAGAAGTTCTATCACAATGCTGCTTCCCTGCAATTCCTTCACAATGCTGCTTCTCTGCAGTTCCAGGTATCCAACCCAGGGCTGCTGTTAGAAACCACGGGGCCCCATACAGCCAACCTGACAGCCTCCCCCCCACCAAAAAAACCCCCAGTTTACTATGCTTTAGCTATGAATGAACACAGTGAGTGATCAGTACCAATCAATCATTGTGTTTATTCAGGAAAGGAAAGGGGTTGGTAAATGTGACATATTTCCTGGACCCTTCCCCTGCTCTCCATCCTAAAGGATCCTATTTTGTGCTTGCAGCTGACGGTAGAAAGTAGAGGAGTGAAGCCGGCTGCACTGTGGGGATGGGGGCACACAGGGTGGTATACAGGAGGGTGTTGGATGTGTGGAGGGGGCAGTTACTGGAACCGATCCCCTGTATGGCTCTCTCTGCAGCAGCTGTAAGCCAGCAGGGTGAAAGGATAAGATGCTGGCTTTCAGCTGCTGCAGAGAGAGCCATACAGGGAATCTATTCCAGTAATTGCCCCCTCATCGTACCAATCACCCACCCTGCCCACATCCAATTCACCCAGCTGCCTTGACCCCATACAGGAGGACTGGTGGTACCTCCTTATCCACGGCCCTGATCTGACCAGTCAGATGGGCGGAATTCCGTTTCCCCTGGTTCTTCCCGTTGGCTCGTATCTCCTGTAGTGATGTATAAGATGATGGGCAAAACCATGGTGCATGGTGAGGGAAGCATGTATTCACATGCCTGAAAGTGCAGTGGCCTGTGAGCAGACATGGGTGGACATGTGTAGTGGCATTTCAAGACATGGGTGGCCAGAAAAGTAAGTATAGTGCTTCATCTATTCACAGGTATTCCTTTTGCTGTATTGATCCTATAGTGACTGGGTTACTTTAAGTTGTAAACGGAAATTCTGAAAATAGCAATATTTTCAAAATGAGTTTGATTCGTGATTTCTGCGCATACTAGCGTCTAATCCTTTAAACACCTTTCCTGATCTTAAGATAAGTAATAATATATGCTTTATCTTAGTCACTAAGAATACTTGCTAGCATTGGAGCATGTCATATCTGTGATATGTATGGAGTGACATTTGTAGTGTCAGGAACTGCATTATGCATGAGCCCTGACAGATATCTCTTTGTATGTGTATATTCTTTGCACAAAATTTATACATATCATCAAAAGCTCCAAGAATAATAAAAGACATGCATAGGATAGATAACATTATATATGGTTAGAATAAAATATAAACCTATATATGCTATAAAAGACATTTCTTGCTTAAAATGTGCATAACACCGAAAAATGATGAACCTTTCTAAGTATTTATACGCAGCAAGGACTAGCTCTGCAATATCTTCATGAACCAAGGCTTGTTTTGCTGTCTGCCTTATTAAGTTTATATTAAGTTTATGTTTTAATCAAGTTAAAGTGGAAGAAGAGGATAAATGTAATTATTCTTAAAAATGTCCCTTCTCATCTATCCTTCCCAACCTGTATAAAAAAGATGTGTATACTTACCTATTTTTAGTCTGGTTTGGTCCAGTCATGTAATCCCCTTTGTCAGTCAATGGCGACTGCAGGGGAGAGAAGGGAGCACCGACAACAACTGGAACATGAGAGTCTATGAGTGATGTCACAGCTCCCAGAATTCCCAGCTGTTATCAAGCACTCCCTCTTCTCCCCTGCAGCTGCCACTCCCTAAAACAGGCGATCACTTGACCGGAACAGAGCAGGCTAAAAAAAGTAAAAGACACAGCGCAAGGATTTTGTGAGAAATGTCAGAACCAGGGGCAGAGTGACCATTTGGAAACTCTGGCACTGCCCGAGGGCCTGGGGTCAGTAGGGGGCCCCATGAGATGCCCCTGGTACCTTTTTCATAGGCTTTTTTGAGTTTGGGCAAGGACATAGGGGCCCCATGATCCCCTATTGCCCGGGGGCCCCATGAGTTGTCAGTCTGCCCCTGGTCAAAACTAATGGTAAAGTCTGCAAAAAAACCCCCCAAAAACATACAGCCTCAATCATCACTTATGGGATGATCCAGAACCACATACGACCGAGTGAGGGTTGTGCTATGATGGTTGCAGCACAAAAATCAAAGTAAACTTCAATCTTGCTCTAAACTCCAAATAGGTATTTTATTCAATAAAAAATAAAAATTACTGTACAAAAAAGGATGATAACACTTCACAATATAATCATGTGGGAATGAACAGTGAAGGCACAGGTTGATCATACAGCTGATGGGTATGAAAACATCCTCAACTGCAGAGATGGATGGATGTGAGCACATGGAAGCTGACAAGGACACCCAGCATAGAAGTACATCACGGCTAGACAAGAAGGCTTCAGGCGGAATAAAGCAGTTATTTGGACTTTAGTCAAAGATTGGACTTTGACTTTTAAGATAGTGCTGCCACCATCATAGCACAACTCTCATCTGGATCAACCTATACTGGACAATTGTGGCTATATTTTTTCTCGACAGACTTTGTCATTATTTCTGGCATTTCCAGCAAAGTCCTTGCATTGCATTCATGTGTCTTTTTTTGTTTGCTCCTATCAAATAGGATCTCTTAGCAGCAGGACCTGTTGGGACATTTTCAGCCAAGGTTGAGATGGTTTAGCGCCTTGGTTTCTTTTTAGTACTTTAGTAAGTATAGTACTAAGAATAAGTAAGTATACACATCTTGTTTACACAGGTTAGGCAGAATAGGTAGCAAAAGAGAGAAGGGGACATTTTTAAGACTAGTTAATGTTAGGCTGGAATTCTACTTTAACTAAAAAATCAGCTGGTTCAACACAAATAATACACCCATAGAATTACCTTTATTATCTTCCCACAGAATATATATGCCCAAATAGCTATATTTCCTACAATAATCTCTTTCAACCAATTTTACCAATATCACCCCTTCTAATAACTGTTTAACAACCACCCAAAACTGAACACTACATCTGGCTTTGCGAGCTCTAGATCTGATTAACAAAACTAGTTCAAAGAAGACTGGGACAAATGTAAAGCATGTGCTCATAGAAGCCAATCCATTCCTTTCTCTAAGATGAAGATCTAGATCAGCCATTTTCAACCAGGGTTGCCTCCAGAGGTTGCTTGGATGTTCCTTGAGCTGTTGCTGAAAGACTTCCTTTTATAAATTCTTTATTTTAACTGTTTGATAAAAGAAAAAAGAGTACACTCTCAAACGGTCAATGAAGGCTACGGGCGAAGTCAAAGTTGAAAATAAAAATTCTAAGACCTCCTATCTAATGGTACTTGCACAGTTCCTGATCAGGCACCATTTTTCAGGACCAGCTACATGACACCAATTATATTTTTGGTTGTCTGTGAGGCTGGCATTCTGACCACCAACATAAGGGGGGGGGGGGGCACTCTTCCTACCGGCCACCAAGACAAGGGGCATTTCTACCACTGACACTCGATGAATTGGGTTTAGCAGGGGTTTTCCGAGACCTGAAAATGATTTCAAAGGTTGAGAAAGGCTGATGGTTATAAACCAAAAAAGATTTCTTTGCTCTCAGTGTAAAATAGTACATTAATAGAACAGCAGCACACTAACAGTCTGGATAAAAGAAAAATAAAGTACTTATACATAATAGGTGCATTATACCTATAAGACTAACTTAATAAATATAATCAAATAAATATGTAAAATGCAAAGTGAAAATCATTTCATAAGGATAGGGATCACAGCATTTAGAGACCAAGCATGCAGAACGCCACCACACACCATGTGGTGGTGGGTGTAATTATGTCACAGGCCAGGCCAGGCCATGCCATGCCCATGAGCACATTTCTTTTAATAAAGAGGTTGTTTTTAAATGGGATTACACAATGTGGTCTATTTTTGCTCTCCTATTTTATTGGCTCTGAGGTACCTGGTGTATTTACAGAATGGAGTGGATTGAGTCCTTTAGCCAGAGATTATTTCTAAAGAACTGCTGATCTCTTGACACTTAGAAATCAATAATTTCCGGTAGGATGGTGGAGCACATACTGGTAGCTGAGGTGGCTGACACTGAAGGAGGCACTGAAGTATGGTTGTGTAGCACCCTCCTAGGTAGCTAGGGGGAGCTAAGTTAAATTTTTTTTATAGATAGAGGCTGCGTATCAGCCAAGGAGAGATAGTTAGAGAGGAGTCAGATTTCGGTCAGGGCTTAGAGGCTCTGCAGATTAGCATTCTGGAACTTCCCCCTGATCTAGAGACTTGGAGAAGTCTCTAGAATTCAGAGGGCAGGGGTGAGGAAGAGCTGGTCTGCACTCTCATGGGATCCTGGCCAGTCTCAAGCAGGAGTCAGGACAGCTCTTAGGAGTGACTGAACCTATTCAGCAGCAGGACAGTTTGGGTGAAAGATGGAGTGAGCAGGATGGTGTGTGGAGCCTGTGAGGGGGTCCAGGAGAGGGGCCTACCTACAGGCAGAGGATCTGGAAGGGAGGATCTCTCAGCCTCATCATCACCTGAGAAAGGACAGCCTTGGAAGCAGGGAAGGAGCCAGTCCAACAAAGGGCCTGAAGGAGGCCACAAACACACAAGCTTGCAGGAGAGACTGAGTGAGTAATTACACACCCCCGGGCCTGGATAAAGGCAAAGGGCATTCAGGTGGGAAACCTAACTAGCCCCCATCTGGGACTGCTCTTATTTACAGTGGCAGCTTCTAGGACGTCTTGCCCAGGGATTCCCCCAGGAAGCTGGATAAAGAGGAGATTTCATTTGGGGTCTGAGGTGGTACATCAGGAGAGGCTGGATAGCTCTCCAAGAAGAGAAAACCCTTCTGAGCACTTGTGCATAGTTCCAGGAAGTTGTCCTCAGTTTAACAGTTCCTTGGGCATCCCATGTATCCCTCATCCCTATCCAAGTTTAACTCCCCTAATAAAATCCAAGAAAACAGGTTCAAGGACTGTTTACTGTCTCTGGAATTCAAAGCTTGAAGGAAATATGTGTTGCCTGGCTTTGCAGGACTATAGGGGGATCCAAATCTTTAGTGACTCCTAACGGGGTAGTGCTACAGTTGTTTAGTGGCATGTCACTTGTGTGTTAATAAGGATTCTATGGGGAAGATTTACTAAAATGGGAGCACTCAGACTCTGGTGCAGCTGTGCATGATAGCCAATCACCTTCTAGCTTCAGCTTGTTCAATTAAGGTTTGACAATAAAACCTGGAAGCTGATATCTATGCAGAGCTGCGTCAGATTTTGCATGCTCCAATTTTAGCAAATCTCCCCCTATGAACTCGCAGATAATTTGTATTTTTTATAAGATGATTTTCACTTTGCATATTGCCCATATATTTGATTTTATTTATTGAGTTGATTTAGATGGTTGCTATATGATCTTCTAGTGTTCTTTGCTCCTGTATAAGTCATCTCCACTTAAAATTGCCATTTGGTATTTTAAAAGATCTTAATTCCAGAGCCCCAAAACCCATATTTATGCAGACATCCAGAATCCTTATTACCAGTTACAATTACAGATGCAGATTACAACCTGTCATTACATTTTCTGTATATATACTTAAAGGATGGCATGAGGGCATTTTTGTGATTAATATTTACTTCAGCCTGCAAAACTATCCTACAGTATAATTTTACATAACTTTTTTTACAGTCTGTTATTATCAGCAGGAGAACCACTGGTATGGTTCATGGTTTATGTACTCTGAGTTGTTATTGGGTATGTTACATGAATACAGTGTTTTCCAAAGTTTTAGTTTCATATATATATATACATACACACTTTAATGGCATCCCAGTCTTAGTCTGTAGGGTTCAAATTTGTCACTGATGTTTTCTTGATTGCATTTTTTCTATTGTATTTATATATAAACACGTGTCACTTTGTCTTAGGAGAATATTCCCCCAGTTTGGGGAGTCACGGATGTTCTGCACTAGTTTGTGCAGGGTTTTCATTTTAAAATCCCTGGTAGGGATAATTCTGGGGATTTTTTTGATTGGTTTGTTTTTTCACTACATGAGGTCCTGGTTGAGGACCAGTTTTCACATTGTTTTGCACTACGCAGTTTTTGGCAGTAATTAGATCTGTATTGGATCATATCACTATAGATATGCTCATTTGCATGTTTATTTGATATTATTTATTACTATAACCTATTAAGTTATATATGTATATTTTTATTTCTTATGTAATAGCGATACACTATTATTATTGTTTACACTGCATCTGAGCACCACAAACCAAAAAACTCTATTTAATAATATATAATATTCAAAGTAAACTTTCCCATCCATCCATGTCTCCGTGCTTTGCTGGTAAATCACTATGGAAAACACATCCCTAGTATTTCTTGCTGTGGTCATCTTAAGTAAGGGCAAATGACTCATGTGGAATATACTTTCCTATCTATTTACTATTGTTTGCAGCATAAGAATTAAAAATATTCAGTGGTGATGGAGAGAGTGAAGTTCCACTTTAGATTACATAAACCATAAACATCAGGTTCACATTACAATCTTGTCTCCTAAAACCTCATCTTCTTTCAGATGTCTGTTTTTTGGGGCAACCTACAGTTGAGTTTAATGTTATCCCCCTAGAGCGTACTCATGAGCAGACTCCAGAAACATGTGAGGGGGGGCCCAAGGTTTGACTGCCCAGTGGCTTCCACAAAATTTAATTCGGTACTGGTTTACTGCTCCAACTATCCAAAACATTGATACGTCATTATTGCCTAGGCACAGAAAGGTCAGAAATGCTTACAAAAATGTATTCAATGGTGGGAGAGGGAGCGACAAGGAGACAGATAGAAATAATTTGTTTGATTGATTGAAGGTCTACTTTAGGTATTGGTTGCCACATTAATTTGCTTTTTTGCTTATTTCCCTTCTTTATCACTTGGTAATCCTGCAACTAACCCATTTCCCATTTTACAGATTTCCCATTTTACAGATTTCCTGTCTTAAAGGGGCAATACTCACTTCCCTGTTTGTATAGAGGGTGGAACATTGTCACGCTAGCCTGCTGTGATGACTTGGACTACAAATATGTTCTCCTTTCTTCCTTCCATTACATAGGTAGTGAGGTAATGTGTAGATTACAAAATATAACATGTTTTGATATAAAAATTCAGAGCAAAAAAATTGACAAGAACATTGCATTTTTGACAAAGACAAAAGGTATTTTCTGTACTTGCTGAAATTGTTCTTAGCTTGAAAAACAAACATTAATGCAGCTATTAATTTTAAAGATTGATAAGATGCAATGTATTAATGTTTGTTCTTGCGTTTAGATATCCTTCTTTATATCGTTCCGTGCTCTGCTAATGCACCGTAGCAAATACTTCAATCCTATTCAGAAAGACCATTCAATTTAATCAGTTTTAATTGCATTTGTCAAGATCCCTCATTGCCAGATGGAGATGCTTCCAAAATGCCTCTGACAGGAGCACTTTCGTCTTATTCTTTACAATCCCCCACTCTCCCACCCACCCACCCAAGATTTGCATGAATCACTTCTGATGACAACAGGGGACAAAGCAGAAGCAGAGGTGGGCATAAAAAGCCATTAACCAGTGCCTTAGGTATGTGGAACGTGGAATTTCTTACCTAGGAATAGGCGTGTACTTGAACAAATCCAGGATAATGAAAGAAACACCCTGGACACAGATCCCTTATATGCACTTCTTGGTACATTTTTTTTTTAGTTTGACGGTAGTATATGTGTAATTTGCCTGCGTCATAATGTACCACTGCTTATCAGAAAAATGTGCAAATGTGTGTATATGTGCTCAGATATCAAATCTGCAAAATAACTAAATGCATATGGACAGCAAGACTTACAATAATAGGACAACAAAAATATCAAAAATAATAATACAAAAATGTGTTGCGCTGTCTCTTTAAATAAACAAAATATTTGTAAATAAACCCACTTGCTAAATAAATATAAACACATAAAGATTTAGGCTCCATGTACGCTGGCTTAAAAAACATTGCTCCAAGAGGAGTTTAGCATTTTGCCTGTAAAAGCAGCTAATGTTGTCCTATGTGTCCATGCACATTATCCAAGGAGCAGGGCCCTCCTAACCAAGGGCGGACTGACAACTCATGGGGCCCCCGGGCAATAGGGGATCATGGGGCCCCTTTGTCCTTGCCCAAACTCAAAAAAGCTTATGAAAAAGGTACCAGGGGCATCTCATGGGGCCCCCTACTGACCCCGGGCCCTCGGGCAGTGCCCAAGTTTCCAAATGGTCAGTCCGCCCCTGCTACTAACTCTCTTGTATTGAACTGTATTGTTGCTGTATTGTCTTCCTTTGTATTGTAAAGCGCTGAGCAAACTGTTGACGCTATATAAATCCTGTATAATAATAATAATAATGTAGTATAGAGGTGTTTTTTAGGCTCAGAAAAAACCCTTCTGTTTTGTGTTTTTGAGAGCTTTTTTCTGGTAGAAAAAATGCTAAATGCTCCTAAACGCTCAGTTTCCGCCACCCCCCTCTGCCAATCCCTCCACTGGCTTCCGATTGCGCAACGGATCAAATTCAAAATCCTAACACTGATGTACACCATACTACCCCGAACTACATCAATGATCTAATATCCAAGTACCACCCAGCACGCACACTCCGCTCCTCACAAGACCTCCTTCTCTCTAGTTCCCTGGTCTCCTCCTCCCACGCCCGGCTCCAGGGTGTCAGCCATCCTCTGGAACTCCCTGCCCCAACCCATCAGATTATCACCTACTCTTCTCTCCTTTAGGCACACCCTGAAAACCCATCTCTTCAGGGAAGCCTACCCCACCCCCTGCTAACTTGCCGACCTCCTCCACTCTTCCTACCACTCCATCCCCCACAGCTTTCTCCTCCTGTGCCACCATCCCCTCCCTCCTAGATTGTAAGCTCGAAAGAGCAGGGCTCTCAATTCCCTCATATTTTGCATTGTATTGGTATTGTTCTGTCCCCCTTTGTAATGTACAGCGCTGAGCAAACTATTGGCGCTTTATAAATACTGTATAATAATAATAAATGCTTCTAAATGCTCCTCAATGCTAGTACAAAAAAAAAACACTCAAAATTTGCATTTTTTTCTGCCAAGAACACTGGTGTTTGCATGGAGCCATATTGTGCAAACAATAAAACAACACAAAGTCCTAAAAGCTTCAAAATAAGTGAAAAAAAGTGAAGAAAAAAAACTTCAACGTGAAAGGAATCGCTTCTTCTGTGCCACCAATAACTTCAGTGATTCAAACAACAACACAACAGGCTACTTACCAGAAGCCTAGTCCTCTCTACTTAAAAGAAAAGTATGGTATTTCTTTTTTTAAAAAAATCATACTTAGCTAGGTGGATGCGGCATCATTCCGATGTTGCATCTGTCCCCTGACAGCTCTAAGGGTGAGAGCTTAGAGATCACATGACCGCTGATTGCTGAGTTCTCACAGCTGCTCTGAGCGGAGAGCGGTGATTGTCAGTCACTTCTGTCTGATCTGCCCCCTCCCTGCGCTTACTGGAGTACTAGGTTGTGGAGGGGGAGGGAACAACTGGCTCAGGCTCTCAGCAGATCACTGACAGACTGAGCCAGGAGCCGCTGCAGATTCTAGGGTAGATTCTGACTTTAAATTCAAGATCTTTCCCCAGTCTGGACTGGCTGAGTAACGTCAACATGTGATAAAGTGCAGCGCTGAGAATGAGTACATAGAAAATAACTGTATTAAAACAATATATTAAATAGTTTGTAAAGTGACTGGTATCATAAACGGGAATCCTGTGTTCATCTAGAACTTGGTGCTTGTGCAGTCAAAAATGAGAAGAATGCACACTCACCAGAGCGCATAATAAAATGCGCATTTGTATGTAAATATCCTGATGTCATCAGAGGTCATCCAGGTCTGGACAGGAATGAAGTGAAACCCCTCACTGTATAAACCTGGGTCCTGAAGCATCTGGTTTGTAATGGAAGGATTAAATGCAATTTTCTCCTGCGCTCCGGGACCCAGGCCGGTGGTGAGTAGATCAAATCCCAACAAAGCAACCACCGGGGCATACAAGGTCGTGCAGCTCCAAACCAAGGCTGGGGAAGCCCGAACAGAACTGTGAAGTAAAACAAGAAGAAGCGCACCAACCTTGCGCATTACCTCAGTAACCAAAACAGAGCTCTGAGGAAGAAGGCATGACCTTTGAAACGCGTCAGCTGTACTGAGTGGCTACCCCCATGATGGGATTCGCACTGGCCTCTTGCCTTTGAAGTCCCTGGGAGGACTTACATGCCTGTTTTTATTCGCTGTTTGTGAGTACCATTCTTTTACTAAATAAATTTTGGTTGCTGAGGTAATGCGCAAGGTTGGTGCGCTACTTCTTGTTTTACTTCATTGTAATGGAAGGATACCAGAGGTCCCTTTAAGGGATGGACAGGTCAGCTCACCAGGTGCATAGGGCTCCCTCTTTGGGTCCTGGGAATCTGTAAAGTAATCCTCCCCAGGAGAGTTTAAAGCAAAGAGAACTCCATAGTGTAGTATGATAATTTTAATTTGGTGAAAAAACATCCAGAGAATGACTTGGAGGAGCCAATAACGCCGTGACGTCATGCCGCTGGAGCAACGTGGAGCTCCGAAGGCCATCTTTATGCCAGGACGGTTAGTCCATGTTATACAGATGCTTACTTTTTCACCTGGATACCTGTCATTCTCTGGATGCTTTTTCACAGGCTTATACAGTGAGGGGTTTAATTTTAGTGGCATTGAAGGTGGCCCTATTAAGCTCTAATGTGATGTGCCTTCACCAGAATTTGTGTGTGACCCAAAATTTTAAGAACTGCTGCTGTCAGAGGGGTATGGATGCTTTGTGTACAGGAATAATCAGTCTCTATTATTGGAGTATATAAAAATTAACTACACAAAATTGAAAAATTAATATTCAAACACGAATAAAATAAAAAAAAACATATAACATATCTTTGTCTGTATTAAGAGATTTTTCTTCAACTACTGACTTGACTGACATTTATCAGGCAGCAAATAGAGGAATTATCATTTATTTCCTAGCCTGTGAGATGCTTATCAAATGGACAGGACATAAGGAAAAATATACCAAAGAGGGACACAGACAACAATAAAATATTGGATATATTGGATAATCTATTCCTTCCTTACACTATACACAATGAAAAAGGTTTTGGCTACAGTCAGGGATATAGACACAACTTTTTTTTATACAGTTTAGTATAGAGTAGGGAAGGTTTAAACTCTTGTCAGTTTATTATTGCTGTCTGTGCCCCATTGGGTAGATTTCCTTTCACGTCCTGTGCCAGAGATACACAGGATCTTGCTGGCTTTATGCTGGCAATGATGGCTTTTTGCTCATCTTACTTAATCATTACCAGCTGAGCTCAGTTCTCTGGCTTTCTCATGTTGCAGCTTTCTTTGAAACACCTCTGCAACATTGGATGGTTGGTTTACTCTGCTACTGCCAACATAAGGCTGGCAATATGCATTAATGACCGTGGCAGCTTGCATCATGTCTCTCTGCTTTGCTCTACTTCTGATGAACCAGCTGGGGAGATTCACTGTCTCTATATGTTCTACTGACCACGGTCAGTAGAACATACTGTATACAGAGGATGGACCTTCCCAGGAAGGATGCAGAAAACAATAAAATCTTTCCCTACTATTTTCAAAAGAAAAAAGTTTTGTCTATACATATACTTTAATTCCACCTTGCTAAGAATAAACAAACATTGATTTTATGTTTTCTCAGGTGACCTAAAACCTTGGCAGAAGAGCAACTGGTTCTTGGCTACCAGGAACATTGTAGGTGTTGCATGTCATTTGAGACTGGAAAGTTTATTCTTGGCACTTGGACAGACTCTGGTAGACTTTTAAGAAGATAGAAAGAAATGCAAAATTTTCAAGTTGTTCTCAGAAAAGGAGGGGAGAAGAAATCTTCCAATGGTGATGCCTGTTCTGGTGACAAATGTCTAAGTCCCTTCACTCTGGGGATATTTCCACTAACGTTGTGTTGCATCTCCAGGACTGGAAGTTAAAGCAGAACTAAACCCATTGATTTAGCTTTTTTTCCCAAAACAGTTACATTCAAGGTTTGCCATGAATGATAACTGTTACAGTTGCTTGTGCTGTCAACTGAACTGTCAAGCTATCAAATGGCTGGTGTCAAAACTGATCACCTTTGCAGCACCATGGCAACTGCAGATCAAACAAAGGTTTCTATGGCTGTAAAGGATAGAAAACTCTATCCAAGACTCAAATAAAACATTTTGGTTATAGACACATTTTAAGCTGAATCAAAGAAAGCATTTTTAACTTAACATAGTAAATATGCAAATCCGAATCCTTAGTTCAAAACAACCTACTAAAAACAATATTGTAACTCGCCTAGGTACACCACGCCTGCACCAAAGTAACCCAAAAAATGATAACTGCTGGGCAACAGTGACCTTACTTTACAATATTAGGAAGCCAAACAAGAGGCAAAACAAAGAACATTCAACACTTAATAATATTGTTATCAGAGCTGTCTCAATTAATAGTCAGTGCATATCGCTGTGATGTGATAAAAGATTCAGTATACAGTACTGTATATATATATATATATATATATATATATATATAAAAAGCAATAAAAAAATAAACAAGTAATTGATCTATTATTGGAAAAGAATACTTTCCAATAAAAGAATACACCACCATTAAAATTATCAATCAGGTTAGGTGAGCAATAAAGGCAGCAAGCTGATTAGTCAAGCTCAGACCTCGACTTGTCTGACCATGGCCCCTTATAAAGAGCTTTCAGACCATCTAGGAAGTATAGTACCTCCATGCTCTGAGTCTGCCTAAAGCTGCCCACATACTTTACAATCAGATCTCTGTACAATCTCCAACAATTATGTATTGCAAGAGGCCACCTGATTACATATAAAAGAAAAGGGCTCCCTAGGAAGGCATTTGCACCGCATAGTAGCTGTTAGTAGTTCTAAAGAAATTTGTGCAGAGATTGTACAGACAGATAGTGATGTGTTTGGAGAGCCTTAGGTGTTTGGAATCTTGTCTGGTTCAGCAGGGACTGGCCGAGATTCAAACCATGTATGGGCAGGCTGAATGTACCCAAGATGATCGATCGATCGATCAATTTGGGTACAACCAGCCTGTCGGATATTACATGAGATTATTGCTAGCGGCTATTATAGCCACAAGCAGTAATCCCTGTATTCCCCTGGAGGTTACAGCTCCCCCCACTGGGAGAACACAATGACTCCACAGGAGAGATTCCCTCATCAACACTGACTGTGGTTGCAGGATAGAATATAGCTACATCTATAGTCAGTACAGGAACCACTGCTTTCAGGCAGCAAGGTATCATAAGATATGTAGTTCTTAGAGATTGAGGCCTCATGCACACTGGGGTTTTTGTAAACACTTTTCTCCTGGCAAGAGAAAAGCAGCTTCAAAAATGCACCTAAGCTGTGTTTTTGCAAACACATTTAGGATTTCCAAATGCTTGGGCATTTATTTAGTTGGCCAGAATATTAGTTTACTCTGGCCATTGAAATGAAAAAATGCTGAAGCACTAAATGTTCCTCATACATAGGCACGTATAGACTCATTTGGACGCATATACAGAGTTCCTGAGCTTGTGTGCATGAGGCCTGAAAGTAAATAGCAGAGGAGAAACTGCAAAGCGTGCAGGGAATCCAGTACGTGGGAGGAAACAGATGACCAGCAGACAGTCAGAACTCACAACATGAAAAGAGAATTTTCAAGTAAGTTTATATTGAATTGTCAAAAATAACTAATATTTGTATTGTATTACAGTGCTGATGTTATAAAATGAAAATGTGTGCTGTGACTATAGAACTCCTTTAAAGTACTGCAGTCAGAGATGGCCAGGCAAAAAACATTTTCAAAAGGGTATCTTTGTCTCCAGACAATTTTCCTATCCAAATTATGATTAGCAAAAAGAAGCCAGGCTAGGGATGAGTAAAGTAGCTTAGCATAACTCTTAGCGTGAATAATTGGATCACATGCGTTGGTTCTGAAATCCAACATCTGCATGTTAAGTCACATGACCTGCAGCAGTCCTGCATTGTGAGCACTGACATCAGCACAGTCTACAGCACTTTCACCGAAAACTGTTGGGGTACAGTGTTCATGTATTTTGTGCGACAACTACATTAGTATTAAGTAGAGATATAATCTTCAACCAGTAGATGGCAGTGTTTATCAGTTTGCAGCTGCATCCATGGAATACTCTATGTCTTTTCTCTGCATAAAGTTTCCTGTTTCCTTTTTACAGTGAAGTGGAAAAGCACATGTAGACTGTGCACTGCCTGTTCTGTAGGGCTATACTGAATACAGAATTTATAACCAAAACTCTACTGACTTCAGAACCCTAGTGCATGCCACTGCAGCTCCAGGATATATGGTCCAGTGCCTCTAGACATACTTTTAATGGAGCATGTGTGATGTGTTTGATGACTATATTACCCCTTCAAGCCCTCCCTAACGCCTTTCTCAGGCACTGCTTTACCCACTTTAATAATTCTTAAACAGCAGCTTGAGAAAGCAGTATCTAATAGTCTGGGTGGCACATGGCTAGCTTAATTGGCTGCTGTCTAAACTGGCCCAATATTTACAGAGCAAATTGACTATGCACATGCATGCCAGTCCCAAGCCTGAGCAGCTAGGGAGGATTGAGGAAAGACCTCTTTCTCCAATTTATTTGTTCATCTTTCCCTTTATACAATTTTCCATCTCTCTGCTATGCATTCTTTTATGTTTAATAGAGATAATGGAGTTCTGTTAGAACAAGACAGTCAGCGCACAGTTGCACTAAGCACTAGAAATGCAGTAGAGGTTGGAAAAAAAATCCCCAATTCTATTGAAAAGGCTTTACTGCATATCAGATATTGTGCCCAGCGAGCTGGTTGACAGAATCACTGAATTTACACTGATCCTCTTTCTTCATTTCTAACGTTACATGCCTTTCCTTGTTCCTGAGCAATATATTGACGACATACTGTGGATGTAGAATGATTGGTTGCCTGGAGATTCAGCAATGACAGCCTAAGGATTTCTCTCATGAGTCATTTTTTTGCAAACCAGAAGATCCACTCCAAGGTGTTTCTAATTTTTGTTGAGTTTCTTTACTTATAACAGACATTAGGAGGAAGAGACCATGCTTCAGCATGCAGCAGTTGAAATATTTCCATGGCCTATTCATCAACTGGCCCAGTGAGTTCATCCTCACATGATGTTATTCAGACAAAGAAGACATCTCTTACCTCCACTATTCCAATTTTTGCATCACTGTTCTGTCCATACTGCTCCACAAAGGCCTTCATGTCCTCTGACAATTCCTGAAAAATATGAAATGGTAGTTTAATTGATGCATTTTTTTCTCTATGCACCCTGGAGATAAATAGGCTGTGTTAAATATGGCTAAACATTTAAGAGGCAATTCAAGGCAAGAAGTGGAGGTAGTCGATGAGCTTCTAATGCTGTCCTGCAAATACTGCCTCTGCATGAAAGTCAGCCAGTGTGCTTTAGTCTGAATGCTCTGTAAACTGTTGTAGACAGTATACACAATGCTGAGCAAACTTTTTGGCGCTATATAAATACTGTATAATAATAATAATAATAATCTAGAAAGTAACTCATGTGGTCACTTGGAGTGTATGTCCTGATCTGGGTAACTTCCTTTCTCTCTGCTCTCTGCATGGTCAATCACATTCTGACTTTAAAAGAAGGTTTCACCTTACTTAGTGGCTAGTACTGATATTTATTTAATTCAATAAAGTTGAAGAATTCGAGATATGGCATACCATACCTGTAGGATCCCTCAAGAAGCTTGAAATCACTGTAGTAGACACCACTACTCTAGTTATCCCCACTACCACAGGGTCCTGTGCTGCAGAGCTTCCCTAATTTAACACAAGAGGTTAACCCCTCAGCAAGGGCACCATTCAGAGTATGCTTTACTTTTTCTCCATGAAAGCAAAGCTTTCTTTGATTGGATAAGGTGGAGAGATGGGACAGTGATATCATGCTTTTCACCTTGTCCAATCAGCGAATGCTTTGCATTCATGGAGAAAAAGCAAAGTATACTCTGAATGGTGCACATGCCTATCGACTGACCTCCTGTGTTCAAGATACAGCAAGGCAGCCGCTGAACACAGGTCTTGGAAACTACAGTGATTTCCAGATTCCAGGGGGATCCCACAAGCATGGTATATACATAGTTACATTAGTCCAAGCTGCACCAATATAACTATGTTTAATATTCATACCTAGAATTCTTCTTTACAGCTGAACTCTGAGCACATAAAATTTAATTTAAACATATACCTTTATAACCAAATAGGATATAAATCTACTTAGTGTGCACCAAATGCCTTTTCAATCACAGATATCATACAAGTATTGGTGAGATCCTCACTGTGCTGTACATAACCTGTTTAGAGGCTAGAGCTGTGGAAGGGACCCAGCAGGTTCACCTTCTATAGGCTGCCTGCAGAAATCTACAGGAGGGGGTGGAGACAAGACCAGTCACCCTGTCCAAGGAGAGAGAGCAGCAGTGACCAGTCTTTATTACAGGAAGTTCCTACACGGGGACAAGTCTCACACTGTATTACTGAACGGATCTGGAAGAAATAAACAAAGCACACCAAGATTCAAGTAAGAATACACGTGCCTCTTATATTTAGGCAATATTGGCTTATGCCAGACTTTAGCTTTAAGCACAATATATATACATTTATTTGTAGGTATTTGGTACATTTATTCTACAGACCAGAATGAAGGATGGTTATAGAGAAAAGGGACAGAAGAATGAAATAGGGATTGTGCTTCCAGAAAAGGGACACCTGGAAACCCTGAAAGATAGTTTTATTCCATGTACCATATGTACAGTAGCAGATTGTGAAAAGAGTTTATAATTTCACGCAATGAGAGATTACAGACTAAAATGAAACTGCTCACCTATTTCATTATAATTATTATAATCCAACCAGTCTGTGTTGCAGATTCCCAAAAGCATCTTTATTGGGGTCTTAGTTATTCAGATTAGATATAATTTGTTGATGAAACATGAAATATTAATTCACCTTCTCCCATGCCTTTCCTTCCACTGGTTTTATTAACATTGTTTGCAGAATTATCAGTATCACCTCTTCCCCTGGACTGAAGTCACCCATACTAGGCTGTGTGTTCTGAGGTTAAACACTATATTCAGTTATCTAAATGAGAGACTAAGAAGATTTCAGCCTGCAGATTGTGTAATAGCAATTATTAGCCTGCTCAGTCTTCTAAGACATGCATGTGATCAGGGAAGACAACGGCTCACAGATAGAGCTGTGGTGTAGACAGAGGGGTCTACATTTCTAGTGCTTAGTGTAACTGTGCACTGACTGTCCTGTTCTAACAGAACTCCATTATCTCTATTAAACATAAAAGAAAGCATGGCGGAGAGGTGGAAAATTGTATACAGGGAAAGATGAACAAATAAATTGGAGAAAGAGAACAAAAGTAACGTGAGAGGAAAAAGAAAAACAAAGACAGCCAAGGAAGGAAGGAGGAAGGGAGAAGGAAAAAAAGGAGTGAGGGAGAAGGAAAAAAAAAGGAGGGAGAAGCAAAAAAAAGGAGGGAAGGAGAAGGAAAAAGAAGGAGGGGGGAGAAAGGGAGAAAAAAGGGAAAGAGATGTAAAGAAAGGAGGGAGAGAGGATGGACAGAAGAAAGGAAGGAAAGAGAGGAAGGATGGAAGAAAGGAAAGAGGGAGAGAGGAAGGACAGAAGAAAGGAAAGAGGGAGAGAGGAAGAACGGAAGGAGGGAGAGAGGAAGAACGGAAGAAAGGAAAGAGAGAGAGAGGAAGGACGGAAGAAAGGAAAGAGGGAGAGAGGAAGAACGGAAGGAGGGAGAGAGGAAGAACGGAAGGAGGGAAGGAGGGAGAGAGGAAGAACGGAAGGAGGGAAAGAGGAAGAACGGAAGGAGGGAAGGAGGGAGAGAGAGAGGAAGAACGGAAGGAGGGAGAGAGGAAGGACAGAAGAAAGGAAAGAGGGAGAGAGGAAGGACAGAAGAAAGGAAAGAGGGAGAGAGGAAGAACGGGAGGAGGAAGAGAGGAAGAACGGAAGGAGGGAAGGAGGGAGAGAGGAAGAACGGAAGGAGGGAGAGAAGAAGAATGAAAGAAAGGAAAGAGGGAGAGAGGAAGGACGGAAGAAAGGAAAGAGGGAGAGAGGAAGAACGGAAGGAAAGAGGACGGAAGAGAGGAAGGAGGGAGAGAGAAGGACAAAAAGGGGAGAGGGAGGAATAAGGAAAGGAAAGGAAAGAAAACGGAAGGAAAGGAGATTAGAAGAGAGAAAGAAACAAGTAAAAGAAAGGAAAAGGGAGAGATTAATGAGTGGGGAAGGAGAGGACTCAGAGAGAGTGTAAGAGAAAAAGAAACAAAATTTGGGTAATATAGATGTCAGAGAGGGAGGTGAGAGATAACAGAGAGAAAGGGTTGTGGTGATGAGCAGAGGGCACATAGCCCACAGTAGAGATTAATAGATCACAGCAGGCAAAGGTACAGGAACAGTAAAAGAGCAGAGGATTAGTTCAGGTCAGGGACAGTCATCCACTTCCGTGCATCTCTAAGACACAAGTCTTCATAAATACACTGGATAACAGTTTATATTCCCTTTAGGACAGGAAAGGCTCTCAATTTCTTGTCATTCAATACTGCTGATGACTCCAGATTTGAATGCTGCTATTTAAAAAGATTGCTTTGATTCCACATTTTAGCGAACAGCCTTTAAAAGAAACATTTACTGAGGTGATGTGGAGCTACAATTACTAAGCCCTCCTTCTGAAAATGCCAGTTGCCCGGCTTTTATGCTGTCACAGCTTGTTCAGCACTTTCTGCATCATTGTCTTACAATCAATATGTAGATCAGGATTCCCAGCTTAACTTTAGTTGGCACGTGCTTGTTCCAGGTGGCTACCTCAAAGTATTAAAGCCAGATGCTGCCAAACAGTTAGCATTTTCGGGAGCTGGTTATCTTTGGATGTCCCCATATTTCTTGCTTTATGTGGTTTCTTTGAAATTAGATATTCTGCTCCAGAACTGCAAACTGGAGGGCATGGGCGGACTGACAACTCATGGGGCCCCCGGGCAATAGGGGATCATGAGGCCCCTGTGCCCTCACCCACACTCAAACCACACCCAAAAAAGCCTCTGAAAGGTACCAGGGGCATTTTATGGGCCCCCTACTGACCCTGGGCCCTTGGCCAGTGCCTGAGTGCTCTAATGGTCAGTCCGCCCCTGCTGGTGGGTATATTTTGAAATAAAAAGGTCACTTGCTACTCTTCAAGATTCTGAATTAATGCAATCTATATGCTCCAGTGAATAACATTTCTTGGACTGAAATGAACATTTTAATGGTTCAGCAGGTTCATTAAACATTTACATTTACAAACAGGATGACTTTGTGAATGTTTCAGAAAGTTACATAATATATATATATATATATATATATATATATATATATATATATATATGTGTATATATATCGCGCTAATGAACTGAATTTAAAAAACATGAAAGAAAGGAAGGTGACATTAAAATGGAAAAGCTGATTTCAAATTATAAATGTGTTTTTCAAAGCTGGGACATACGGTAAATTGATGTGATATTATACAAAGTATTAGTTATTTCAGGTCTGAGGGACAGCTGGAGTTATGAATGCCACAGAGCAGACAAAGATCAGAGAAGAGGTTACATTAGAGGATTATAAGTGTCAGATGGTAATCACTACTGATTCCTGACATAAGCTTTGCAGTAAGGAAAGGTCATATCCACTGGTCTGGGATTATTTAACACATTACACAGATGGTACAAAAATGGCTTTATTTAACAACATGGAGAAAAGTGCAATAGAACTGACACAAAGCAGAGAATCTCATAACAACCAATAACAACTCAGCTTACATCAGCTTAGAGTGCTAAGTCTAATGATTGTTGATTTTGAATAGGCTGTTATAGGATTATGCAAACCACTATTAAAGAGTATACATTACAGCTTACCATCCTTAGATATGGTGGCTGCATTAGTTTTCTTTTTCAGACTTTTTTTCCTTTATTTTCACCTAATGACCCTGCCAGTAACAAACTTGCTTTCCTAGGTTGACAATGCTTACTCACCATACTGTATCTCGTGAAAGGCAGCATTATCACCCTTAGGGTTCGTTTATACTGGTGTCACCTTTGGAGAGTGATCCACGATGGATCGCTTTTCAGAGTACATTTGAAAGGTAGTTATGCTACCTTCTCACTGCCTGGTTTACTCCTGAAAACCTGCACCATTGCGTTATGACTGTGTGCATTGCATGTGGCTCCAATAAGTTGCATGGGTTGTATACTGCCTGCCAAACATGGCAGGGGGGATAATTCTTGTAGTTTGCATTATGGTGCTGGTATGTGTACAATTCCATCCACTACCTTTACAATGTAAAGGAGAAGTACAGTCAAAGCTCTTTTGTGGATCACGAGAGTGCAGTTCGTTCTGCACTCCTGTCACCCGTTTTTAGCTGATAATGGGCTGAAGCCCACTGTCGGCTCAGCCAGTCCAGGCTGGGAAAGATCCTGATTTCAAAATCGGGATCCACCCCAGAGTCTGGAGGGGCACCTGGCTCAGCCTCTCAGCGATCCACTGAGAGCCTGAGCCAGCCACTCACTCCCCCTCCACCGCCCAGAGCTCCAGTGAGCATGGGGGGGGGGGGCAGAGCAGACAGCAGTGACTGACAGTCCTGTTCTCTGCTCGGAGCAGCTGTGAGATCTCAGCAATCAGTGGCCATGTGATCACTGAGTTCCCCCAGCGGGGGACAAACGCAGCATCAGACCAATGCTGCATTCACCTAGATAAGTATAAATGGGGGGAAAAAAAGTCCACACTTCTCTTTTAAGGAGTATCAGTTGGAGGGGTGGTAAAAACACATCTCAAGCACATACTTTCACTCCCCCCCTGCAACCACAGCTTCAAACAATGCTTTAAGCTACTGTCCAGATTTGGAAAACAAAAACCTCGCCCTCTACTCATTTCCACTACATAAGGAGGAGATGTTTTGTAGCCCACAAAAGATAGTTGGGAAAGCTGATATCATTGTTTGAGGCTTCAGTTACAGGAAATTCCAAGTACACTGTATTTCTGGCAGGATCAAACAGTATTCTTGCTGAACATGTACATCGCTTGAAAGGACAAAACTAATGTAGCCACCACATCTAAGGACTGATGAGATGCAGCATATTATTCTTGTGGTTTGGAAACACTTTACCATTTATTATTAAATTAGACACTTTAAGGTGGTAATAAAAAGGTAGAAGAAAATGCAGTATCATATTGGCTACCAATGCAATGTTAGTAATTGTAGACTGACTGTACTTGGTCTGTACACATTGCACACAGTTTCCACAATCTGTGTACACACAAAATAATCTGCAATTAAAACAAATGTACGTGTCCAGTTTATTAGTCAGCATCTGTCACATTCCACAAATATTTTGATACATCATCACCAACTCATTAATAAACTGTAAAAACATAAAAAACAATGTATATCTTTCCACTTTGCACATTTACACACTGTAACTCTGCTCAGCTGCTGATTCAATCCAGTTAACTACTTATAGAGAGCTAAGGCATGAGAAGATCTCATATTGAGGTCATGAGCAGCGCAAAATCAGAATGTTCCAAATTCCTGTCCTGACTCCTTTTTAGTTTATAACACACAATTGAAAATATTACAGATAGTGGATAACACTTGTATTTGTATTTCATACTTAATTTATAACATCTATATAACTTATTTATATTATACTTATATTATTATATAAAATTATACTATTAGTACTATACTTATTATTACTCATATACTAATTTATAATATACACACACATTATGTACACTTATTATATATAGACATATAGATATCTATTAATATTATACTTATTATTACTCATATACTAATTTATATTATACACACACTTTATGTACACTTATTATATATAGACTTATATATCATATAACATATATATATATCTCAAAACAAAAAGGCTGTATTGCTTTTTTCAAGTGAATTTTTGTTCTCTGTGCTTCAACCCCATGCCTTTTAGTTTATTTTTGGTAATCTTTGGGGATTAGTCAGGTTTCGAGCATAGGCAGAAGCTGATTGGAGTTGGTGTTCACCCACACAAACTTTCTCATGGTATACTTAAGACAAAATAATAATAATAAAATTAAAATATATAAATGTAAAAAAATTAATTATATATATATATATATATATATATATATAGTTAATTTACTAAAACTGGAGAGTGGAAAATCTGGTGCAGCTCTGCATAGACACCAATCAGCTTCCAGTTTTTTTGTTTGTCAAAGGTTTTTTGAACAAGCTGAACTTAGAAGCTGATTGGCTACCATGCACAGCTGCACCCGATTCTGAGTGCTCCAGTTTTAGTAAATCTCCCCCAAAGTGACATTTCCCAGTGTGATTAATGCATGTTGCTGATCTCTAGGTGGGATGCTTTCTTAATCAGAGAACACCCACTAGATTTTGTACTCTCCAGTTTTAGTAAATCAACCTCATAGAGTATATATATATTTTTATTTTCCTTTTTCTGTCCTTTTTAGTATACCGTGATGCTTTCCAGCACCCTGTGCTCAGTCTTCCAAGCCAGAGAGACATTCTAGTGCTGGATCTGTATTACAGCCCCATGGCTGGCTGCTACCCTGGGCTCTAGGGGACAAATTTAACTGACAGATGATACTTTAATTAGAAGCTGCAGCTAAAACTCACATCGATTTGGAGTGCAATGCAACCTGCTATGCAGGATGACAAAATACATAACGGAATCTGCTTCCCTTGCAGCTTTGATTTTGGGACGCTGCAATACTAAACTAGACCCCAGCTTGTAAAATACACAAAAGAAAAAAAAGGGAGCGAAGGCAAGTCACTGCTAATCCAGCCAAGAATGACACATACCAGTCCTGCTTTCTTCCTTGCTTGTAGGAGCTCCTGAATAAAGTTCTGCAGTTCTTTCCCTTCAATGAACCCATTCCCTGCAAACACAAACCAACACATCATCAGATCCCCCTCCGGTGCCATCAAGACTGACACAGACACAATCCGGTAGATCAAAGGCAGACTTTGAATGTCAGAAAAGAAAAGTTGAAAAAAAGAAAAAGCAGCAAGAAAGTGGAAAATAAAAAAAAAGGAAAATAAATAGCTTGAACCTTTTCCATGCCAGGGCAGTGCATCCCTCTGGCAGTGAAATGGTTACTGGTTGAGAGTTTCTAGGTCTAATCATATTCACCATCGGTATCATAATGACGCCAGATTTCCAGAAACTGAGAGGCTGAAATTTCCACCCCTTGGAGAAGAGTCTCTGCCATAGTGTGAAAGTGCCGCCGCCGCTGCTGCGCTGTCCTCGGTGCTGAACTGGAGCGGCTGATGGACTTCAACTTGCCAGCTCAGAGCCCTGCAGTCTATATATGGCAGTGGCTTTTAGGGTGGCCCCGCCCACTGCACCTCCTGTCAGCCCGGCCACACCCCCTTCTTTTACTTTGCTGTCACTTTTGATGTCTAGCTCACCTTGACTTTCCTGCCCCCCCCCCAGTGCCGGTGCAATATCCAGTTCTCCCGGCAATTGAAGAAAAACAATAAACTTGGCAAAGAAGCAGAAGAACAGGTTTGTGAATGGGAAGATCCCAGGGTAGAATTATGAATAAATGATATATTACAGGGTGCACGCTGCTTATTTTCCTGGATCTCTGATTGCAGCCTTATGGCTGGAGCTTGCTGACTTACTGGAAAAAAGTAATTACAGCACAAACTTTAACCTTTCACTCTTTATTGTTTTTCCATCCACAGAACAGCAGCTATTGTAGATTTATTGCGAGTCTCAGTGTCTATAAATCTGCATTTACAGCGATCATTAGTTTGAAAGTGCAGCTCAGCTCATCCAAATGGCATTTGTCAGTTTTAGGTGGATGTGGGAGAAATAAAACACTTTTACATCTTTCCTCAACATCTCTCCATGTTTCTAGGTTCCTTGACTGGACCTGTTGGCTAGGATCTCTCCTAAAAAAAATATCTTATTGATCCTGCCAGAAATCCAGTGAGCTTCTAACTTCCTGCAGTTACCAACAATGGGGTACTAAAATCAGGAATATCGGTATCAGCCCTGCCTGAGGTCTTTCTGTGGACTACAACACTCCTATTGATGTTCTGAAGAAGAAAAGAGGGGGAGGTGCCCTGTAGTTCAGACACATTTTCTGTACTTGTGTGACAACAATGTTCCTTCACAGATACAGTCAGGGCCATCTTACAAATTGATTGTACCCTGGGCAAACATTTTCATGGCCTCCTCCTATGCAATTTCACTCTCCACCCCAAAACCCCCACAATTACACAGGACCCCTTCCCTCATACTACCGCCATCATAATGCAGAACCCCTCCCTCATACTTCCTCCATCATAACACAGGACCCCTCCCCCATACTACCCCAATCATCACAGGACCCCTCCCTCATACTACCTCCATCATAACACAGGACCCCTCCCTCATACTACCCCAATCATTACACAAGGCCCCCTCCTCTATAATACTTCCATCATTACACAGGACCCACGCTCCTCCATCATAACACAGGACACCCTTCCCCATACTACCCCCATCATTACACAGGACCCCCCTCATACTACCCCCATTATTACACAAAACCCCCCTCCTCGATGATTACGCAGGACCCCTCCACCATACTACCTCAATCATAACACAGGACCCCTCTCCCATACTACCTCCATCGTAACACAGGACCCCTCCCCCATACTACCCTAATCATTACACAGGACCTGCTCCCCCATACTACTCCCATCATTACACAGGGCCCCCTCCTCTATACTACTTCCATCATTACACAGGACCAACACTCCTCAATCATAACACAGGACGCCCTTCCCCATTTTACCCCCATCATTACACAGGACCCCCCTCATACTACCTCCCTTATTACACAAAACCCCCCTCCTCGATGATTACGCAGGACCCCTCCACCATACTACCTCAATCATAACACAGGTCCCCCCTCATACTACCCCCATCATTACACTGGACCCCCCTCATACTACCAACATTATTACACAAAACCCCCCTCTTTGACGATTACACAGGACCCCTCCCCCATACTACCCCCATAATTACACAGGACCCCACACCCATCCTCCCCCATCATTGCACAAGACCCCCTCCCCCATACTACCCCCACCATAACACAGGACCCCCTCCCCCATATTATACCCATCATTACACAACCCCACCTCCTCCACCATTACACAAGATCCCTCCATCATACTACCCCCATCATTACACAGGACCCCCCTCATACTACCACCATTATTACACAAAACCCCCCTCCTCGACGATTACACAGGACCCCTCCCCCATACTACCCCCATAATTACACAGGACCCCACACCCATCCTCTCAAATCATTGCACAAGACCCCCTCCCCCATACTACCCCCACCATTACACAGGATCCCCTCCCCCATACTATACCCATCATTACACAACCCCACCTCCTCCAATCATTACACAGGATCCCCCACCCCCATACTACCCCCATCATTACACAGGAACCCCCTCATCATACTACCCCCTCATTACACAGGACCACCTCCACCATCATTACACAGGATCCCCTTCCCCTATATTGCCCCCATCATTACACAGGACCCCTCCCCCATACTACCCCCATCATTACACAGAACCTACTCCTCCATACTACTACCATCATTACACAGGATCCCCCTGCTCCATCATTACAAAGGACCCCCTTCCCCATACTACCCCCATCAATAAACAAGACCGCTCTCCCTCATACTACGTCTATCATTACACTGGACCCCTCTCCCCCATACTACTCATATTATTACACTGGACCCCTCTCCCATACTACCCCCATCATTACAGAGGACCCCTCTCCCATATTACCCCTATCATTACACAGGACCCCTCCCCCATACTACTCCCAGTCATTACACAGGCTCCCGCTCCTCCATCATTACACAGGATCCCCTCCCCATACCACCCCTATCATTACACAGGATCCCCTCCCCCATACTACCCCCATCATTACACAGAAACCCCCTCCCTCATGCTATGTCCATCATTACACAGGAACCCTCCCCCATACTACCCCATCATTACACAGGACCCTCTCCCACATAGTACCACCCTCATTACATGGGACCCCTTCCTCCATACTACCCTGGTCATTGCATAGGACCCCCTCCCCAATACTACCTCCATCATTAAACAGGGACCCCTCCCCCATAATACTCCTATCATTACACAGGATCATCTCCCCCTATACTACTCTCATTATTACACAGGACCCTCCCCCATACTTCCCCCTTCATTACACAAGACACACCCCTCCCCCATACTACCTCCATCATTACACAGGACCCCCTCCCTCATACTACCCCCATCATTACACAGACCCCCCCTTCCTCCATCATTACACAGGGCCCCTCCCCCATACTACACCGATCATTATACAGGACCCCCCTTCTCCATCATTACACAGGACCTCCCCCCTCTACAGACCCCTGCACTGCCCCTTCCCAGTATTAAGAGGATGTCAGGTGAACATCAGGCACACTCTGCTGAAGTTCTTAAATGGGCCGATGGTCTGCAGCTTGTCAGACATGGTTAGGGAGAGGGGTTGGTGTGACTGTATCCGGGACTGACAGGCACTCTCCTTGGACAAGGTTTACCTTACTGAGCTAGCCAATCACTGCGAACGCTGCACACCCAATATCCTGAGCGATAGCCAAATCCACTTAGCTCAGCTGCTTTGGACCCCACAACAATGACTGGGCCTGGGGCAGCTGCCCCTTTTGCTCCACATTAAAGAGGGCTCTGGATACAGTGCTGTGAGTGAGCATTGTTAATCTAGAAAGGGTGTTACTGACCAAATCACCAGGTGAAGGGAAAAAAGGAAAACAAACCTGAATGAAAAATGAATGCAACATCCACATCCATGAACCTTGTAAACTGTATTATGCTGCAATGCATTCTAGTTTAAAAAGGATACCTATTACAAGAGAGACATGGATGGTGCTTCTGAAAATGTTAGTTGCTTGATTGCCATGCTGAACCTGTTACTTCAGCATTTGAGTGAAAAAGTATACAGATTTGGAATCTGACTTTTCCTCTAATTTTCTGATCTGCATACTTGTTCCAGGTCTGCAACTGAACCCAGTAGGTCAACATAAGAACCTGTCAAATAGCATTTTCAGAAGGAGACTAGCAATAAGCAGCCCGATATTTTCCTTTTTAAAAGATTTACTTTAAATCATGGTAAGCAGAACCCATTCACATTTCTCTGCTGCTCAGCAAGTCCCGAACAAGACGCACCTAAATTCCCTCTGTAACACTAAATTCCAGGTATGATTGTCCATTCAGAGAACACCTTGTATTCACTAAAAAAACCAAGGTGTTCTGTAAAAGATGGCAGTGCTGAGCAAGTGACCCTCTGTTGTCAGTATGCAGTGGGGTAGCCGCTTGGCACAGAACGTGGAAGATCGCAATGATCACTGTAGTAGCATCAACTACCACAGTGATTCACCTTCCCCAGCAGCCAATCAGGCATGAGATATGCATACTTTACACTGGTCTAAGCTGGACCAACGTAACTATGCAATTAAAACCATACCTGGAGTTTAGCCTTAAAAGATAACAGTTTAAATTAAAAAACTTGGCTGCAGTGGAAGCCAATAGAGGTCAAAGTGGCCATCCTGAAAGGAGGACAGGTAGTGGGGAACTAGGTCCATCTCAGGCTAGCTGTTATTTACAAAGGGCCAGCCAGAAACAAACGGAACTGCCCTCTATCTCTCTAAAGGCACTACCTGTCCATTTACAGTGCTCTGAAAAAGTTTTTTTTTCTTCATATTTGTCACACTTAAATTATTCAAATCATCAAAAAATGTTAATATTACACAAAGATAACCCAAATAAATACAAAATGCAGTTTTTAAATGAGAATTTAATTTATTAATATAAAAAGGCTGGTTGGTTGGTAAGGTGGATGAGTCTGGCCGCTGAGTTCAGGATAGACTGAAGCGGGGATAGCCTGTGTTGGGGTAGGCCAGTGAGAAGGGAGTTGCAGTAGTCCAGACGTGAGATAATGAGGGAGTGAATGAGTTGTTTAGTAGTGTCTGGGGTTAGGAACGAACGTATTTTGGAGATGTTGCGGAGGTGGAGCCTGCATGAGTTTGCCAGAGATTGGATATGGGGTTGGAAGGACAGGTTTGAGTCTAGAGTGACACCTAGGACTTAGGCTTGCGGGGTGGGACTGACTGTGGTTGGTGTTATTGGTCGTGATGGAGAGGATGGGGGGGGGCACGGGCTGGGGGGAAAATTATGAGCTTGGTTTTGGAAAGGTTCAATTTGAGGAAATAGAGTGACATCCAGTCTGATATGTCGTTCAGTAGGTGGGCAATACGGGCGGAGACTGAAGGGGTGAGGTGAGGAGTGGAGAGGTAAATTTGCGTGTCATCAGCGTAGAGGTGATAGTTGAAGCCGTGGGAGTGTATCAGTTTGCTGAGGTCGGAGGTGTAGATGGAGAAGAGAAGGGGCCCGAGGACAGAGCCTTGGGGGACCCCAACAGAGAGGGGGAGAGAGGGGGAGGTGGTAGCGTTATAGGTAATGCTGAAGGAGCGTTGGGATGGATAGGAGGAGAGCCAGGAGAGAGCGGAGTCTCTAATGCCAAGAGAGTGTAGTTTATTAAGGAGGAGGGGGTGGTTAACTGTGGCGAAGACCACGGAAAGGTCGAGGAGTAGTTTTTTGGAAACAAAAACTGCCTAGTGCAGTTATTTTGTTTCCATAAAACAAGTTAAATGTTTCCATTCCCTGAACAGCTAAGCAGTGTAGCTAAACAGCTAATCAGTGTATCTAAAGTCAAATGTTTTATTTTATTTATGTATTTATTTTTGCATTTTGGATAATATGGGGAAGGATTAGGACCTCTGTCAGGTTTTTATTGTTGTTTGTGTCCCTGCTGGGGAGATTCCTTCTCTGTTTTTCATGGTCACCAGGACAGAAAGTAATGGAAAATTAGAAATTTCTAGTTGTCACCAGAACATTGATAGAGGGGAAATGTTCCAATGAGGACACTTGGTTGGGTGACAACTGTCTAAAAGAAGTTTTCCATTGCTGTAGAGTGGGGGTTCTCAATCATCGTCAGACAAGGACCTGGTAAATTCTTCCAAAACCCTCCACACCCCAACAGTAAATAAAAGGTTTATACTGATACAAAAAAAGTATGTGAATGCAAAATATGTAGTAGATAAATACGATTTGAATAGTATAATCTGGCAACTATGAGTTACTGTAATTTAATTAGATATACTACAACAATTATTTAAGTCTATTTAAAAGTTTATTTCTTCTCATTCTGGCTCTGGTGTCTTTTTCTTTATCCTTTTTTCTCCTCTCACGTGCTCTCATGCTCTCTTTTTCTCTCTCTAATTTTTTTCTTTCTCCCTCTCTCTCTTTTCTTCCTTCTCTCCTTCTCTTTCTCTTTTTCCTTGTCCTGATCTCTCTCATTCTCTCTTTTCTTCTCCCTCTACTTCTTATTCTTTCATTCCTTCCTTCTCTCCCTCTCATTAAGTGTTCTTGCATGGCAAGACCACTTACTGTTATCTCACATACAGTATATATTCTTATTATTATAGCCAAATTTACCACCCTAACTCCTCCCACAGTTTTTACACTACATAGACAGTAATATACCGAAACGTGCGGATTGTTCCCGATTGGTGTGCTATTACTTTGTGGAACATTTTGCCGAATGGTTCACGTAATATCGGCATTTTTGTGGTGAAATTGGTCCCATAGGAATGAATGGCGGAATGTTCAAAACTAGAGTGGGAGCTGACAAAAGCTAGAGTGTGAGCTGAAAAATCAGGACATGATTTCTAAACTGCCATCACTCCCTCATTTTCAAGCCCACCTACACAAATCGTATATTAAAATGTTCAGCTATCCATGCTGCCACTAAAAATGTCCACGGCTCAGCCATAGTCCTAATAGTTTTCACAATATGACCATTTGTTTGCAACTCACGCCACCCATTGACATTCATTGAAACTCCACTCTAGCCACCTCAAATTTGAAGGACAATTTCTAAACTGCGACTGTGCCCTAATTTTTAATATTTCAGAGACATACTATGCATCAAAATGTAGGTCTGGGTCTTGTGATTCTCACAATATAAAGATCTTTGCTGTAGGATTTATAGTTTTTAAAACTACGACCATTTGAAGATGCCAGTGACGTGAGCAATTTGGAGCAGTTTGTTTTTAACTGCTCTTCTCTGCCCTATTTGAAATCTAATTTTGAATTTGTGACAGTTTGGCGGCTTTTGGTTAAAGGTTTGGAAAAAAGTTTTCTACAGCAGAAAGTATTTGAGGTGATAATGCTGCTAATGTTTTTATAAATGTATGTTTTAATGTAACTGTGAAGCACTTTGGGCAACAACATTGCAATTAAATGTGCTATATAAATAATTAAAAGTTGAAATGCATTTCTCACTCTATCAAGCTTGCCATGTGCACTTTTTAAATTTGATCAATCAATTGGTTAGTGTAATATTTACTATCTTTACTCACTCCAAACTCTCCACACAGTTACTCTGCCCACTCCATAAAGTTACTCTGCCCAGTCCAACCTTTTCACAGTTACTCCAGCCACTCCAACCACACAAAAGTTACTCAAGCCACTCCACCCAGTTACTCCGCCCACTCCAGTTGTAGACTACTGGTGGAGGCAAGAACATTCACACAATTTCCCCAGAAATTGTAGCTTTTCTAGTTTCCTTTTCCTTCTCCCTCTCATTCTCTCTTTTCTTTCTTCTCTTCTCCTCATTCTCTTTCCTCTCCCTCCCTCTTTCCTTCTCTCTCTCATTCCTTCCCTCTCTCTCTCTCCTTATTCTCTCTAATTGTCCTTTTCCTTCTCTCACTCTCTTTCTTTCCTTCTCCTTTTCCTTCTCTATCTCGTCTTCTCTTTTCTTTTCTCTCTCGCTTTTCCTCCTCATTCAATTCAGTTCAAATAGGTTTTAATGGGAGTGCCAAATACATTTTAGTATTGCCAAAGTGATTTAGTAATTTTGATGGTTGGATAGCAGGAAGTGAGTCTTATCCTCCAGGACCTTCTGGTCACATTGCTGGCACAATTTGCTTTTCTTGGGTTTGTATGTCTGTCTATGCCATCCTAAATCATCCTGAGCCTTTGTCTTTACTGGGTTAGGGTCTGTCTGTCTCTGAGGTCTACTAGCATCTCCAGGTATGGCCAGTTTGTAGTCTTTATGCAGAGACTGGCAAGTAGTTAGTTTCTGGGAATTTGTTTGAGAATTTGTTTGGGAATTTGTCTGGGAATACAAAGCAGTGTGCTTACAGTAAAGCACACAGACACCGCCCCCAGAAAAAAACCCTCCATGCACACAGTTAACCCTTTGATCACCCCTCATGTTAACCCCTTCCTGCCCAGTGCCATTAGTACAGTGTCAGTGCTTTTTTTTTTAGCATTGATCACTGTATTGGTGTCACTGGGGATGTCAGTGACACCAAGTCAGTTCCCCCCAGTGTCAGAATGCCCGCCGCAGTCCTTCTATAAGTCGCTGATCGCGGCCATTACTAGTAAAAATAAAAATGAAAAAATCCCAGTATATATACAGCCATTTGTAAACGCTATAACTTTCATGAAAACCAATTAATTTACACATATTGGGGTTTTGTTTTAGCAAAGACATGCAGCAGAATACATTTTGGCCTACATATATGATGAAATTAGATTTTTTTTATATTTTTACTGAATATGTTTAATAGCAAAAAGTAAAAAATATTGTGTTTTTCTCAAAATTGTACAAGCAATAAAATACCACCGAAAAAAAACTCAATTCATGGGAAAAAAGACGTAAATTTCATTTGGGTGGAGCTTTGCATGACCACACAATTGTCAGTTAAATTAACACAGCGGCATAACGCAAGAAATGGCCTGGTCAGAAAGGGGGGTAAATCCTCTGGAGGGCAAGTGGTTAAGATTTTGTCAGGCCACATTGATGGAAATTTTGGATAGACAAGGCGCTGATGAGTTGTTGCAGGCCACACTGTTTGACTGGTTCTTGTTGGTCAGTAAGGCTTTATGGCAGGGGTGTCTAACCTGTGGCCGTCGGGCCCCATGCACCCCAAGACTGCTAATGCCTAGTACATATGATCAGATAATCTGATGACTTATTTGTTTTTTGTTGCATGCGAGTCTCATATCGAAAATAAAGAGGTTACTAAAATTACGAAAATTCCCGTATGACAGAATACAACTTCAGAAGTGATGTACTGTATTGTATTGTATTGTAATGTATTCTTTCGTTTCTGAGCATGCGTGGTCTTGGTTTCTCAGTTTTTTTCAGATGAATACTGTACTAATTAACCACTTGACAACCGGGCTATAGTTGAATGATGGCTACAGTGCAATTGTCCAATTCTGGGAGAGCATCATATGACGTCTTCCCAGAACGTGCCCTCCCACGCGCCCCCAGCAGCGCGCACCTGGTGATCTCTGATCTCCAATCACAGTGGCCTTTTACCACATGATCAACTGTATACAATGACACAACAGATCACTGGATAAATTCAGTTGCCAGTTATTGGCTGCACTTTCCTCACGCTGTCACAGCATGAGGAAAGTACTGTCGATAACCGGCAATTGTTAGAAAACAGATGATCAGCTCAGATGATCAGTGCCCAGCAGTGCCACCCACCAGTGCCACCCACCTGTGCCCAGCAGTGCCCCCCATCAGTGCCACCCATCAGTGCTGCCCAGCAGTGCCACCAGTTAGTGCCCACCAGTGCCTCCAGTGAGTGTCATTAGTCAGTGCCACCCATCATTGCCCATCAGTTCTGCCTATCAGTGTTCATCAGTGCCACCTATCAGTGCCCATCATTGCTGCATATCAGTGCAGCATCATCAGTGCCAGCTCATCAGTGCCGCCTATCAGTGCCCAATGAGTGTTGCCTATCCGTGCCACCTCATCAGTGCTGCCTATCCGTACCACCTCATCGGTGCCACCTATCAGTGCCCATCAGTGCTGCCTATCAGTGCCCATCAGTGCTGCCTATTAGTGCCCATCAGTGCAGCCTCATCAATGCACATCAGTGAAGGAGAAAAATTACCTGTTTGCTAAATTTTATATTAGAAACAAAGAAAAACTTTTAAAAAAAAAATTTTTTGTTCTTTTTTTGTTGATAGCACAACAAATAAAACACCCAGCGGTGATTAAATACCACCAAAAGAAAGCTCTGTTTGCAGGAAAAATATGATAAAAATGTCATATGGGTACAGTGTTGCATGACCACACAATTGTCATTCAAAGTGTGACAGCGCTGAAAGCTGAAAATTGGCCTGGGCAGGAAGGGGGTATAAGCGCCCAGTAGACAAGTGGTTAAATGAAAACTGTTCACTCTGTTATCATACAAGAAACATTTTTGTGCTTGTTCCTTCGGATATTGTCGCATGAACTGTCGTGATCTGCTGTTGAAAGCTGTGTACTAACAATCAGAATATTGTATGATTTCTCTGAAAGCAATTTTTGTCATCCGATTTTTTGATCGTGTGTACAGGGCATAAGAATGTGGTTCAATACAAAATCATAAACTTACTTAAAAAAGTAGATTTGTTTTGGAATTTTTTGTAGAAATGTGTTTATACTTAGTGATAACAGGCTGCAGAAAAATTTGACAGTGTCTCTTTACTAGACTTTTATAAGTATTATCTTTCCAAAGAAAAATATCCTTGGCTTCACAATCATGCCTTATTCATGTCATCACCTGTATTTGTGATAAACTATTTTCAAGGATGAAGCACACGTAGGGCAAAATTGGAACCAAAATATCTGGTGAGCACCTTAAGAATTAATTGAGAATTGCTACTAAATCCATCGAACCAGATACTGATGTGTTAGTTTATCAAAAACAGTGTCAAATATTGCACTAATTTTATGCTGCCCTCTTTTACAATAAAAAATATTACAAAAAAATGAAGTTTTATTACTCAGATAGGTACACTATCTATGTCAGTGATCAATAACTTGTGATCTGCTCATCAGCTATCCTTATTGTTAGTGTATTTTATGTGTGGCCCAAGACAATTCCTCTTCTTCCAATGTGGCCCAGGAAAGTCAAAAGGTTGGGCACCCCTGTTTTATGGTGATATGAGGTGGACCTGCCATTTTTTAAGTGGTCCAGTATGACAGTGCCCTGTTCTGTGGTGCGAGCAGTAAGGGGAATCTACCCAGCTCAGACTGGCAAGTTTTGTTGGTGGGGTTCCAATGGACCTGAAAGAAGTGCATGTAGAATTCAAAAGAAATACTGTATTTCTGTTGGGTTGGAGTCCTGTTTGAGTTGGTCTGAGTTGGCCCCCAGTCTTCACTGCTATTCTCTCTTTTTCTCTAATTCTCCTTTTCCTTCTATCTCTCTCTCACTCATTCTTTTCTTATCTCTTTATCTGTTTCTCATTCTCCATTTCCTTCACCCTCTCATTCTCTTTTTCTTTCTCTCCCTCCCTCTCTGTTTCCATCTGTCTTCTATTCTCACTCTCTCTTTTTCTCTCTTTCCCTCTCTCCTTTCCCTCCTCTTTCTCTCTCCTCCTTCTGGCTCTCTCTTTCCCGCTCACGCTCTTTCCTTCTCTCTCTGTCTCTTATTCTCTCTTTCCTCCTCTCTCTTTCTCTATGGTCCTCTCTCCCTCAATCTCTCTCTTTTTCAGTCTTTCCCTTTCTTTTAGTCCAACTATTAATCAGTGTCTCTGTCTCAAAGAAAACCCAATAGTGTAGATGTCTTCTATTAGAAAATTCTTCTTTCTTTCACAAGTGATAAACTCTGCTTCCTCCACTTAATACCCCTCTTAAAAATGTGGAAGAGTGTCCACAAAATCCACCTTCCTTCTTGGTTGAACTCCTAAATCCATCCACTTCCGTATGGAAAATGTACCTCCGAAAATAGCATACATGCCCCCCTCACATCAAAAGAAATATTCCCAGTGTTGGTGAACACACTGACCACCACCTCATATCTCATGCACCTTATCAAATGAAAAGTCCACTTGCACAAAGAGAAGGGGGGGGGAGGGGCTCCTCTCACTCCACAGCGTATTCGATTCACATTGGCATCATAACATGTGACAAAGTATACTCAAAATAGTGTAGTAGGCAATGATAGGGATATCGCTCTTTAATAATAAAATGTGCTTACAAACAAGCAAGGTGTCTCAGCATAAATTCCTAATGGCAAAACAGTATGAAAACCTTTTCCAAAATGGCCGCTCTGTAACTTCCGGTTTACGTCCAAAGTTCACCAACACTGGCAATATATATTCAGATGTGAGGGGAGCACGTATGCTATTTTGAAGATATGACACTATATGTAATTCCTTCAGACGTACATTTTCCAATACGAAAGTGGACGGATTTAGGAGTTCAACCATGAAGGAAGGTGGATTTTGTGGACGGTCTTCCAAATTTTTAAGAGGGGTATTAAGTGAAGGAAGAGGAGTTTATCACTTGTGAAAGAAAGAAGAATTTTCTAATAGAAGACATCTGCACTATTGGGTTTTCTTTGACACAGAGACGCTGATTAAGAGTTGGACTATGTGTTTTTGACTTTTGGGGGAGAAAGTATTATTTGGTGTCTTGGGTTTATTTATCACTTACTGTATTAGCACTTAGTAGTACACCGATACATTTACTTATTTCCCTATCTTTTGTTCTCCCTCTCTTCTTTTCTCATTTTAGCATTGCCAATATAATTAACTCCTGGGGCTCCTCTCTAATTATGCCTCCATCCCTTTTCTTTTTGTATAATTTCCTTTCTTTTTTCCTTCCGTCCTCCCTTTTGGTCTGTCCAATCACATTTTTGCTGTTACACACGGGTGATAAGTTTGCACCAAGTGGTACATTAGCAAAAAGTCCTGTTTTTAATGTCCATTTACAGTCTAAATAACCATCTTGTAATGACATAAATGAGCTGTGCTTGTATTTTGTAGGACTGCCAGCAGAGAGCAATGTTGCAATATATGGAAGGCAATCAGTTTGCAAAACTAATTGAGCTCTGCACATTTCTCTGTGGTTACATGGGCCCATCAGACAGCAGACAGGAAGCCTCTCAGCAATAGGCCCAAGAGTGATTTTCTCTCACTTCCTGTTGGGGCCTTTAATTTTCTCTTGAGAGATTTATCTCCATTTTCTGCTGAACTCTAGAGAGATTACCACTCACTTTCTGTTGAGCTCCAAGACAAGAAGTATGTGAATGCTGGTCCTGCATTGTACAGGACAACTCCAAAGAGCTGTGACCAGCAGCGAAAGGATGAGGCTTCAGGAGACCAATCACATGAAGAGGAAGAAACCTGCTGGAGTGTGAAATAAGGTAAGTATATCACCTTATTCATCATCCCCTTGGCAAAATGACCAGCTGACCCTTGCAATAGGGATCAGGACCCACTGCAAAAGCAAAGGTTTTTACCCAGAGTTCAGCTTTAAAAAAAATGCAGCCACCACATCTTAGGACTGTAAGCTGCAATATTTAATATTTTTGGTGTTTTTTTCTGTAAAGCTAGAAAGCACAGTTCTCAGTCAGTAGACAAGACCCATATGTTCTTTCAAATGACTGCTAGAAGCCAGTCCACATTTTCCCTGTAATTTTGCTGCACATAGTGAAGAAGAAAAGGAAGACTTTGTGTCTGGCAGAAAGTAATTAGTAAAATGCCACGTGACCATCTACAGCACAGGATGCAAAACAAAGCTGGTCCAGGTATTCTAAGGGCTCGTGTACACTGCAGCTGATAAACTCACGTTTAGGAGCTTTTTTGCATTTTTTTTCAGCAGCCCCTGAACTCTCCCTAATGTTTTCCTGTGTGTCCATGTACACATAGTCGTTTACAGGCAGTTGAGTTTATAGTCATTTTTTTTAATGCACCAAACTTGCGTTCAGGAGTAGATTTTATCGGCGTTTCAAATGCCAAATGCTTGTAAATGAGTGTAAACACGGTTAACCGCATTTATAAGCGTTTGCGTTTAGAAGCGTTTTTTAACTGTTCCATGTCCAGATGCTGTCCAGAAATGCATCACCATCAGAAATGCATGCAAAGCATTTTCCAGGTACTCAAATGGACCTAGTACACCAGTAGGGGCGGACTGACAACTCATGGGGCCCCCGGGCAATAGAGGATCATGGGGCCCCTGTGTCCTCGTCCAAACTCAAACCACACCCAAAAAAGCATATGAAAGGTACCAGAAGCATCTCATGGTGCCCCCTTACTGACCCCGGGCCCTCGGGCAGTGCCGAGTGCTCAAATGGTCAGTCCGCCCCTGTACACTAGTGCAGTCAGGTCCAGCTTTCGCGTGAAGGAAAAAAATTATAGAATGTGCCGCATTATGCTTATGATGGGATCCCTAGTGAATACAACCAGAAAAGACAGGTCATCACAACACATACTGCTCTCTCTGCTTCTGGTCTCTCTATTTCTCTCAAAATGTCTGAAATAGTTAATTTTTTTACAGTTTTTCAGTGCTAGAGGGCTGCTGGGGTGGGCTGTGAACCCCCCAGATTTCAGCTGCGCCCACTCAGGCAACCTCTCATGGATACTGTGCCCAGGCAGAGTTGCCAAACCATTCATCAGGGAAGCAGTCTGTAGGGGCGGCTGGCTGCATCTGCCAAGCCTCAGTGTGTCACAGACTCCAGGCAACAAGCTTTCTAGAATCCCTTTAAGAGCTCCTTCACACTAGCTTTGGACACTGAAGAGCAATCTGTGTTCAGATCACTCTTCAGAGAGCATTTGACAGGCAGGGAGGAGGTGTTGTATCACCACCTCCATCACCTGCTTTAAACCCTGGAATCCCACATTAACACACCGCAACCGCATGCATTGCATGCAGTTGCGAGGTGCTTGCAGAGCAGCCCCATTCACTTCAATAGAACACAATTATCAGGCACTATGCCCACAGAAAGCAACAGAGGGTATCATTTTTGTCATGGCCACGAAACAAAGAATCAGTGGCAGAATGTGCGCACACAGCCATGTGTTGCCAACCATCTATAAATTTACAGATGGTTTGTAAAAAAAAGAAGCACTTTTCTCCTGTCCATAAATGCGGATAGGAGAAAAGAGCCCCTAAAAAATCCCCTTGTCATCAGCTCTGAACTGCACATGCTCAGTTATGGAGACATCCTATCAGAGAATTGCCAGCCTTGGCCTCAGATCAAGCAGCAGGGCAGGTCCAGGTGTAGGCAGGTCCAGATGTGGGCAGGTCCAGGTGTGGGCAGGTACAGGTGTGGGCGGGTCTGAGTGTGATTAGGTCCAGATGTGGGCAGGTCCGGGTGTGGGCAGGTACAGGTGTGGGCAGGTACAGGTGTGGGAAGGTCCAGATGTGGGCAGGTCTGGGTGTGGGAAGCTCCGGGTGTGGACAGGTCTTGGTGTGGGCAGGTCCGGGTGTGGGCAGGTCCAGATGTGGGCAGATCTGGGTGTAGGAAGGTCCAGATTTGGGCAGGTCTGGGTGTGGGCAGGTTTGAGTGTGGGCAGGTCCAGGTATGGGCAGGTCTGGGTGTGAGCAGGACCGGGTGTGCACCTATACAGTGACATCATGGCACTCATCAGGCATGCCTTATGTTCACATGCTCTACCGCATGAGTTTCGGCCGAACTTGGCAGTTCGCTAATCGGCTGGCTCTGGAACTGTACATTCGCAGGTAAGCGTAAGCAATAAGGGGATTTTTTTTAAAAGCCTTTTCATGCCAGCCCCACCAGTGGAGAAAGGGACACTCTTCTGGGCTCTGATGTAAGGAGCGGTACTCTGATGTAAGGTGGGACTCTGCAGACTCTGATGTAAGGTGGGGCTTTGCAGACACAGATTTAAGTGGGACTGTGATGTGTAGGGGGAATACTGTAGACTTTGATATAAGGAAGAATTCTGAAGTGAACATGGCGCTCATCCTGACTGCTACATTCTATACATTTTTTTTCTACTTAACCCTGACCCATGTACTTTGTACATTATGCTGTACATAGACCTGATCAATCTGTTCATTGTCTCAACTGTTCTTGGTTTTAATAAAGTTCTTCTTAAGTTCATCTTTATAGAAAATCTGTAAGATGACCTAACACTAGAATTCTTTACTTTCTGCTATTAAACATATCCAATAATAAAAATAAAAAAATCTAATTCAGCTACATGTCTTTTGTAAAACAAATCCTAATAAGTGTATATTGATTGGTTTGAAAGTTATAGTGTCTACAAAATATAGTATATACATTGGAATTTTTTTTATACTACTAATAGCGGTGATCAGCGACTTATAATGGAACTGTGTGGCGGGCAATCTGATACTAACTGGCACTGGGGGGAACTAACTAACTTCCACTGACTTCACCAGTGACATTAATATGGTGGTCAGTGATAATACTATACACTGTAACTTTACTAATGACACTGGCTGGGAAGGGGATAACATCTAGGGCGATCAAAGGGTTAAATGTGTGCCTAACAATGTATAATGTGAGTAAAGTGTGCTGTTTTTACTAATGGATCTATTTATTTCTCATCCCTGATTTGCATTGCTTTGCAGGGATGAGAAACAGATAGATCATTCCTACTGTACAGAGCCCTGTGTTGATTGTCAATACAGGGCTCTGGATTGTGATTGGATACAGTTGATCAGCAGGGTCCCAGCCATGAATCATTGGTCGGGACTTGCTGAGAGAATCACACTGTACAATCACAGCGGGTGTCAGCAGGGGGTACTCTCTGTACCCAGAAGCAGGCAGCAACGTGCCAGTACGGCATTGTTCCTGCACAGGCAGCCCATCCACAGTACATTGCGGGTGGGCAGTCTGGAAGCAGTTAATCCATCCAAAAAAGTTAGAGGGGAAAAACACAAAGGGAGGAGTGGAGTTCCTCTTTAAAGATCATGGCTTCATCCATTCTTCATCCAATCAGAGAACGCCTTGTATTCTGATTCTCTGACCACCAAGCGAGAAACCCCTTGAGGTCACTATGAAGCAGGAAAGCTGCTTGGCACAGGACCCAGAAGATGGAGGCAATTACTGTAGACAGTGATTATCAGCTTCCCCAGAGGTCCTACTGGTATGAGATATAGACACTTACATTGGTCCAAGCTGGACCAATGTAGCTATGCAATAAAGATCACACCTAGACTTCAGCTTTAACAGTGCTGGATTTAGTGATGGTCAGATTTAGCACATACCTTTAAAGCTCCATCTGTTTCCCTTTTTTGCCTGCATGTTGAATGAATAATCCCCATTAGTATAAAGGAGAAGATGCAGTGCAGTGGGATACTTTAAACATAATGAATGCATTGGGGCAGCACAGTTGCTAAATGGTTAGCACCTCCGCCTGGCAGTGCTAGGGTCATTGGTTCAAATCCCAGCCACGGCACCTCCTGCCTGGAGCTTGCATGTTCTCCCTGTGCCTGTGTGGGTTTCCTCCGGATACTCTGGTTTCCTCCCACACTCCAAAGACATGCTGGTTGGTTAATTGGATCCTGTCTAAATTGGCCCTAGTATGTGTGTGAATGTGAAGTAGGGACCTTAGATTGTACATTCCTTGAGGGTTAGGGACTGATATGAACGTACAATATATATGTAAAGTGCTGCATAAATGGACATTGCTATATAAGTATCTCAAATAAATAAATAAATTGCATCAGATCACATGCTAAGCAGTGCTGGGAATTAGCTGATTTGGCATTCCCATTGAGTTGTGTGGCAAGAAAAACAGTTCTGACAAAAAATCCCAGGTAAACAGGCATGACAGTAGGCCCATTGTACCATTCAACCCCCCTTTACCTTCATCCTTCACCTTCTAATGTGAGTCTAGTAGCAATCTTTGGAAAGACAAAATTAAGTAGTTTGGTAGAACTGTTGTCCGAACTGCCTCTGAATGCTGTATGCAGTTTGCCACTTCCCCATTACATACCAGAGGTAGGTTTTAAGTCATGATGAACTTAGTCAAGGTGTTGGAGAACCACTTGGCAGTCAATGTCCTTCCCCTATAAGAGGCTTGTAGTGTTCACAGTGGCTGTGCAGACCAATGCGGACCTGGAGTAGGCAGATAGTAATGCTGTCTAACTTTAAAGTTTCAGCCTAAGTCTTTGAGGCTTCTGCAGCAGATGCATGTGGTTACAGCTCTGTTGCTGTAGCTGTGGAACTTGTGCCTCCACCAATATGAAGTGTCCATGTCACACAGGCAGTGAGATGGACACCCAGAAGAAAAACTCACCGGATATAAACAAAAGAAGAGAAGATATACTAAATCTCATTGTGAACAGTACAGGAAACTGTAAATGCCACTAAATCAGGCTAGATGCAAAAATTATAAAGTAATTAAATCATGTGTGAATAATACAAATCCCTTGCTGCCACTATATAATGATCCAAAATTAATATAAACCCACAATGAATTTGTGAAAAAGTAGCGCACACACTTCACAGTGCTAAACTTATCATAACAAATTAAAATTAAAATATAAACATGCTATCCCAAACATATTAACATATATACTAAAACTATTTTCCAGTGAAAACCAAAATTCAATGATAGAAGATCAAGTGTTCAAATCAATACAATATAGTGAAAAAAGAAAATCCAGTGATAAAAAACAAAGTCCAGTGATAAAAAAATGTCCAGTGATGAAAACAGAACATACAGTGTTCAAAAACACACAGTGGTCACAGTGCGCCCCCACTGTTTTAATGTCCTCAGAAAAGACACTGTTGCGTCACTTCTGGTTTGCCACGCCCTTGAGTGACGTGGGTCCGTAACTGGAAGTGACGCAACGGCGTCTTGTCTGATAGTTCTGGAGGTGGTGAAAGCACCAAGCGGTCCCCACTGATTACTACTACTACTATTATGGGCTTGATTTAATCTTATACATTGTAAGTGCAATACATTTAGCAATAAAGCGATATATCTTGGGTACTACACCATTGGAGCGGGTCTTGTTCTTCTCTCATTTCATGATGTGGTTGGGCATGGAGTAACAATGGAGTGGATACTTTGTGTAACCCTGGCATTTGATTGTTGAATGAGCCAAGTTTGGGAATGCCCAGTACTTACCAGTTGAAGCCCTCTTCTGTATTCTACATAGCAAAGGCAGAGGACATTAAAACACCGGTGAGTGCACACCCGAGTGGAGGTGCACTGTGACCACTGTGTGTTTTTTAACACTGTATGTCCTGTTTTCATCATGGGACATTTTTTAATCACTGGATTTTCTTTTTTTCACTATTTTGTATTGATTTGAACACTTGATCTTCTATCACTGAATTTTGGTTTTTACTAGAAGATATTTTTAGTATATATGTTAATATGTTTGGGATAGCATGTTTATATTTAAATTTTAATTTGTTATGATAAGTTTAGCACTGTAAAGTTGTGTGCACCACTTTTTCACACATTCACTGTGGGGTTTATATTAAAAGAAGAGAAGAGGCTTGGGATCAAAACATCAATTGACCATGAGTTCAGGTAGAACTTATTTATGTTTTAGCGATGAACTAGAAGGAGGGTGGGAAGGTGTTGGTGCTTTTCCAGGGGTGGGCTATAAGGTACTTGCTGGGAAGATCCAGAGCTGGGATGTATATAGTTATGTCATCTAGATAGCACTAGGATTGAAAGCATCAGTCTTTGAAAACAGCTAGGAACTGAAACTAATCCATGAGGTACATGCTTGAAACAAGTAATTAATGCAATAAGGCCCCTACTTTCCATACCCAAAAAAACATGCACTTTGCGGATCCAGTGTAGAATAGAATTTAGCACCTAGTTCTGAAAATACAACCTCAATGTGCAAGGGGAGAATATCAATAACAACAGCTTTATATAGCACTTTGTTCAGGCATCCATAAAAAAAACTTGCAGGCTTCTGAGTATATCATAACAAGGAAAGTAAGTGGAAGTAACATGTACAGACCAAAGAAGGTATTTTACATGTAACAGTTGTAAAAAGTGACATCTACAGGCTGGAGGTATAAACACCACAGTTCTCTGGTGTGAACATGTGTCATTGACAAATAAGATGGCGATGCCTGGGGAGGCAAATTACAAAATTCCTTCTCAACTAAGCACAATCTTTGGCTTAAGCTATGGGCAGATGGATTCCAGGAAGTAAATGCTACACAAATCTTCTGCCCTTTCTCAAGATGGCTGTGGCTAGAAAGGATTGTGTATTTCAAAGTGGTTTCCCAACAATATGAAACATGGAGACATGGATGGATGGGTGAATTTGCTATGAATATTAAACATGAAATAAACAGAAATTTCAGTTGATGGTGGTTAGATACAGCTTAGTTCCAATTAAAGCTTCAGTTCAGTGATTTTGGCTAAGCTGAGATGATATCATCAGTATGCTACAGTAGGAGGAAGCATTTCCTCATTCAGTGATCAGACTGCAATGTTGTCACTTTGTAACAAGTCACAAGGTAGCAGTGTGCAGAAGGGGCTAATCTTTTTGAACAAAATGCACAAACACTAGGATTTAGGCTCCATTCACACCATGCAGGTGATGAAGCATGTGTGTGTTTTGGCGCATTTCCACACATCACATTTAGGGCAGCCTATTAATTCTAATGTGTGAGAAATGTGCAAAAGAAGTCCCTGATCCTTTTTAAAAATTACGCTGAACCAAAATGCATTGTACTTTGGCAAAGAGCTGCATTTTTTTGTGCGTTGTGGAAAAGTGTGCAATTTTGCGCATGTTCTCATACCACAGAAGGGAGAACATAGCTTTACACAACTGTAATCTTTGAGCCAGCATCTCAGTCAAGGAATTAGGTTCTGATGCTGAATAATGCCTGAACAAAGATGGCTTCATCATTTTGGAGATGAAAGCAGATGAAGGCATTTTAATGAGGCGTTCTGTTGTTTCTTGGATTTAATAAATATCTGTATGCATGTAGTTAAAAAACAATATATCTAATGCTAGGTTCGCTTTAACAGCCTATTGCCAGTGCCAAGTGCTGTCACATGGGTATTGGGTCCCTAATCCCACACCCATACTGAGTTGTTGAAAGTCTGCATTTGCACAGAACCCTCTGATGGGCTCCAGCAGCCAAGATTGTAACAACTAATGAATTTTCTGGAACCTGATGGTGATTACTGTCCACCACTTACTTCAACAGAAGACTTTTTCCAGTAAAGCTACACTTTAAAATGGGGTCAACAACTTTAATAAGATTTCATACTTATGCCACTAAGCCCCATGGGTTTCTGACAAGCTGATGGCCATTCTTTTTTCATCCCTTGAAACCCTGTTGGTTGATTGTGGCTGGTTGGGCGCACACTGCACTGTTTGGGTAGACGTCATAGGGTTGTTAATGTTTGCAGGCTTTATCATGGCATCATCCTGACAGTTATATCCTCCTGGGGCAGTGGCAATATTTGTCTACAAATCGCGGGAGAAAGATTCTCCTTACTGTCCACATTGCAAATGTTGGGATTTCTTTGTAGTGGAACTGTACGATTTGCAGTATGTTGTAGAAGGGTAGTATTTGTATAAGGGGCTGGATCGATATTGTCATATGTATAAATCTTTTTATGTATGTAAAATACAATGTTTTGGTAAGTACTAGTCCTTGTTAAAGTCCTATATTAGTTAGGGTATAGGGTTGTGCTCAAAAGTTGGCATATCCTGGCAGAAATCATGAAATGTTGGTGTAGCGCCCTCTAGGTTTAGCTAGATAGGATTTGTTTTTTTTAGTCAGAGGCTTGCTAGAAGCCTGGGCTGAGTCAGCCTGGGAGTGAGGTAGAGATGTTTTCTCAGTACAGGCTGGGAGGCTCTACAGGTCAGGGCTTCTGGAGCCCTCCCACTTTCTAGAAGAGGGGTGGAGGAGGGGAGGAAGCCTGGATTTGCATGTTTAGGGGAACTTGCAGCAAGGGGAGTTGGAGTCAGATGGAAGATGGACTGAAGGAAGGTGCTGGAGTGTGGAGCATGGGGGGGGGGGGGGTTATCTATAGGCTGGTGCTGGATGGAAGGATTTCCACTTTACCACTGTCTCCTAGGGAGGACATTTTGTCAGGAGGGAAGGAGCCAGCCCAGTGTACAGCCTGAAGTCAACGGGCAGCACAGTGGCTAAATGGTTAGCACTTCCACCTGACAGTACTAGGATTGTTGGTTCGAATCCCAACCATGGCACCACCTGCCTGGAGTTTGCATGTTCTCCCTGTGCCTGTGTGGGTTTCCTCCAGGTACCCACAGAGGAATCCCATGAAGGCACAGGGAGAACATGCAAACTCAAAGCAGGTGGTGCTGTGGTTGGGATTCAAACCAATGACCCGAGTACTGCCAGGTGGAAGTGCTAACCATTTAGCCACTGTGCTGCCCGGGTAGACCAAAAAAGATTGTACCAACAACTGCCAGAAGACTTTTTTGGGATACAAAGAAAAACCCACAGGTAACCTCAGGAGAAATACAGACTGCTCTGGAAAAAAATGGTGTGGTTGTTTAAAGGAGCACAGTAAAACGATGCTTGAACAAAAACGAGCTGCATGGTCGAGTTGCCAGAAAGAAGCCTTTACTGCTCCAAAGCCACAAAAAAGCCCTGTTACAATATGCCAGACATCACCTTGACATGCCTGACCAGGCTTTTTTGTGGCATTGGCCACATGATTTCTGCCAGGGTATGCAAACATTTGAGCACAACTGTACTTGGACCTGTTAATCAACAGCAACTGGAGTGCCACAGGTTGCTTCATCTTGATGGATTTTCATATTGTCCCATTTGCACAGAGCTTATACTTCTGTAGGCACATCACAGCGAGTCTGCGAGTTTACATGTTACACGGAGAAACGGTACAATAATTATTGTCTGGGAAAGGATTCATTACAGCTTGTTTATGGAGCAAGAGTATAATTTAACAATAAGTTCCTGTCGTTAACTGGAGAGTGATAAAACAAAGTGATTTCATTCCCTTTGACTTTATAATACCTGCAGGATATAATGTGTGATTTGAAACTCAACAGAATAACATGATTGTAGTCTCAGTATATAGCAAAGTGGAAAAAGAAAATTATGCCAGACAAGGGGAAAGGTTCATGGTCGAAATCTTGTAAATGAATCTACAAAAGTTAACTGAGCTAATTATTTCAGCAATAAAACAACAAATGGGATAAACCTTAACATAAACAGAAACCTCCATGATGAATCATAAGCATCAATTTTAAAAACCAACCTAAGACAATAAATAAAATCAGTTAGTAAGCTTCTTATGGCCAAGAAAAAAAATACACCAAAATATGAATTTTTAGAACCCCATGTATTTATATTCATCAGGCTTTATACAGTTCACAAAGCCTCTTGTTACATGATTCTGTGCTCTGCAACCAACCTCTCATGCTTTATTATTTTTGGATAAGGCAGCTGTAGACGTCAATGGGTTGATATACTAAACAAGGGAATGTTCCCTTTGCAAAGTGAATGTTCACTTCAGGAAGGTAAATCTGTGTTCACTTCATTCATAAAATCATTGCTAACAAAATAGTTCATTTTTATTGGGTAATCAACATGAATATTGCTTTACTTTCTGCATTAAGTGAACGCCTGAAAGCTGAAGTCTAGGAAGGATTTTTTATTGGATTGTTATGTTGCTCCAACTTGAACCAATGTGAGTAAACATAGTGTATAACTGATCGACTGCTGTGGACTGCAACAATCACTGTAGTAGTCACTTCTACTACAGGGATTGCCACTATCTTCTGGGTCCTGTGCCATGTGGCTGCCTTTCTGCATAGCAACCATAGGGGGTCACTCTCTCGGTACATCCGCCATTCACAGATGCCTTGTCATTTTTAAAAAATTTTTTTTTTTTGAATAGAAGACGTTCTCTGATTGGACAAGGTGAAGAGATGGGTGGTGAGTTTGTCCCCTAAAGCAGGTAATTTTTGTAAATTCATATAACTTAAAATTAAAAGCGTTTCAACAAATTATATGACATTGTATGAATTTCTTTTTTTAACAGAACAGTGCAAAGTGCAATGAAGACGTGTAAAGTTACCTCGGAATTAAGTGACCTTATTACAATCTTTTGACCGTATTGCTATCCTCTGGGGGAGATTTACTAAAACTGGAGCACACAGAATGTGGGGTGGCTAAGCATAGTAACCAACTACCTTCTTAGGGCTCATTCACACTTGGCTTTATTTCTAACTCTTGCCAAACGCCCCTATAGCGATTGACAGGCATTAGACAGGCGTTTGGGAAACGTTTTTAATGCTCCTCAAACGCTCCCCAAATGCCCTATGCTCGGTTTTGAGGCGGTTGATAGGCATTTGCCAAGCATTAAAACTGCACCACAAATGCCTATAATGAAATTAAAATGGTATTAATGCTCCACAACCGCCTCGCAAACCATGTCGCAACCACACTGCAAACGCCTGCCAGGCGTTTGCAGAGCGGCACCATAGACTTGAATGGGAGGCATCAACTCCTTCTGACTCGACACAAGGGGGTTTATTTACTAAAGCTGGAGAGTGCAAAATCAGATTCACTTCTGCATAGAAACCAATCAGCTTCCAGGTTTCATTGCCAAAGCTTCATTGAACAAGCTGAGGTTAGAAGCTGATTGGTTTCTATGCAGAAGGGAGTCTGATTTTGGACTCTCCAGCTTTAGTAAATAAACCCCAAGGCGTCAGTTTTGCCTCGACGTTAGCGCTTCAGTATGAACAGTACTGTGTGCTGCCATGTGCAGAATTTTCATAGGCATTTGAGAAACATTAAAAATGCTTCCCAAACGCCTGTCTGACGCCTGCTGACAAAGCTAGTGTGAACTGAGCCTAACTTCAGCTTGTTCATTAAAACCTAGAGCTGATTGGTTACTATGCACTGCTGCACCAGATTCTGTGTGCTCCAGTTTTAGTCAATCTCCCAATTGTGCGTCTCCCATTATTTACAATATTTTTTTCAATATTTTTACAAGTAAATTCCTAAAAAAAAGCTTCAGTAAGAACATTAGATTATACACAATGTTGATTTATTAAAGGTGTAGAAAGTTCATCTCTACTTTCCCCAGCTGTGGTATATACAAGTATTCATCAACACCATCAAATAATAGATCAGCACATATTTTTCTAAATAAGAAAAGACATGCAAAACCCAAAATTCATCAATTATTATAAAATTATAAAAGCTATTTACATAAGTCTGCCTTTAGTATTTGGCTGCAAATGGATTAAAAAAAATTGTTCTTCAAAGTTTGGACTTGTAGCAATGAATGGACATTGTGTTATTCTCAGTGAGGGGATTGTGGCACTAAATATTATTGTCAGTCAAACATCCATAACACTAAAATGTCCTCTAACACCAAACCCTCCTTTTATTAGATCTATAATCATTTAATTGCTGATCAGGGGCGGACTGACGACTCATGGGGCCCCCGGGCAATAGGGGATCATGGGGCCCCTGTGTCCTTGCCCAAACTCAAAAAAAGCCTAGGAAAAAGGTACCAGGGGCATCTCATGGGGCCCCCTACTGACCCTGGGCCCTCGGGCAGTGCCCGAGTTTCCAAATGGTCAGTCCGCCCCTGTTGCTGATATACCACTTTAACTTTGAACCAGCCTGAACAGAAGAACAAACATGTAATATACTGCAGCTTATGCAGTAGTGTATGCAGGTTTTGTGCTGCCCTTGGCAACACAAAAAACGGACACCCCCCCTACCCGGCAGAGAGAGTAACTGACACCAACACCAAAATCCCCCCCCTAGCACAGAGAGAGCCTGACAGTGACCAAAAACACCCCTGCCCCATCCCCCCCTTCCACTAACACCCCCCACCCTCCGACGACAAAGAAAAAGACACTCACTTTACAGATCTGTACATCCCCAGGGAACGACAGACAGGCTCTGCATACACCATCAAGCAGCCCCCAGCCCACTCGGATCCCACCTGGTCCCCATGCCGCATATGTCCCTTCTTCCAGGGGGCACTGCTGCCCCCCTAAAAAATGCCTCCCTAGGCAAATGTCTTGTTTGCCTTGTGGTAAATACGCCCCTGATCTTAAGAGTCCTTGTATGTGATGGTTGCATTAGTTTTCTTTTTTTTAGTTTAACTTTTCCATTAATTTTACTTGGTGACCCTGTCAGTACCAGACTTCCTGTCCAAGAGTGTATTACACAGAAAAACTGAGAATCATGAATCTGATAGGAGCTCAGCAGAGCAGATTCTACCGAAATGTGTCACCCAGTAGATTTCTGGCACGATCAGTAATTTTTACACTTATCAAACATATGTATAACAAAATGCTTTCAATTCTATATTTAACACACAAAAGAGAGCAAATAAGAAAAGTTCTTGTTAGGGTTTACCTATTTTTAAAGCCAATGCACAGCTTTCTGAGCCAGGGGTTGGACTTTAATCCTTAGGCCTCAAGCACACTTTGCATAAAAAAGGTGGCTTATACAGGCATTTTCCATTTTTTCTTTCAAACTGTAGACGCAACTCTGTTAGCCTGTGTGCATGCACATTTGGGTTTTTATGGGCATATTTGTAGAGGAGTGTTTACAGGCTGGAAAAAAAAAACATCACATGTGCATTTTTTAGATCAGCTTTCAGGCAGAAAAAATGCTTGAGGCACCTAAATGCACATAAACACACCTAAATGTGATATGTAGGTGTGTCAAGTATGCATTTTTTGAGTATTTTGGGGAAAAATGCTTATGAATGCAAACACTTGGAAACATGCCTAAACAATGTGCTCCATAGGAGCATTTTTTATGCTGCTTTGTTTTACAGCAGTTTTGGCATTTCTGCTGCCTAGTGTGCATGGCCCCTATCCTTAACCTTTAATACATCATATCCCAACCCTTTAAACACTATATATTGTACTTACCTTACTGCTATGACAAATGTTGTCCTTCCACTGGTGGTCCAAACATTTGTGCTTAAATGACATGATTTGATCAACTAAACCTCTTAGCACAGCCTCTCTCCCTGCCATGAAACACTTTAGTATCAAAACCGTGAGGCCAGCCAAGTCTATGTCAATGGAATATTATTTGGTGGGGGGAGCCTAGGGAGGGAATAGAAATGGGAAGATGGAAAAATTGGGAAAAAAGACAGGTTTATATTTTGTTTTTTGGCATTTCTTGTTTTTTTTTCTAGAGAAAATGAAAAATAAAAAAGTAAGAAGTATGGAATATGTTAATTTACAATGCTAAATAATATATATATATGACATGATATTCAAACTATATAACCTGAGGACTTTATTTAAAGATTTCTGAGACTTTATGTAGTTTTAAAGTGGTTCTAAAGGCTCAAGGTTTTTTACTTCATGTATTCTATGCAGGAAGGTTAAAAAACCTTCTGTGTGCAGTGGCCCCCACAATCCTTACCTGAGCCCCCTCCAACCCAGTGATGTTCTTGACAGCCTCTGCTGTCTGGGGACTTTTCCTCCTCATTGGCTGAGACAGCAGCAGGAGCCAATGCACTTCTGCTAGTGAGTCAATAAGGAGAAAGTGGATGGATGGGGCCGAGCCACAGCTCTATGTGTCTTATGGACCCATAGAGCAGCGGCTCAGGGATGAGCATACAGTGGTGCCCCCAGGGCTGCTTGAGGAGGAGGAGCAAGGAGCACTAGCGGGGACCCGAAAAGAAGAGGATCAGGGCTGCTTTTTTAAAAATCACTGCACAGAGCAGGTAAGTATGACATGTTTGCCATTAAAAATTAGTGTCAATTTAAATGATTGCAAACTCTCAGCTGAAGACAAGCAATCCTGGAATACAATTCAAGTAACACTGTACTTGTCAATGCAGTTCTTAGACAAGAGAAATGTGCATTTCTGTCACTAGGGGGCACTGCAGGGAAAAGGCTCCAGTTAGTTTGCCTGTGGGCTCCATCTTGTATCTCCTACAGTTGGGTGATTGTTGGGATACAATAGATGATAGTTTCTGTCCTCTCAGGCCTTCATTGATTCAAGTAAGAGGGTAAATTTGACAAATTTATCTTTATAACCTTTAAATGATTTCTATAAATGTTCTCCACCATCACAGAATAATGTTTACCTATAGTCTGCTCAGTACATTGTTTTTTCTTTTCCTCCTCTCAGTAAAATAATGAGACCAACATCTAGAGTTTGGAAACATTTCCACAGTGCAAATTCTCCTGAGAGCAAAGCTGTAATTTGCAAATATTGTGAATATTCATTTCTAAATGCTACATAGATAACAAAACATATCATTACATGCCAGAGGTACCTTAAAGACATTAAAATAGTTTATGGAATGTAATGATGAGGACCATAATGAAAGTGCGTGTAGCTTTTCCCTCCAGAGTTCCCATTCAAGAAACACTCCTTCTGGTGTTTCTGGATCATCACAAAGTGTTTCTTCACTAAGCACCATCTACAAGGAAGGAAGAGTTGCAAACTACGACCTCCCAAAAATACACAATCCATTCATTTATAGATAAAATGACACCTGAAAGTCGGAGAAGAATGATCAAGCTCTTGCAAGAGCAATATATTCTTTTGGATCAGCATTGTCACCTGTTCTCATGTATAGTTGAAATGTTCTTAATGCATACAGTGCTTCCTATTCCATTTGTAGTAAGAAATACAATTTTAAAAAGCAAGTTTAGTTTATTTACTTAACCACTTGCCTACCAGGCACTTATACCCCCTTCTTTACCAGGCCAATTTTCAGCTTTCAGCGCTGTCACAGTTTGATTGACAATTGCGCATTCATGCAACATTGTACCCATATGAAATTTTTATCATTTTTTTTCTCACAAATAGAGCTTTCTTTTGGTGATATTTAATCACTGCTGGGCACTTTACTCTTTGCGCTATAAACAAAAAATGTGCAAAAAATTTTGAAAAAAAAAAACTATTTTTCTTTGTTTCTATTATAACATTTTTC